>NW_025999968.1:61037401-61067492 GCF_001458135.2 Marmota marmota marmota
TGAACTTGTCCCCGCGGGTCTCTGAGCGTAGAGCCCGCGTAACTCTCCAAGGCAGCTGTGGGAGCGACTGTAGCAGTGCTAGGGACGCACGGGGTGTGAAACCAGGACTCTGTGGAAGGTCGGAGCTGCGAGGCTTGGAGGCCCCCGTTTCCCGAGGTGCAAACAGGGCTGCAGCCCACGCTGACCAGAGCCGACCCTGCCCAGTCCCTAAGAGGAGTGGGAACCCAGGAGCTGCCCCTGCACACGGGGAACCCGAGTGAAGGGCAGTGAGGCGAGGCCAGGGCACCAGGGAGGGCAGCAGCCATGAGGAGTCACAAGGAGGGCGGCCGTGTCGGGCCGAGGTGTGCCCCAGCGCACCAGCCCCAGACGCAAGCTGACCACGAAGCAGAGGATCCCCTGCCCGTCTTTCTTCTGCCTGCGGCTAAACAGTGTCTCAAGCCCTGTACTTCACACCTCTGGCTTTTTAAGAGATGAGTGCTGCAGGGTTCTTGGGAAGAACACACAGACACTGAGGTGGCCACCAGGAGCAAGGAGGCCGTGTCCACCTCTGCCACCGGCTGTGGAGTGGGGAGCCAGAGCCATCATTTTTCAACTCCAAAGCACTTGTTGCAAGCATCCGGGGTCCTGGCCTGACCCTGAGGACCCCACACGTGGTTTCCTGGGCGACTTCAGCGAGTCACTTGGGCTGTCTGGGCTGCTCCTCTAGAGATGCTGGCTCACAGCTAAGCAGAAGGGGCTCAGCTACCTGCGGTGACCTTCACTCTTGCTGCCTGGCCTGGGGTGGACACGCTCCTGAACTTACCTGGGGAACCCCAGCTGGGCACAGGCGACGTTTGCATAGTGTCCTTTCCAGCCGTCGGAGCACAGGGTCCTCCACGAAGCAGCTGTGAACACCTGCAGCACCGTGTTCTGACCGCTCACCCGGACTGGCCGTGGGGGAGGAAGGTCTGTGAGCGGCCATGCAGGCTGAGGCCTGGGCAGAGATGGCTCTAAGGCCAGCTCCAGCCCTCCCCCTCCACATCTGGCCTGCGGCTCACCCACAGCTGCCGCCCCCACAGAGCAGGGGCAGCCTTACTGTCGGCACCGAGGCCTCCTGGAGGCCTGGTCTCTCTGCTCCTGTAGCCTCCCCAGCTCCTCAGCCCTCCCTGGTCTCCCAACATCTCCAGGGCCTAGTGATAGCTAAATCCCGGCTGAGGATGGGCATGACCATGACTGAGGGAAGGCCTCAGGTGGGAGGGTCCGAGCTGGTCCTGCCGACCCCCTTCTGTTCCTGCAGTGAGCAGGCAGCACCTTACCACACCGAAATTCATCCTCCCCATCTCTGCAGTCAGAGACCCCGTCACATCGAGCTGTCAGTTCAATACACTTAAAGGAGGAGCGGCATCTGTACTTCCCAGAGCAGTCGAAGTGGACTGAGGAAAGGGAAGAGGGCAGGAATGTTAGCAAGCAGCTCTGTCAGTGCACCGCACTATCAACTGTCCACCTGCCACGTGGCGCTGACTAGCCCATTAATAATGAAACCTGTCTTGAAATTGCATCCTCCTCTGTGGCCTATTTCTTCCAGACCAGTTTTTGTGCTGAATTCCAGAGGGAGGGGCTGCACCCCACTTTGTCTTACTATGTGGCCAGGCCTTGGAAGCACAACTAAACATGAATTTAGACTCTGGAGGGTTCAAGGTCAAAGAAAACCACCTGGCAGTGGGCCAGCTAAGCCGGTAGCCCTGACAGAACCGCTGGGCCTCCCGGTTTTCTCTTAACTCTGGGCTGGGAGTGGATGGACTGTGGACCACGCGACCGAGCAGGTGGCATTGTAAACTGGTCTGTGATTCAGTCGTTTGAAGGAGAAGCTGAGAAATCGTTCCCTCCTACATACCCTTTCTCCAACGACCCACTTTCTCAAAAGCCACACGCACCTCTCTGTGAAAGTATCTGGAGAACCTGGCGTGGCCTGAATGCCCCCTTTGTCCCTCCCGCCCCCAGGGATTGTTTCATCAGCTGCCTCTGGACACTCCTCCCTGGCCGGCTCCTTGGTGACAAAGCTCCAAGCGTGGCCAACAGCTCCTGCGAGCCCCACCAGGCTTGGCATTCATGCAGGTAAACAGAGCCCCCAGTCAGCAAACCAAAGGGACAGCAGCGCCCAGTAGCTAAGGCTGAGGGCAGCAAGACCCTGGAGTGAGGAAGCACATGAAAGTGTAAGTGCTAGAAGGAGCATCGAGAGCCTGCTGGATAATGGACGGTACTCACTGCCCAGGCCAATGGCCAGCGCCAGGATCAACGCGATGATCCCCACGACGATGATTGGAACAAACTTCAAGGGCAGCAGAGACAAGATCTGGGCTGCCACCGCGTCTGCATCTGAAAACCAAGGGGGGCACAGAGCACCCGAGCAACAAAACTCAGAGTTTAGCCACTCATCCCCCCAGTGCAAAAGGCACCCCCAAGAAGGTGGCTTAATTAGAGAAAAGGCCACATTGTCTAGAAGTTCAGTGCTCCCCGGTCCCACTCCAGCTGGTCTGTCCATCCTGGACTGAAAGATGGAGTGAGGGTTAAATGGTGGACCAAGAAGGACAGGTTGACCTCCGTACCCCCAGGCCTCTGAATGCCCCCTTATTTGGGTTTTTATGTAGCAATCAACTCAAGATGCTGCCCAGGGGGTGGGCCTGACCCAATGTGACTGAAGTCCTACTAATGGGCAAGTCAGACACTGAGACAGACACACATAGAGGAGGATGGCAGGGAGGGACACAGGGAGCAGCTGGGGCAGAGGACAGCATGATGTGCCCGGAAGTCAAGGAATGCAGGAGGTTGCCGGAAGTGGCCAGAACCTGGGAGCGGCAAGGGAGGGCCCAACAGGTTCCCAAGGAGGCACCCTGCTGCTGTCCTGGGTTGGCCCCCAGAAGGGAGACAATGAATTCAGGCTATTTTAAGTCACCCAGGTTTTGGTCCTTGGGTTCCATAGCCCCAGGACACTGGTTCAGAGGGAGAAGGAGCCCCAGGTCCCAAGGATGTGTCTCTATAGAAGAGGACAATGTGTAAATCCTGGACAGGGTCCTTGAGGCAGACTCCCAGAGAGTCCCCAAGGCAGGACAGGGACACACTTTTCCATGTTCTTGCACAGACACCGACATCCTCTGTTCTTGATCGTCTCTCCAAGGATGTGTGTGGAGCAAGTGGCCTTGGGAAACAGAGACAGCATGTCCCTCAGGGCAAGGACCGGTTTGCTCACTGCCCAGTTTGATAAATTAAATGTCTTTTTCCAGAGCAAAGTTCACACAGTTCAGCTTGCAGCCCGTTACAAATATTAGGGTGCCCTTAACTACAGGTCCTCCAGCTGTGACACAAACCTCCCGCATGCGCAGTATACACCTGGCTGCTCCCCAACTCTGGAGCCGAGAGTGGTGACCGGAGCAGCAGGCACAGACTGGATGCTCAAGCCACCCGCTGTGCTGAGTCATGTGTCCCTGTCTCCAACACAGGACTCTCTTGTCTCTGTGGCAGGCCAACCTGTTAGCTTGTGAGAGGGTCAAACTTCAGACCCTTCACAGGTCTTGCCCACGGAACCAGGCAGATTTGGTGGAAAAGTAAATGTAAAGAGCACTGAGATACCCAGAAGTGCCCGCCTCTCCGGGACACCAAGAGTATTTCCACTGTTGCTCCTCCTATCAGGAAGAGCAGATCATTCCACACAAATTATCTCATAGCTCTGCTGATGTCATGTTCATTAACAACGAGGAAGGAAGGAACCCCAAAGGGAAGAGAGCCTGTGGAAGATCACGCCCTGCCCGGCGGGGTGGGGGGAGACTCGCACCTGCCCCCTTCTCCTAGTCTTGGAGACGTGGAATGGGGAACTTGCCCAGGGGAGACCTGGACAGACCTCCCTGCCTGCATTGGGAACCACAGCTTCACCCCCAGCAACAGAGTGTGATTAAAAATGGTCAGTATCACCTCAGGCAGCTGAAGACAGAATTCAAAGACAAAAATGGTAAAAAATAAATAAAATGGGAGGGAAAAGAGGAAGCAGAAGGAAAGGGTAAGAGGGGACAGAGAAGTAGAAGGCAGATGATCATAACCCACTCAGAGACTAGAAATGAACAGCAAGTGCTTTATATTTGGCCTGAATGGGCTGAGCAGCTTGTTCTTGGCTGTATCCCCAGTGTCTTGAACAGCAGCATTTGATAAATACTCATTAGATGTGTGTATGGAAGGATTGATGGATGGATGGATGGATGGATGGATGGACCCATTCACAATAGCCTCAAAAATATATATATACTTGGGAATCAATCTAACAAAAAAGGTGAAAGACCTCTACAATGAAAACTACAGAACACTAAAGAAAGAAATTAAAGAAGATCTCCCATGCTCTTGGATAGGCAGAATTAATATAGTTAAAATGGCCATCCTACCAAAACTGTGTATAGATTTCATGCAATCCCTATTAAAATCCCAATGACATTCTTCATACATCTAGAAAATTCAATCATGAAATTCATTTGAAAAAATAAGAGGCCCAGAATAGGCAAAGCAATTCTCAGCAAGAAAAGTAAAGCAGGAGGTATCACAATCCCATAACCTGAACTATACTACAGAGCAATAGTAACAAAAACAGCATGGTATTGACACCAAAACATACATGCAGACCAATAGTACAGAATAAAAGACAGAGACAAACCCACATAAAAATGGTTATCTCATAGTAGACCAAGGCACCAAAAACATACATTGGAAATAAGATAGCTTCTTCAAAAATGGTGCTGGGAAAACTGGAAATCCATATGTAGCAAAGTGAAATTAAACCCTATCTCTCACCCTGAACAAAATCAATTCAAAGTGGATCAAAGACTTAGGCACTAGAACAGAGACCCTGTGCCTAACAGAAGAAAAAGTAGGCCCAAATCTTCACCATGTCGACTTAGGACCTGACTTCTTTAACAAGACTCTTAAGGTACAAGAAGTAAAATCAAGAATCAATAAATAGAATGGATTCAAGCTAAAAAGCTTCTTCTTAGCAAAGGAAACCATAAGATAGTGAGAGAACCTACAGATTGGGAGAAAATCTTTACCACATGCACCTCCGATAGAGCACTAAGCTCCAGAATATATAAAGAACAAAAAAACTTAACACCAAAAAAACAGGTAACCCAATCAATAAACAGGCCAAGGAATTGAACTTCTTCTCAGAAGATGATATATAATCAATCAACAAATATTTGAAAAATGCTCAACATCTCTAGCAATTAGAGAAATGCAAATCAAAAGTACTCTAAGATTCCATCTCACTCCAGTCAGAATGGCAATTATCAAGAATACATGCAATAATAAGTGTTGGCAAGGATGTGGGGAAAAGGTTCACTCATACACTGCTGGTGGGACTGAAAATTGGTGCAACCACTATGGAAAGCAGTATGGAGAGTCCTCAAAGAACTTGGAATGGAACCACCATTTGACCCAACTATCTCACTCCTTGGTTCATACCCAAGGGACTTAAAATGAGCATACTACAGTGACTCAGCCACATCAATGTTTATATCAGCTCGGTTCACAGTAGCTCAACTATGGAACCAACCCAGGTGACCTTCAACAGATGAATGGATAAAGAAAATGTGCTGTATACAAAATTAAATATTACTCAGCCTTAAAGAAGAATGAAATTATGGCATTTGCAGACTAAGTGGATGGAACTAGAGAACATCATGCTAAGTGAAATAAGCCAATCCCCCAAACCAAAAGCTGAATGTTTTCTCTGATAAGCAGATGCTGATCCATAGTGGGGCAGGGGGAGAGGGTAGGGAAGAGTGAAGGAACTTTGGCTTGTGCAGAGGCGAGGGAGGGGAGGGGTGGCAGTGGGGAGGGGAAGGACCGTAGAATGAGACAGACATTGTTACCCTACGTACCTGTGAGAGTGCACTACTGGAGTGACTGACCATGCACAGCCAGAGGATGGAGAAGATGTATTCCTTTGTGTACAGTGTGTCAAAATGCATTCTGCTGTCATGTATAACTAATTAGAACAAATTTTTTTAAATTCAAAAAAAAAGAATGAATGGGTGGATGGATGGATGGATGAGTGGGTGGGTGGGTGGACGGGTGAGAGGATGTGTGGATGGATGGATGAGTGGGTGGGTGAGTAGGTGGGTGAAAGGATGAGTGGGTGGTTGGGTGGATGGGTGGGTGGATGGGTAGGTGGGTGAATGGGTGGATGGGTAGGTGAATGACATGTTGATAATGGAAACAGTTTTAACATAATATGGGAGGCCAATTCCTTTCAGGGTGACACATCTAAGGCTTTGAGCCAGCAGGGGTTTCTCTTTACCCTCATCCCACCCCCAGAAGGAGTCTCCTCCAAATCCACTAATCTCTACTGAGACGTCCACCATTAAAAGAGTCTGCAGGAACCCCAAGTGTGACCTGCTGTGTGTATGTTTAGATTTAGAAATTGACTCCCAGTGTGGGATCAAGACGGACACCGAGGGGGAGACTGCATCAGCCCCCGTTTGCCGGCAGTTCCTCTGCCTCCAAGGTGCTGTGGAGCTGTGGCAGCCCCACCCCACCCTGTATGTCCTGGGGACAGGACCAGAGTGAAAAGCCAAAAGCCTCTCTGTAAGAGGGGTGCAAATGGTCAGTGGGAGAAACTGCAGCCTCTCTGGGAAGGAGCCCCTGGCCGCTAGCAGAGTCACAGCCTCCACCCTGTGCTCAGCAGGGAGCGCAGCATGCTGGCCTCCCTGTGCTGAAAGGGAGAGAGGTGCCCGAAAGCTGGTGAACTGGTGCCCCAGCACTTCTCCTCCTAGGAATCCATCCAACCTGTCATCCTAGACCCAGGCAAAGTCTGCCTGTAAGACCCCGAGAGGAGCACCATGTATCATATTGGCACATGGGGACAGCCTGAGCCTCCGACGGAGGGAAACCGGAATGAGAAATGGCAAAAGCCTGTGGAAGAACACGCAGAGAAACTTCAGTGACACAGAAAAGGGTCGGCAGACTTCCGTCAGGACCAAATGCAGACACTTCAAACTTGATGGGCATTTGCCTGACCTACCACTCACTCCCCTGTCCTGGCTGGAAGGCAGTCAGAGGCAGAGTTCTCTGGAAGGACGGGGGGCCACGGCTACTCAGGACTTCCTGGAGTCCTACGAGGCTTTCTGGCCAGGATCTGACCCCTCCAGGATTGACCAGGACAGCTGTGGAGCCCCCGTCTCCAAAAGCCTCCCACCAGAGAGGTAGCACCTGCCTTCAGCAAGTCAGCAAGCGGCTGAAGGAGACAGTCCCTCCTGGTCCCCCTTCTCTCTGGGACCCGGCAGCCCTGGGAAAGGCAGGCAGCCGGCTGTCAGACATGCGGACGTAAGGAGAGACTCTCGGCCATAGTCGTCATCTTTCTGTGAGCACCACAGCCTCTCACCTGGTTCCACCTACCTGGCACAACAGGACTTATTTTCAGATCATCAAGGCCAAAGAGTGACCGGAAGGAGAAGGGGGCCTCGGTGGCCGGTGGGTCGTTTTCCCCCATGGTGACTATCTCAGGGCCTCTGAGGTTTGGCTCCACCTCCACCTCCACCTCCTTTAGCCGAGGAGAACAGAGACATCATTCCCCATCCGTAGCTCCACTGTCAGAAGTATCTTTGTCACATTTCAAATCTGATCCTGATCAATTCCACATCTGGGTTTTTGTTGTTGTTGTTTATTCTGAACCACAGAGAAGCTATTTTTGCCACAGAGTTGAAAAAAAGAGCAAAAAAACTTGATTCCCGTACGACAGTGGCTTTCCCATTGCCCTTTTAACCTGCTTGGCATCAATCGAAAGGCTCTTGGGGAGAGATGTCCCTTGGTCATTAGCAGTCCCGTGTTGTTGTGCCTCAGCTGAGAAGCTACTTTCAAAGTCGTTCTGACTGTCTTCACCCACCCCCATGAGCAGACCCCTGGGCCCTGTGACACTCCTGCCACATACAACAAGTTTCCACACTCACATGAGGTCCCGTCCCCAAAGGTAGCCAGCACCAGGGAAGGGCGCCCGCCACCGTGTTAGCAGCAGCGCGGTGTCCCCAAACACGCCCTTTCCTGGCTCCCACAGATGTGACCTAGTTAAGGATGGGAGATGGGAGCATTCAGGGCCTCTGGGGCCCAGTGCTCCCCACAGAGCCAGGCAGCCAGGAGCTCTGGCCTCGGTCACACCTGGGCAGCCACACCTGCTCTTCTGCAAGAGAACGCCGTGGCAAGGACAGGAGGGCTGAGGCCCATCTCAGTCACTCCCCCACTCCAGGAGACCCCAGGAGCCAGGAAACGGCAGAGCACACAGGTAGATAAATGGCAGGCCTCTCTCCCGGTGTCAGGTGTGGGCTGGCGAGGAACCTTGCCCCAGAGCTGAGACCGGAGAACCCACAGGCTTGCAAACGGGGGCCTTTGATCTGCCCTCCCTTCCTTCCTCGCTGCCCGTTCTGAAAAGGGAGCCACAGCGAGCCTGGCTCCACAGGGTCTGACACACGCTAAGAGTTGCGGGCCAAACAATTTCCCTGCATCGCGGGAGCGACTTGGAGGAATATCTTAGAAAATTAACCAGCTCGCGCGCGGCGGAGCTCGGCTTTGCTTCTTGCTGATGCTTCTGCTCATTATCAGCCTGTGGCAGATGAGGCAGTTTATCTTCCTAAAGGGGTAAGAATTCATGGAAAAACTCCCTCCGAGGGCGGCACCTGCAGCAGCCTCCACCTCCGGGCAGCACCGCCCCTCCCCGGCCCTCACTCACCATTTCTGGAGCCGCCATCATTCAAAGCAGAAATGATTTCCTTTTTCATTATAGAAACAGGCACAGTGGTGAACAGCCGGCCAAGGGGGAGTCCAGCCCGAGGAGGCTTTCACCAGGTCACTCAGCCTTGTCGCCTTGGTCATCGTGGCCAATGGCACTGCTGCCGTGCCTGTGTAACCCAACCTGGACGTGGCTATCAGGTAGCCCTGGCTGGTGTGGTCAGAGAGGGGAGGGGCACGTGTGAGGGAGCCGCTCGAGGGGCTTTGCACAAGAGGGCTCTGCAGGGCACCACTTGCTGGAAAGGCCTCAAGAGCCCTGCCCACAGCTGCTCGGGCAGCCAGGAGAGGGGCAGGAAGCCTCTGGAGGGGATTCTATCCCTCCGGGCTACTGAGCGTGGTTCGGTCCTGCCCCCGCCCATGGACAAAAGACAGGCTGAGCGTGCTCACTGCAGCAAGCTCTGTGCAGCCATGCTGGGCTCTGATCCATAGGGACACTGTGTCCCCAGAGGCTTCTGCATGCAGATGCTCCAGAAGAGAGGACACCCTGTGTGGGAGGAGGGGCGAGAGGAGGCCCGTCCAGGTGGAGCGGCAGGGTGGGAGTCCTGCCTTCCCACGTTCATTCACGCAGACTGGCCATGTCCACCAGGAGCCAGGCGTCTGGAGCAGACAGCAGGACACTGAGCCCTCGCCGGTGGCCTTAGATGATGAGAAAAGGAGGGGGAGAGGGTGGCTCAGGACCGGCTCTAGAAAGGAGGTGATAGGACAATGTGAGTCCTGAGGAGCAAGAGGAGAGCTGCTCCTCATGGGATGACCATCAACTCAGAGCCCAGGGAGAGGACACACTGGAGAGTCCCAGGCCCCCAGAGAGGGCCCCAGGCCGGGAGAGAGAGGAGTTGGAGGCCTTGGGCGGCAAAGTTAGCCAGGCCAGCACACAGGCATGGAGGCCGGGACCTCAAAAAGGACTTCAGTTCGCTTTCTGTGTGATGGAAGCCACAGGGGACGTGAGCCAGTAGCCAGGTGGACAGGAGGGAAGCACAATGAGGGTGGGCACTCAGGCAGCTGCGGGAGGCTGCTGCAGAGTGACCCAAGGCTGTGACTTGGACCAGGGCTGATGGCAAACATGGTGGGAACCGTCAGGGTTGGGCTGGACAGGGAGGTAGAGGTGGCCGGGTTTGCCAAGGGCAATAGCCAAGAGCCGTTCTCAGCCAATCAGGGTTTAGTTCAGCCAGTTTTCCGCCTCCCCGTCCCTGCCCACCCCCTGTCAAGGTCTTGGATTCACCGAGGTCCCCCAAGGTCAGGTTCCCTCCTTACCTCTTTCTAACCACTACAGTCCTGGGCAATCATTTGCCCCCGAGACTGGGACAGGAGAGTCTCTAGCTTTGACTGTGTGCTGCAGGTGGAGTATCCTAGAGGACAGTCTGGAACATTCTCCATTCACAGCCCCATACTTCTGGCACCATGGTGACTGCGATGGGGGGCCCGTATACACCAATGGGATCAAAAACCAAAGTGGGCAAAGGACACTGAAGAGACACACAGATAACCAAGAGCCACCATGAGCACACCTTAACAGCAGAGCCAGAGCAGGCCAACGCTCACCCCCGCTGCCCAGCGGGTCATGAGGGTGGCTGCACAGTACCTCCCCAAAAGGTCAGCTATAAACCAGTTCCATCAAGCTCAAAACAGCCCACCAGGAACAGAAGCAGCAGCCGGGGCTGGCCCACGGCCTCGTGAAGCAATGTTCCAGGGGCCTGGGGTGGAGCCTGAGAGCAGGTGTCCCCTGGGGAGTCTCCTGGGCACTCAAGGGAAGCGTTGAACCATTGTGTTCAGCTTGTCACCTCTTCAGTGAGTCGGAGGAGACGCTGTCCATTGGGGTCTTCTTCTTTCTCTGTTGGAGACAGATTTCCTAGTTAAGAAGAAGGGACCGAGCAAGACAGGGCATTTCCCGGCTGGCACAAGTCAGTTATTCTTCTAAGAGACGAGTAGAGGGGCTGGGGGTGTGGCTCAAGTGGTAGTGCACCCTCCTGGCATGCGTGGGGCACTGGGCTTGATCCTCAGCACCACATAAAAATAAAATAAAGATATTGTGTCCAACTACAACTAAAAAAATATTTTAAAAAAAAGAGACGAGTAGAAAAATTTTAACGTTTCTAACATTTCAGGAAGGGCTTAAGGTTTTGAAGAGAAAAGCATAGTTGGATAGAGGGTACTTATCAGCCCACGCATCTTTTTCCTCCTCTGAGTAACAAGCTTTGTCTATTTCAACACTTTCAAGATCAAATCATTTGGTTATACAATTATTCATCTCTCAGAGACAGGACAACAGACCTGGAGGACATTACGCTAGTAACACACCAGACAAAGATGGGACTCACGGTCTCACTTGTGTGGGATCTACAAAAAAAGAAAAGCAAAAGCTTGAATGCATAGAGAAAGGCTGTGGTTCCCAGGGCAGCGTGGGGTGAGGGGAGGGAGCTGTGGACCGACAGACCCAGAGACGCCCTTATGGGAAGGAGGAGCCGGCCAGGAGGAGGGTCCAGCACAGCACCACAGCTACTACTGCCTGGTCCCACCTTGTGTTGGATGCTGGGAGCTATCCAAAGATTTAAGTGCCGTTGCCACACACACAACAGGAAGATGACCATGTGAGATGCTCATCTGCTTGAGTACAGTAACCATTTCACTGTGTATTTCAAAGCATCAATGCAGCTGGGAACCTGGCTCCTGGGTGTAGCATGGACTTAGAATGCACCTGGCCCTGGGCTTGATCACCAGCATCAAAAATAAAACAGAAAAAGAAAAAAAAAGACTGTTAAAAAGCATATTATAAAAATATAATAAACTCACATTTAAAGGTGAAATGCCAAACCCTTTTCCTCTAAGCTGTGCACTATAATCACCTCTGTTCAGCATCTATGAGGGTCCAAACCTGTGCAATAAGGCCAAAAATTTTTTTAAAATGTAAAAAAGAGAAGAAAGGAAGGGAGAGAGGGAGGGAGGAGGGTGCTGGGGAGGGAGGGAAGAAGGAAGAGAGAAGTGTAAGATGAAAAGTCATAAGCACTGATATGAAAGAAAACTAGACTTACTCTCAGTCTCATTTTGTACATAAAATACATTTAAAATGCTAAAAATAAATTATTAGAAAGAACAAATCCAGAAGGACTCTTGGATATACAGTCCATGTAAAAATACTATAAAGTCAATGGCACATTGATTTATCAGCCACAAAGAGTATGAGCATGAACATTCTAAAGAGATGAGTGGCATCAAAAGTTCCCAAATACTAAGAATGATCTAGTAAACACCACAAGATCTCCATACAGAAAACTCTGTAACAAAGCTAAAAAAAAAAAAAATTAAAACCTGGCAACTCTAGGCCAAGAAATTTGACAATCCCATAAAATATTTCTTGAAAAGTAATTTAATAAAATAGAACCACAAAGGAGACTTGTATACCCGTGAAGTAAATTAAAATCTAAAACTTCCCAACAAAGAAATTTTAGGCCCGATGACTTCACTGGTAAATCTTTTCAGCACTTAAGAAAGCAATGACACCAAGTTCAGGAGAACTGAGAGGGAGGCGCGTCCCTTGGCCTGACTGTCCCCTGGCCTCACCTTCTTCCCGCTCACCGTGGGGCAGCTGGGTCTGCTGAGCAGAGCCCCCTGTGGACGTGCCCACCTGGTCGGCCCATCTGGTCGCCAGCTGGGTTTGTCTGGTGCTGTCTGGGTTGTCCCCCGTGCACACGAGGTCTTTACGTGGACACACGTTTTTATTCTCCCTGGTAGGACGCTCAAGGCAGCCCTGGTCATGTGGTGGAAGCACCTTCACCTTTGTAAGAAACAGCCCAAATGCTCTCCCAAGTCGTGGGCACCTCGGATGCCTCGTCCTCTGGTTTCCACTCTTAATCTATATGTCACTCTCATCCTCTGACGGCTGACGATGCCCGATGGCGCGTCTTCTCTGTCAAATGTCTATTTTGATATTTAGCTATTTTTAAACTGGCTCGTTCTCATTGATATAATGCAACACGTTCCTATGGGTGATATTCAGTGTTTTCTGAACACAAGTCCTACATCAGGTATGTGTGTGCTGACATTTCACCCAGTCTGCAGCTTGTCTTTACGGTGTCTTTCAATAAAGCCAAAAATTAAAAAAAAAAAGTAAAAAAGAGAAGAAAGGAAGGGAGGGAGGGAGGGAGGGAGAAGGGTGATATAGAAGACAAGAGTAGAAGTTTGCAATTTTGATAAAGTCCCAATCATCACATTTTTTGTTTTAAAGTTTATTTTTTATGTCCTAAGAAAGCTTGGCAAACTCTAGCACATCAAAGTCCTTCTTTTAGAATGTTATGGTGTTAGATTTTACCTCTAAGTCCATCATAAATATGAGTGAACTTTGTGCGTGATGCAAAGCCAGGGTCAGGCTCAGCCCATGCCCACGGGCCCTTTCCCAGCACCATTTCCTGAAAGGCTACCCTTTCCCTATCAGGTGACATTGACTTTTGTTGAAAATCAGTGGGCCGCACAGGTTGGTGTTTCTGCACCCCTCACTGACTAAATTTAGGTGAGACAGCAAGGACCTAAGACAGCCAAGACAATCTTGAAAAAAAAAAAAAAGTCAGAGAACTTAACCCTGTAGTAATAGAGCAGCATAGAATGAGTTCACATATGGGCCAATGGAAAAAGAGGACCAAAAAGAACCATAAACACTCTATTACACGGCCAGTCACGTGACTCACAGAAATATGTGCTGAGATTCACTGGGCAAGTGATGGTCTCACTAATGGGAAAATAACTAAACTTTATCCCGACCTCGCACCGTATAAGTTGCTTCACACAGATCGTGGAGCTAACTACAAATGGTAAAAGTAGTGAAGTTCCTGGCACAAAGCCCAGGAGACTACCTTCCTCAATGTGCACAGAAAGAAATTGTGTGAACGGGATGCAGAAGACACTAACTAGAGTTCCCACCAGTGGATAAGCAAAAGCAAACCTCAGAAGATCTGGATAGGAGCTTCCCCAAAGAGAATATTCTAACAGCCAGTAAGACTGTGACACGGTGGCCCACACGGTGTCCTCCAGGGAAACACAGGGACAAGCACGGTGAGAGGCCCACAGGGTTCCGCCAGGATGTGGAAGGTGAAATGGCTAGTGGTGGCAGGGTGATCTAAGGTGCAGAGCACCCTTGTCCTCTGCTAGCTAGAGAGCAAATCGTCATCAACAGAGATGAGTGACATCATGCTTATCTAACTAGGTAGTACACAGCAATGACGGCAAATTAGCCACATCTGCAAGCAGTGATGTGGGTCAATCTCT
Organism: Marmota marmota marmota; assembly: GCF_001458135.2. NCBI lineage: Eukaryota > Metazoa > Chordata > Mammalia > Rodentia > Sciuridae > Marmota > Marmota marmota. Next base: position 61,051,448 of record NW_025999968.1, read on the forward strand.
TAAAAACCTGGCAAAGGAACTGGTCATAAAAGAGCATATACTATAGGGTTCCATATACATGAGGCTCAAAAACAGGCCAGTTCTGTGCTAGAGAGCGCAGTGGTTCCCTCTGCAGGGGAGGAGGAGATAGACGCGAGGTGGCTAGACGGGTCAAGGGGGCTTCTGAGGTTCTGGAAAGTTCTAGAACAATTTTTAAAATTAAAGTACAAATTGGTGAATACTAAAAGAACCAGAAAATTTTAGAGCCCGTAGGAACAATAGGTCCAGCATAGTTAAAGGTCTTGTTTGCACACGTGGAAATTGAGGCACAGGTGGCTAAGACCGGTGGGACCCAGGAGAGAACCTGGCTGCTGACTGGCGCTTCCCGGTCCTTCCTCCAGGCTCTCACATATCCGTGCTCCCGAATGCTTCCCAGGCACAGATGCACATCCCGTGCAGGACCCTGGAGGGCCTTCCAGACCAAACCCACCGTGGAAGCAGGTAGGGTGTCGCGCCTGCAGCCAGCGCCTGCAGCCAACACCCGCAGAGAGAAGGCTGAAGACCAATGATCGTGCAAACAGGATATTGGGTTGTGTCAGAAGACCAGAAAGGCTTGAGGTTTTTCTTCACAAGAAAAAGAGAGGCCTCCCCCTCTCCTCTCACTTTATCTGCTCGCGGCAGTGTGCAGGCGCTCTTGCACCACAGGCAGGAAGAGATGGCAGCGGGAGAGACTCAACTCTATGCTAAGGTCTCCAACAAGCTCAAGGGCCGCAGCACCCCCTCGCTCCTGGACCCCCTCCTGGCCATGGGCGTCCCAGCACACACCGCGTGAGTACTGTGGCTGCGGAACCCAGGAGCCCTGCTCTGGGCTGAGCCAACCCTCCTGCAGCCCCTGACACAGCTCTGGAGGGGCTTGTGGCACTGGCTTCCTGCTGAAGTGGCCGCCCTGCAGCGCAGGTGGTGTCTCAAGAGAAGGTCGTTCTCTGCTTTCTCTACACGAGATGATCTTGACCTTGAAAGACCAACGCTGCTGGCCGGCTCCTGGGGGACCCTGAAGTGTGTGCACATTAGAAGCCATGGGTTGCTATGGCTGCCCCCATTTCTGGGGGTTTGGAGGATCTTGGGTCCTCTGTGAGCCTCTAATGCCAGGACCTGCTGAGAACCATCAGAGAGTTTCCAAACTGCACAGGGAAACCATCCGTCCTCCAGGGAACGTCTCCTGGATGTCAGTAATGAAACCGAATGGCTAAGAAATCACAGAAACAGCACCAGTGCTGCCCTGTTACCCAGGGAAGGGGTTCACATGTGGATACTTGAACCCTGGAGTCACCCTACTCAGAGGAAAGAAATGATGCTGATAGTGCTGCAGCTCTCATAGCTGACCCGTGTCTCCCCTCTGGTCCTCTCCAGATTCTTATTCACAGGGAGAAATTGATCAGAAATATTCTAAGGTAACCTGGGGCTTGGGGAGGGGACAAGCTCTCTTCCACGGCAGAGCAACACCCGACACACTGGGGCAATATCTTTGAAGTTAGGCCCCTTTGTCTCCCCCCACATTAGGGCTTTGTAGTCACCATGATGCCTGCGACAAACCAGGGGTCTGTGAAATGGGGGTGGAGCAGGAGGCACCTGCTTGGCCAACATCAGGTAGCTCACACACAGCACCTGCTGCCCAGTGCTCCCTGTCCAGCTGCAGCTGTCGAGGACACCAACACCCAGAGGGGTAGCTGGCGGCAAGGCCAGGGCTTGAGCCAGCCCTTGATGCCCCTGGTGCCCACACTGTATTTACTGCCCAAGTGTGAACTCACTCTCAAAATCCCTCCTCGTTTTAACAATTAACACGTGTCGGAGCTCTTAAGCCAGCTCACCCCATCATAGGCTCTGCAGGTGGCCATGTACCCACGGTGTGTACCGGAATAGCAGCAGCCCTGGGCAGCAGTGACCCAGGGTCCTCAGGGAGCCCAGCTGGACCTGGACCACATGCTGAATTACTGCAGTGGCCACATCCATCCTGTTCTGTTCTGTTTGGTCCAGTTCAGCTAAATTCAACTGAACTCATCTCCCTCCAGGGTCACTGGCTGAACAAGGCACAGGAGGGCAGGGGGAGCTGTGATGGCCTCTGTGCTACAGGGAGGGGACGGGGGCTGTGGACAGCCTGCCCAGGCAGCTCAGCAGGAGGTGCTGCCCCAGAAGGAGGCACAGTGAGCCCAACCTTGAGGGATGTTGGGGTGCACTGCGTCTGCCAGGGAAGCACTCATCCAAGCCGAGGGCCCAGGCCAGCAACTCCAGCATCCACAGTGTGCTTCAGGAGGGGCAGAGGTCAGGCCCCGAGGGCATGGGCCTTGTCGCCCAGGGCTAGAGGTAGGGAGCCCTGGAAGGAAAGTCGTGGAGGATCCGAGAAGGTTGGACTGTCAAAAGCCACGCGGCAGCCCGGTAAAGGACAGAGACCGGGGCCTCAGGAAGACAGGCGCAGGGATGCTGGGGCCGACCACACCTGCTCCTCTGACCCTTTTCCAAAGTGGACAGCGTGGCTCTGAGCGCACCTGTGTTTACTCCTCTATAGGCTAAAAGCATTGGCGGCCACTGGGAGGAGGACAGCAGAGGAGGCGGCCGAGTGGTGAGTGGGGCCGGATGTACAGAGGGTTTGGCTCAAAATGCCCTGTGGCCAGGGCCCCCTGGGCGGGAAGGGGTTGCTGGGGAAATGCTAAGTGGCCTCCCAGTTCACATCCCCAGCATAAGGGCACCGGAGAAGAGCCCCCTTTAAAATAGAGGAAGACCTTGGAACAGAGATTGTTTCACCTAAAAATGTGGCTTAGGGCAGGGGGTCTGCCTCTGGGGCAGAGTGCATGCTGGGCCTGTGTGAGCCCTGGATTCCATCCTCAGCACAAAAACACTTTCTACCTCATCTAAACTTGACAGTCACAGAAAAAAAAAAAAATCCTGAGATTTGTTGAATAAATAGGGAGGAGCCATTTCTGCTAATATAAAAGAGAGGTCCCACACTGTCGAGCTACCTGGAGGTGGGGGCAATTGACTGGGGTCCGGGAATCCCCCTAAGGTGTGCCACCGTACACCTGGAGGGGAGCCCTGGGCTCCATCAGCTGCTCCACACTCCAAGTGGGCCCCTCGGTGAGCCACCCACAGCCATGGCCACGGGCCTGTTTTCTGCTCTGGAAACCTGGAGAGGGCTCCTTGGTCTCCCCCAGCCTGAATGGGCCCTGATGCCGTGCTCTACCCGAGGTGGGAAACCCCTCCTTCTTGATCTGCAGTCGCCCCAGTGAAAAGCAACAAGAAAAGCCAGGTCCCCTCAGCCGCAGCGCCCACCGCAGCACAGGATGGAGAGACTGACAATGGGACCAGCGTTCTCTGGGGAGTGCCCTCCTCCTCCTCCAAAACCCCAGAAGGGGAAAACAGGCAGCACCCCCACAGACAGGGAAACCCCAGAGCCCTCTGGGCTGGTCCAACCATAAAGCCAGGGACCAGAGTGGCACTAAACACCCAGCCCACGGCTGGGAGGGGCTTACCTGCCAGTTAAGCCCAGGCAATAGACCGGGAGACCCCAGGGAGGAAGAGTGGATTCCTGAGGCTCAGCCAGGAATGCACCCGACCTCTCCCTAGGAATCGGGAAAGCAGAAAGTAAGATTCCATGAAAACAAAGGGTGTCAGGGTGTCAGGTGATGTTGAGGGTCAGGGAAGGGGTCTTGTACCTGGCTCCTGGCTCTGTAGCTTGGGTGTCTGTCAACACTGGAAATGTGTACAGCTCTCACCAAATTTCACACTAAGCACGGCCCTAGAGACACACCAGGGCCTAGCGAGACATGCACAGAGGACTTTTTAAAAAGAAAACAACTCAGATGTCCATTTGTATGGAAATGGACAAGTGTGATCTCACACAGTACACAGGGACCCTGTGTGGAGCCATACCGACAGAGAGCCAGGGGTGCAGACAGTGAGGGGTGCACTCACCGACATGGCCACCCTGCAAAACCAGGCCTCCGAGCGGAAAGCCCCAGTGGCACAGTGATTTAAACAACAGCTTAGGATTTATGTAAACACAGCTGTGCTGTCTCTTCAGCTTGCTTAAATCCCCAGGAGGAAACAAAGCAGAGCCACCATCTGGGTTCACTCCAGAGAGGGAGGGAGGGAGGGGAGGGCGAGGCCAAGGGTCGTGGCCCCTCATCTATATATTCACATGAAGGAGAAACTATCTGCAAATAACTGAGGTCTTCCCCAGGATCTGTACACTGCTTTCTACACTAAGACTACGTCACATGCCCTGCCCTGAGCCACCAGAAATTCTTCAAAGCCATAATTTCCAGGGAATACATGCTAAGCAGATTCCCCATCATTTACCCACTCCCCCTGCTTTCCTGTTATAAATCAGTATTTCACATGGGAATTTTGCCCCACACTTTTTGCTTCTTCCCTGGCACAAATTTAAAGAAGTGCAGCTCAAGAGGCAGGCAATCCGAGGCTCTGCACTTGTGGAGAACCGCCGCACAGAGGTTGTGCAGATTCGCCCTGCGGCCTTGCTGCGCGATTGGCATGGCTGAGCACTGACTTTCACTCTCTGACAACACTCAGAGAAACGATTCTGTGTTGTTTGCATTTCCATTTTTATGATTCACGACAATGAACTCCTATTTGGGGGTTGTGTGTCATATTTCTTTGTCTTTAAAGTAACTCTCAGAACCAGAAGACATATAACAGCCAGCTAAATGTGTCTAGTCTTACTTTTTGAGTGTGTGTGTGTGGCTTTGATTTTCACATTTAATCTGAAGTTTTTGAGAAAATGAAAATGTGTTTTTCCACAAAATTTTAATACCACAGAGACAGATGCTCTGAGGTCATTTGAATGGCAGGCTCTATCTAGTCTTCCTGTCAGCTTCACCTTCCCCCTCTGGTGACACTGAGGAGAGCCTGTGACCAGCCAGGCCTGAGCCCACAGGGTCCCCTCCGCGTGAGGCCCCTGCTGTGAGCTCCGGCTGCCCCTCACGGGACGCTGCCCCTGCTGTTGCTTGTCCTTGGTGGGGACGGCTCCTCCGTCACGAAGCTGGGTAAATGTGGCCTGTTCTCTACTGTAGGCTTCGCTGTCACGGCAATGACCCTTCCCTCGACGACCCCATCCCCCAGGAGTACGCCCTCTTCCTCTGTCCTACGGGGCCCCTGCTGGAGAGGCTACAGGAGTTCTGGAGGGAGAGCAGGCGTCAGTGTGCCAAGAACCGAGCCCACGAGGTCTTCCCCCACGTGACGCTCTGCGACTTCTTCACGGTGAGTTGGCCGCGGTGCCTTGAACCCCGTGACCGTGGCCGCCATGGCAGCACTCTGGGGACGGGGGACAGGGGCTGGGACACAGCTGCTCTGTTTTAGTGAGGTGGTCCTGAAGGCAGTGTCCGTGGTTCCGTGAGTGGGGCGCCTGCTCTCCACCCGTCAGGGCCCCGTGCATGTTTCCTGGCTCTTTTCCAATTCTTCTTCCTCTCCCCAGGCAGAAGGAGGTGCTGCCCCCATGCCACCCCGTCTTTCTATCTGTGAATCTAGTGGCATTTTCGTGTCCTGTTAGGTGTGGGCTGCACCTTCCCAGGCTGAGCCCCCCAGGGAAGGCCATGTACCCGGAGACCAGCACAGTGCCCAGGCCAGAGTCAGGGCTTCCTAAATATGTGGCAAATGGGCTGAGGAATGGGTGGCTGTCAACAAGCCACCAACGTCAAGCTCTCCCTGGCTCACAGCTCAGCCCTCTGATTTAGAAAAAGATCAAGAGTCATCATCACAGGGTACCGGGGAGGTGAGAGGGACCTGGGGGCTGCTAGAGAGAGAAGGAAGGCTGGGGAGAAACAGGGAGGGACAGGCAGCCACCTCCCCTGGTCACCACTTCCCCAGAGGAAGGGGCGATGGCCCCGGTTCCCTGCAGGGGTACCTCCTGAAGCATGCCTCCAAAGCATCTGCCAGGCATTCTGGTGTGCCGGAGCCTCTGGGGAGTCTCAGGACACAGAACTAAACCCCAGGGCCAGCCAGCCCCATCCCCTCTGGGTGGGCTGAGCAGTGCCCCCCACCAGACTGCCTCGAAGTTGGCTGGAACCCTCCAGAAACCGACTCACACCACCTGAGAAAACCTGGGCCGTGGAAAGGTGTTGGCAGGGGGTCCGGCAGGGGAAGGGCAGAAGTGACCAGGAACTTCCCGCCTGGCCACCTGAAGGAGATCTCATTCCAAGAAAAGATTTTACCTGAAATACCTTTGTTAAAAACCCATGAGCACCAGGCATGGGCAAACCCACAGGCCAGATGCACAGGGATGCAGGCGGCCTCCCTCACGGCTTTGCACAGAACGGGGTCCCCTGCTGGTTGCAGCAGGATTCTTGTTAGGTGACGGTCGATGCTCCCTGGCAGGAGCTGAGGACACGGGTTCCCTGTCTGTCTCCCCCAGTGCGAAGACCAGAAGGTGGAGTGTCTGTACGAAGCTCTGAAGAGAGCCGGGGACAGGACCCTGAGGTCCTTCCCCACCTCGGTCCCGCTGGCTCTCCACTCGTCCATCAGCTACCTGGGCTTCTTCATCAACGACGGCCCCGCAGACATCATCCGGGAATTTGCCATGGCGTTTGCCACGGAAGCATCCGTCTTGGCAGGTAGGAGGCCCGGCCTTGTGCACCGGGGCCTGGCTGGTGAGATTCCCGTCAGTGCTGGCCCTTCAGTGCCCTCTCCTGCAGAGGACAGCTGGTCCTTCCTGCCCCCAGGCAGCCTGTCAGCCACTGTCCTCAGACAGGCCCAGGGCCTCCCCTGCTCTCTCTGCCCCTAGGTGGGTCTCATCAGCTGCATCGTTACGGGGAGACTGAGGCCACTAAGGGTAAAATGCCTGCCCAACATCACTGCCCTGGGTTGATAGTGTCCCCTGAAAAGCCATGTCCACCAGGAACCTCAGAATGTGACCTTATTTGGAAACGGGCTCCGTCAAGATGTAATTAGTTCAGACACAGTCGCCCTGGATCAGGGTGGACTCTCAGCACAATAACCGATGTCCTGACACCAAGAGAAGACGACACCAAGAGATGTACAGAGCAGCCCTGTGACAACAGAGGCAGAGAAGGGCATGATGTGACCAGAGGCCGCAGGAGGCGGGCAGGACCTCCCTGGACCCTTCAGAGGGAGTACAGCCCTGGCAGCTTCTGGACTCCAGAACTGCAAGAGGATGCATTTCTGTTGTCTTAAGCTGCCAGGTCTGTGGCGACCCCTAACAGCCGCCACAGGAAGCACACAGAGCTGACCAGTCCTAGTGGCTCTGCCTTGCTCCACACCACCAGGGGACCATGTGGACAGAGCCGGCTGGAGCCTCACGTCCATCTCCTGACCCTGACCCAGCCCTGCCCTGCTTTCCACAGCCCATGCTCTCAGCCTAACCCTGAGAGGGCTAGGAGGGGCCTCCCTTGCTGACAAGTGGCCAATTACGGTTCAGGAGTGTCCCTAGTCCTTCTCAGGGCAGTGTGGGAGGCCCACGCTGGCCATCCCAGCAAGACACAGCCCCAGACCTGGGCCTCGGAGAGGAAAGACAAGGGCCCATTCATAAGCCTCGTGACTCGCTCTCGTGTCCTGATGACAGCAGGCTGGGTCTTTCCCAGGCCAGGCTGACTCATGTGGCAAGCCTCCCTCCCTGCTGCTGAAAACGGGTCAGAAGAGGAACTTCCCACCACCCACACTCGCCCGCTCGGCCACTCAGCTCAGCAGCTCCGGCTTAGAGGCCTCGTGTGCTGCTCAGGGAGCACCTGTGGCAGGCAGGGCATGTCTGGGCCAGGCCAGGGCTCCCTGGAAGGCTCTGTGTCCTCTTAGGGGAACAGCCAACCCTGTCTGATTGTAAGTGACCTTTGTGGCAGGTGGCCGCCATGTGCTCTGGGCCCACAGGAGACTGAGCTGGTGGGCTAGTTCCCCGGCACCACCCCAGGAGTCAGCTCTGTCCTCCCGTCACTGCTGTCTGAATGGAAACTGAGCCAGGACACCACACCTGACCAAGGTCACCCTGCCGAAAGGGCAGAGGGGCCTCGACTTGGGCCCATCCAATAGCAAAGTCTGTGCCATCCCCACAGGACACCGACAGCTGCCCCAGAATGTCCGACACTTGGTGGCCAAGCTGCCATAGGATACAGGCTGCTCCGGAAGGGGGCCTTGAGGGCAGAGGCCACCTGGAAAGACCTGCGGCTTGACCACTCCCTGGGCTTCCTGTGTGGCTAAAGCAAGGAGAATGTTGAGACCCTGATGCTTCCCAGTTCTGCTTATCAAGTTTCTTCCTGAAACTCTTCCATGGAACAAAAAGCCCTTGAACTGCAGCTGTGGCCCTGAGTCCGCTGAGTCACCTGCACAACAAGAGCCCAGAGCCAGTCCTGAGAGTTGAGATCCTTTGTTTGGTCAATCAGCCTGCAAACTGATGGCCTTGACCCTTGACCACCTCTCTGAACCTCCTCTCCTTCCTTCTTGAAAATCCTACAGGTTTCCAACCCCCTTCCCTACAAATAACTCAGATGCCAATGAGGGCCTGTCCCCGCCTTGCTGAGGGGGCACCAGCACAGAGATGGAGGGTGGGCAGAGGTGGGAGGCGCTCTGTGTAGAGGCGCTTCCCGGTCTGGGGCATGTGGCGCTGGCTGCTTAGGTAACCGTCCTGCCCCATGTTCCCGATTTCCCAGACTGCTCCGTGAAGGCTTGTACCAAGCAGCTGCATCTGACCCTGGCCCACAAGTTCTACCCCCACCACCAGAGGACGCTGGAGGAGCTGGCTAGAGCCATCCACCCCAGCCACAGCTGTCAGTGGACGGCAGCCCTGTACTCCCGGGACATGCGCTTTGTACACTACCAGGTGAGACAACTGTGACCCAGGAGTGTGGCTGGACATGGCCCTCTCCACAGGAGACAAATGGACCAATGTCCTCCTTCCCAACAGCACTTCCATGGGGAGCCCTTCCTAGAGTGGGAGAGGACTGCTGTTCCTCCTCTGAAACTCTTGCCATTCAGAACCAACCTGTTAAGATGTGAGCTACAAGTGTGCAAAAAAATCAAGACAAAATCCTGCATTGCTGACAGTATCTGGAAAGGACTGTTGTAAAAACGTACGAACGCAGGTTTTGCTTATCAGATCATTTCATGTAGTGATGGAGTGGAGCCTTATTTCAAGGCTTTCTCCTCTGTGAATTGCTTGGTTTGGGAAGAAAGTGTGTGTCATTCCTTCCAGAGCCAGGGAATGAGCGTGATGTTGCTTCCCAGTGCAAACCCTTGCGGGAGTCCACCATGCTCCTGTCCTAGGAGAAGCTGTGAATGACAAGCAAGTGGATGATGGATGGATGGATGATGGATAGATGGATGATGGATAATGGATGAGTGGATGGATGATGGATGGATGGATGATGGATAAATGGATGGATGGATAGATGATGGATGATGGATAGGTGGATAATGGATGAGTGGATGGATGATAGATGGATTGATGATGGATAAATGGATGGATGGATAGATGATGGATGATGGATGATGGATAGATGGATCATGGATGAGTGGATGGATGATTGATGGATAGATGATGGATGATGGATAGATATATGATGAATAAGTGGATGGATGATGTGATGGATAAATGGATGGATGGATGGATGATGGATAGATGGATAATGGATGAGTGGATGGATGATGGATAAATGGATAGATGATGGATGATGGATGATGGATGGTGAATGGATGGATGGATGGATGATGGATGGATAGATGAAAGGATAGATGGGTGGATGGAAGGAAGAAGGCAACAAGCAAGCAAGCAAGGCAGAAAAGAAAAATTTTATTTCTAAATCTACCCAAAGAATTCTGCGCTGCTGTATTTTGCGATATTCTATGCTGGATGTCATTAGAGGCCTGGTGGCATCTTGGAGACACAGAACACATCAGGGACCCAGAAAGCAAGATGTGGAATGTACCACTCCTCCTATTGCTGTTGCTTCCCAGCGCAAACACTGGCAGGAAACACGAAACCACTTCCCTCCTTTCTAGACCCTGAAGGTCCTGTTCCAGTACAAGCCCCAGAACGTGGATGAGCTGATGCTCAGTCCTGGCGACTACATCTTTGTGGACCCCACTCAGCAGGAGGAAGCCAGCGAGGGTTGGGCCATCGGGACCTCCCAGCGGACGGGCTGCCGGGGCTTCCTGCCAGAGAACTACACGGAAAGAGCCTGCGAGTCTGACACTTGGGTCAAACATAGGTGAGTGCTGCCCCTAGCCAGGGCCCAAACCTCTCTCTGACCAGGCACTACCTGAAACAGGGGACTCAGCAGCAATGTGCTTCCAGAACATTCCATCACTGGAAAAACTGCATTCCTGGTGCTGCACAATTATCCCTGCAGATACAGTGGCTATCTTCACAGATTCAGTTTCTGCAGATAGCATTCAGGAAATGTGGGTTACTCCATATTTCTTTCCCAAGATAATAATGTCCAAATTATTGCAAAATACTTCTTGCTTCTTATTAGTGTCAAAATTATACTTAGAGGACTTAAGCTTTGGCTTATTTATTCTTTGCTCAGTGTATAAAACCTGTAATATCATAAGGTGCATTAGTTGTTTTCTATTTCTCTGCAACAAACTGTCACAAATTTAATGGCTAAAATGAAAGACTTTCATTTCTCAGAGTTTTCACGGGTCTGGATCAGAGTCCAGTTTAACTGGGTCCTCTGCTTGGTATCTCATGTGGCTGAAACTGAGGTGTGGCCAGGGCCAGGATCCCATCCAAGTTAGGTGCCCTCCTAAGCTCAATAACTTGTTGGCAGAAGTCACTCCAGGAAGCTGGAGGGCTGCTGCAGGCTTGTCCTCCTGCTCAGCTGGACATCTCTTAAGTGCAGTGTCCTTAGCCTCACCTGTCAAGGCTAAGGATTTTAGAAAAAACAGGTACTGATTTCTTTTTGTTTCTTGGTTCTTCAATTTGTCCCCCTCTTCCCTGTTTTACAACAAGCAACAAGAAGAAGCCAGGTGATCACCTTAACACACAAACACCCTCATCTACAGAACCAACCTCATCCCTCATAAGTTCTGACCCCTGTGGATGATCCCATTGAACTTCTTGCCCTGCCTCATGGGGGCCCCTCCTCAGGTTCCTTCCCACAGTCTCACTCCTCATAGAGTTCTCCGCGGGGCACCTTTCACGGCCTGCTTCTGCGGCGAGCCCTCCACTCACAGGGACACAGCAGCGGGCAACTCAGATCCTCCCAGCCTCTGCCCGGCTGCCCAGCCCCAAGTTGCCCCCACATTCTAGGTATTTGTTAGGATAGCCCTCCACCCAGTTCCTGATACCAAACTTAGAAAAAGTTTAATTGGAATAGAAGGACCATGATTCTATATTATACATATATTTGCTACAAATACACATACATACATGTAGGTATACTGCATAGGCATGTATAATATGAGATGCACATTACACCCAGGAGAAAAGATCACAGAGCTGGGAGGGCAAGGCCCACGTGTGACAGCCAGCAGCACCCAGGGTGGGCCAGCAGTGGCAGTCACAGCTGCTCCGTGGAGTGTCTGTGTTTGAGGAAGGACTAAGCCTTTTTAAAATGCCTTCCGACTGAGTAAGTGGGGCACAGGTGGGATAATGGCCCCTCCACACACTTAAATCCAGCTGGTTAGGGTGCTCACCGAGTCCCCTCCCAGCAGCTTGAGGTCGAGCATTTGATTGGACAATTGGGAAAGCTGTGTGTGATGCTCAAAATGAGTGCCACTGCCCAACTCTTATAAGAGTGTCCCCGGGGACCTACTGCAGCCAGACACATGCTAGACAGGGAATTCTGGGACTTGGCTCAGTGTAGCCATCGTGACACACTGCGAAGCCATGGCAAGGTGCTGAGGCCTGAAACCACCCTCCCAGGGGCTTTTCCCTGTCTTCCCCCAGGTGTCAGCTAGGAGAGTGGAGGAAGGCGCCGAAGAAGAGAGGAGGGGAGAAAGGAGGGGGAGGCCGCCCGCCCTCAAGGCAGGCGCATGTGGGGCGGAGTCAGGCGGTTTCCATGAGACTGGTAGAAGACCTAGAGTGGGTGGGCAGGGGAAAGGTCTAGAAAAGCCTTTTGTGTGGTCTGGGGCTTCCTGGCACTTTCAGAACTGAGAGGCTGGGGAAGGGCCTAGGAAAGCACCCAGGTGCCCATCCCCTGCCCCCAGGAGGTCGCCCTGAAGGATTGCACTATTTCATTCTCTTCCTTAATCCTCTCCTAAAACTCCCCACAGCCACGCCTGGGTTTCCATACCAATGAGGAAACCCCTGGATTGAGCACAGTTGTGTTCACAGTCGACTCAGTCTACAGCTTTTCAGATCCATGCGAGGCACTTTCCAAGGACAAATTTTATCCAGCCTCAACACACCCAGGGAACTTCTTCTGTACCTCTTCCCACGGGGGTTCATTCCAAGTCAGAGCTGTGAAAACTGCCATTCTGCTTGAGAAGCTGTTGGAAGTACTTTAAAGAGAACCTATGCATAACTAACAGAACTCTAAGAAACCCTGGGGCTGAGGAGGCCCAGCTCAGCAGTAGAGTGCTCACCCTGCACCTGGGAGACCTGCCTAGAGCTAGAAAGAAAGAACAGGGAGGGAGGCACCCTGAGAGAGCTGGGCTTCGAGATTTCCCACCTCCAGGTGGAGGGGACACTCCTTCAACAACCATCACAGCAAACGGTCACAGACACATGCGGAAGGGTGAGTGCAGAGAGCACCCTCCGCTAGTGTAGACATCCATGGGTCTGGGGGCCACCTCGGAGCTACAAGATGCTGGTCCATGGGGACTTTAGCGATGACCCAGTACAAACCCCTGCCCCGCATGACAGCCAAGATGACAGACAAGGCAGCAGGCCAGAAATGCTGCAGCATTAAGAAAGTGCACCGACTGGTCCAGGGGGCCACCGACGGAATCGCAGGAGCAGAGATGTTCTCACCCTCACAGGCCATCTAGACTCCAGGAGCCTTGCCTCCCTGAGGCCCACATCCTTCACCACCTGCCCAGGACAGCTCATTGCCACCCAGGAGCCACCAGGCAATCAGCCATGACCCAGCAAAGACTGCAGAAGGTGAGCTCGTGGGTGTCACATTTTTCACATCACAATTGATCTATCAGGGACCTGTCACCAATGTAACCAGTCTAGCTTTTATGCCTGAGTTTCTCTTAGGAAAAATTACAATGTCAAAAATTGCAATGAAAGGAAAGAGAAGCCAGCTCTGGGCTGGGTGCTCTGGGGTGTCTGACGGGCCTGTCATTCAAGCTCCCCACCCCCACTCAGGGAGCCATGAGACACCTGGCAAATGTGACATGTGACATGGACCCTGGTGTCAGAGAACTAGCCGGCTGAGTCTTTCTAGACAGCTGAAAGTCCTTATTAAACTCGTAAGGCTTTTTCAATCAAATACAGGCCTTGGATGTCTGCACATGTCACAGATGTCTTAAGCAGTGGGAAATTGGTTCCATGCTGTGTCTGAAGGCTGGCTCGCCTGTGGACAGGTGGACGGTGGTAACTCTATGTATGTCAGCCTCGGGACCTACACTGGGCACGCGTGATACAAGCGTCAAGAACTGCAGCTCTCCAGACCCTCCAAGTTTGCAGCCATGATGCTCACACTTGGCAGCTAATACAGCAGTCACCCTGCACCCGTATGGCCACCCAGCCTTTACACAGGGTGGTCCTGGGGCTCCTTGACTGGCAACCACAAAGTCACACTCTGATATCCACCCACTGCTTTGGAGAAGGTGAGAAGCTGTGTGCAAGGCCATCATGATGGGGACCACTCCTGACCACAGCAGTTTCCAGCCATCTGGGCAGGAGGATGGGGAACAGAGAGGCCTACGTGAGGGTCCAGCTCAGGGGGATCCGTTGAGACCTGCAGCCAAGATGAGAGCATTTCCAACATCCAAGACAGAGGCATTCAAGTGACTTTTCAAAAACCACAGAATGAATTGAGAGCAGGTAGTTCAGACTGAAAAATGCAGTTGTCCTGGGGTGAGTATTGTCCCCCTAAATTCATCTGTTGGAGTCCTGACCCCCAGGACCTCAGATATGACCTTATTTGGAAACAGGGACTTTCCAGAGGTGATTAAGTTAAAACAAGGCTGTTCAGGTGGCCCTAATCCTACAGGACTGTGTCCTTAGAAGCAGAAGAGATCAGGACACAGACACAGAAGGACGGCCCCGTGAGGACACAGGGGAAGACTGGAGCTATGGAGTGTAGACACATCTATTTCCATGTGTAAGTTAACCACTGAGTGACTCGTGAGTTAGAGAAAAACGGAAATGTCACAAAGCTGGGCCCTTCCGTCCCCTCCCATCACCATCACCCCCACCATCATCTTGAGTGCATTTCATCTGAAAGATGGCAGAGAAGTTCGATTTTCTCTCCAACTGTAAACTTCACAGATGTCACTTGTAGATAACGAGGCTTCATTGTTGGCATAGTGAGCCGAAAGGGGGTGTGGGTGCCCCAGCCTTGCCCTCAGGAAGAGAACCCTGCCCGCATTTCCTGTCTGATGTGAGACCTTTCTCAGAGGGAGCTGTCCATGGCTCCAACACAAGGTCTACTCTTGGTCACTGGCCATCAGCTGACGTCTGCTGATATCTGACGGTATGAGCATGTGGGAACCACATCCATCAGTTTGGCCTGGCCTCCTCCTGTAGAATGTGTAGATCCAGACAGTACAAGCCATGGCGACGTGGGGCAGGGGAGCAGAACTTGCAAGCAAACAAGAAACATGTGAACTGACTCAAAACACCATGTGGGCAGGAAGCGTTGCAGGGCTGGGTTCTGGGGCCCCATCCTGAGCCGTGGCTGAGACGCAGGACACGTGACACCTGCCAACTTCAGCCCTGGACAGGTCTCAGCGCAGAAGCCTGGTGAGCCATTGCTGGGTTTATGGGATCTGGGGACCTGAGTGTCTGTGGGGGAAAGTGGACATTTACTCTCAGGCTGAACAAGTCAAGCACATGCATTCGTGGCTGAGGAAAGTGGAGGCAGGAACGTGCCAGCTCCTCCCCGTCATTTCCAGGTTTAATGAAGTTCAGGCAAAATCGCCACGGGTCACTTTGTGGAACTTCTCTGAGGGAATGGAAAGATTCTGCTAGGAGAATGAACGGGGCAGTTGAGAAGACTTTGAGAACCAGCATCCTGGCTTAGGGGAGGTAAAACACAGAGGAGAACCCCCACTCCCTGGGAGGTTCGCGTCTGAGGAAGGACACCCCAGAAGTCAGGAAGCAGTAGGTGCTTCACACTCTCACCCCGTCTCACAGTCCACCCCTGGCAGAGTCTGGGATGTGGAAGGCAGTCGAAGCTCATGTACTTCTGATTCCTGGGCTGGGAGAACTTGGGAAGCCCAGAGGCAGCAGGAGAGGTCCCGACAGACACGTCTTTCACCAGAGTCCACAGCAAACGGGTTCCAGTGCCTGAACCTGAGCTCTCTCCCGTCCCCACGCACTCTGCTCAGTCACTCTGGCCTCTGCTGTGCCCCACGCCCTCCGGGGGAGCAGGGTCCCCCCGCAGGCTCTCTCTCCTCTCCCTGGCCCCTGGCCCACACCCGCATGCCCTGCAGTCTCCTCCCTCTCCATTTCCCATGTCACCTGCAGCACCCAGGGGCTCTGTGGGACACAGTGTACCCGGCAGCTGCCCCCACCTGGCCACCCCTGGTTTATCTTACCCCATGAAGCTCATCACCTTCTAATCAACCGTGAGCTTTCCTTTTCCCAAAAATGTGGATCGGATCATGATAGATCAAAATTGGCTGGATGAGGAAAATGGGGTGAGATTCCGTGATCAACTGAGCCAGCAAATTATATTTTATCTTCTTTTTCAATTTGTTATATTTTCTAATAATAACGAGGAACAAAACATCCTGAGCCCTTCTGCTGGAATAGGAAGCCAGCGGAGCTGGGGTTGGCGGAAAGCGAGGACACACGTGGGTGGAGGTACCGGTGGAGAAGGGCTTTTCACACCCAGCGCAGCCCTGAGAAATGCACAGAGACTCTGTTGGAGAGATGCTGAGTAGCCCCCCCCCCCGCCTCCCGTATCCTTATAGTGTGCATTTGTAATGA
>NW_025999968.1:61067897-61082638 GCF_001458135.2 Marmota marmota marmota
GGATTCCTTTTAGAGATCTTTGCATTTGTAAGATGACCTCCCTGGGGAGAGGATCTTCTGCTGCTCTGAGGAGGATTCCTGGGACGTGGCTCTCTCTCCTGCTCTCTTCTTCCAGCCACTGCCGGTTCCCTGCAGACGCACCTGCTTTGCATTCCACCCTTGCCTGAATGCCAAAGCCAGAGTTCTCACCTCCCCTGGCAGCTGGGGTCCATCCCCAGCCTCCCCAGAGGTCCCCAATGCCTGTCCACCCTAGGGCACTTTTCTTGATTCAATGGACGTGTGTCAACTTCCTCTTCACCTGCGACCTCTCTCTCTCTATTGAAATGCACCCCCTCTTTCCCATGTTTCCATATCTCTCAAGGCACCTGCCCACCGTGCATCTGTCCCTGCACCCCAACCATGCCCATCTGCACACCTGACTGTTTCAGAAGGTGAATCAAAGAGGATGGTGTATTAACCAGAGAAATAGTCTGTGTTCCCCAAAGAAGCAGAAGCAATCAGATGTGAGAGAGAGGGGGAGAGATTTTAAGGAACTGGCTCAAAACCGTGGTCTGGCCAGTCTGAAGTCTGCAGGGCGAGAGGCTCAGGGAGGAGCTGGCACTGCAGCTCCAGTCCAAAGATGGCCTGTGGGCGGCTCTCCCTCTTCCTCGGGGACCCACCCCAGTCTGACTCCTTCTAAGACCTGGCTGCATGGGGTCCCCCTGCATTACAGAGCTCGTAATTACTTTTCTCAGAGTCTAGTGATTTCGGTTTTAATTTCATTTAGAGAGCACCTTCACAGCAACACTTGAACTGACATTAGAGCCAAGCATGTTGGCATGAGCCTGTCGTGCCCGCTACCTGGGAGGCTGAGCAGGAAGAGCTCTTGAACCCTGGAGTTCAAAACCAGCCTGGACCACACAGCAAGACCCCATCTCAAAAATATAAAATAACCTTTGGCCAACATCTGGGTGCCATGTCCTGGCCATGAAATGAACCCGCATGGTGGGGCCAGCAGCCGCAGAACACCCCACCATCAGGTTTGCCCCGTTCTGAGCACTTGGCCCGTGCTGCTTCAGTTTGTCCTCACAGTGACCTTGTCTGCCAAGGTGGTCACACTCTAGAGCACATCCACAGCCAAGCACGGCCAGGGTGGTGCTTCTGTAGCAACGCCGTCTTCTTCCTGCAGGACGTACACCTTTAGTCTGGCCATGGACGGGAACTCCAGGAAGGACGGGGACGCCAACGGCAGACTAAGTGGGGACTTCCACTCCTCTCCAGCGCCGAGGGGTGTCAGCAGTGCGCTGGCTCTGCAGGTAACAGGACCCCACCCCCATAAAGTCAACTAAGCACAGCACTTTCTATTAACTCACGGCGGATGCGGCTGCTTAGTGTTAACTGTGGATCTGTAGGCAGCCTCCTCTGTGGCCCCACAGCAGACTGGCACGTGGACCAGCAAGGTGCCCTCCCACCAGGGCTGAGCTGCTGGGCCACCCGGGTCTGTCCTCTCTGGGGAGGGTGATGTGACCTCTGTGGCTGAGCAACCTGTCTGCATGTTTCTGTAGGCAGCATCAGACATGGCCCGAGGACACCAGGCTGGGAGGAGGCAGGGACAGGGCATGGCCAGGACACTCAATTCTTGCTCCAATTTTCTCATTAACAAGCCAAGTAACCCCCAGAGAAGTCTCCAGCCCTGGAACCTTGGCTTCCCTTCTTTCCAGGCAGGGCTGGGCAAGACAGGAGCCCACGCTATAATGTGGGGGACAGAGTCCGGGGCCCATGTGGCCCACCAGGAGTCAGGCTGCACATGTGGGCTCAGGACCAGGCAGCCCCCTCCCAAAGACAAGTGAGTTTCCCTGTCAGCCCCCGGACACTGCCTGGGCTCGGGCCACCGTCTTCCACCTGAAGCTAGTCTCTCTTACCAGGACCCCCTGGAGAAGCACCTGCAGTGGTCCTTGGGCAGTTACTACATCAGTGGGACGGTCTCTCTGCTCCCACCCGGTGCCACACACAGAATTAGGACCCTTTTCCTGCATCCCTAGCATTTCTGCCCTCATTTTACAAATCTGAAAACAGGGGCTTGCAGGAGGAAGGCAGCTTGGTGGGGGCCACAAAGTGTTGACCCCACACTGGACACTGGGAGCCTCACAGAAGAGGGGCGTCGAGGGCCTGCCACGGCTAGGCCCCAGCATCCCTAGCAGGCAGCCCGACATCCTTCCCCTAGACCCGCTCAGCACCCCAGAGGCTACTGATGAGCACACTGGACACCCGAAGGTGACACAGATCTGCTTTAGTCACAGAGAAGGATGGCCCGAGCTGGGCAGCCACTGCCCGGAAGTGAGAGACTTGCTGGTCACTAGTGGACAAGAAGCGGACTCCTGTACCCCGGCTGCCCAGGTGCCAGGAAACCCAGTGCGGGCCGACATGCCACCCACCCACCCACCCCCTGTGGGAGTGGACGGCCCTCCCAGACCAGGCCCCTTCCAGAGCAAAGGAGGGCACCTGGGACAGAGGGCTCCCCCAGAGCACGGCCTGCGTTCCAGTTCACTGGGGCTTTAAATGGAAGGAAGGAGCACGTGTCTCCCTGCCAGCGGCCCCTCCTCTGCTCTGATTCCACCTCTTCTGTACAGTGAGGAGAGCTGTGGCCTCCGGTGGAACAGGGTACCTGGGGCAGGTTGAATGAGGCCCGCAGGTCAGAGGCCCTGAGCCCGGAACCTGCAGAAGCGACCTGAAAGGACACAGGGATCCAGTTAAGGACCTGGGCTTGTCCAGTGGCCCTAATGCAGCCACAGCTGTCCTCAAGAGGGAAATCAGACGGAGAGCAGAAAGGCACACAGAGGGAGAGGCCGCGGGAAAAGAGGCAGACACTGTGCGGCCACAAGCCAGGGGACACTGGAGCCACGGGAGCTGGAGGAGGTGAGGAAGGGCCGGCCTCGGAGCCCTTGAGCTGGACTTCTGGCCTCCAGGATGGCGGGAGCTCACTGGCACTGCTCGGTGCTGCCCGGTTTGTGACGGCTCTGTCTAGAGGCAGGGTGCAGCCCTCTCCATCCTCAGACCCAGAGGCTGCTCTGTCCCCTCCCAGGACCTCCCAAGGCTCCGCGTTTCCAGAGGAGGAGCAGCACAGAGGACAGGACCCCGGGCTGCCCGTCACGTTGCGCTCTCCACCTGTCATCCTGCTGACCTTGGCTTCAGGAGTCACCAAGTCCTGTTATGCCCAGAAGCCCCCAGCCCACTCCGGAGGCAGGCACTGACCCCTCTGCCCTCAGTGGCTCTGTGATGCATCTTCCTGGGTTTGTCCCTCAGCCCCACAGAGACCTGCAGCTCCTGGAGAAGGGTGCACTGCAGCACTGTCCCAGCACTGTCCCAGCACTGTCCCATGCACCTTCCCAAGACACCATGTTGTGACAGTGGCACTGACAGCCTGAGTCCTGGGAGCCAGCAGGCAGCACTATGGGTCCTGGGTTGAGGTGGGACAGCTCTATCCAGCTTTAGAGCAGAGGCCCCCAGAAGCCTGGGCCTGCCACTGGGTGGCGGTTCTCCAGGGTGACGGCTGACCCTCCGTGCCTCCTCAGAGTCCTGGCTTATATATAACAAGGGCTTTGGCTGCCCACAGCTGTCCTGGAGGCCTCTTGCTGGCCTCCTGCTGGCTCGGTCCCCAGAACTCTGCTCTCTGCCCCACCCCCGCACCATCTCCCTTAGAGAAGGTGCTCCTCAAGCTGCCCCCCACCCCTTCAGTTGTTCACAGCACGGGTAGGAGAAGGGTCATCCCCAGCTCCCCTGGCGATAGACCCCCACATGTAGGAGCCCCCTCCAGGGGATAGTGCATCATCATCACTTGAAGGGCCTCCGGTGACTTCAAGAACAGGTGGGACATATCCCTGCAATTGCAAGGCTTAAGGCCACTCAGAGGGCAGTCTGAGCAAGGGAGGAATGTGCCAGAGAGCAGCTGTCCCCAGTACCTGAGACTGCTGGCCACTGCCAAATCCTCTGTCATGCCAAAAAGAAGCAGAATAAAATCCAGTCAGCCCCACTGATTCAACAAACACGGGTTGAGAATATACAGACGAGTTGCATCTTCAGTCAGTCAGTGTTTCATCACTGTGACAAAATCCCCCAAATAAGCAAGTTAAAAACATGAAAGGCTTATTTGAGCTCCTAGTTTCAGGGCATAGTCACCTGGCCCTGTTGCTTTGGGCCTTTGGCTGCAGAGTGCAACAAGGCATGAGCCCAGGGTGGAGGAGCTGCTCCCCTCACGGCAGCCAGAGAGCAGGGAGAGAGAAAGGAGCTGGCCCACTACCCCTACAAGAGTGCCTCGGTGACCTGACTTCCTCCACTAAGCCCCTAAAGTTCCCACCAACTGCCAATAGTGCCACCAGCTGGGGACCAAGCTTTTGAACACATGGGCCTTTGGGGATCGTTCAAGATCCAAACTACAGCACACCTGCACTGGGCAGTACAGACTGTTTTCTTGTCATCAGTCCCTAAGTAAAACAGTAAAGCCATTATTTACATAGCATTTCTGTTGCCTCGGGGTTATTATGCAACAGAAAGATGATTTCAGGTAGATGGGAGGTGTGTGCAGGCTACACGCAGATACTGTGCCATTTTGTATCGGGGATTGAGTGACCGTGGATTCTGGTATCCGAAGGGGTCTTGCACTCTCCTCCATGGACAGCAAGAGACAGCCGTGCTGATTTCCCGTAGCACTTTCCTGTAACAGAGAACACAGCTACAGGAAGGCAGCAAGGAGGATCGATGGAGGGCTTCTCCCTGGGTGCTCAGGGACAGAGGACACACCTGAGACCAGAGGAGTTGTCCAGCTGCCTTTCAATGTGCCAACACAGGGGCAGTCCTGGAGGGCTCCTGGAAGAGGAGGAGTGTCAGCAGAACAGGAGGTGGCAGCCAATAGATGGATGAGAGATAGAAATACGGTAACAATCGATCACAAAATAGTGATAGGGAGAGAGAGAGATCACAATCTAAGAAGTCTCTGCGGAGGGCTGAGGACTTGGAAGAGACAGGGACGTAGACTTGTTGGGTTATGGGGGGGACCAGACCTGTCTCTTCATCTCCTTCACGAGGCTCTGATGCCCAAGAAGTGAAAAGGTGGGAGGAACTGGGATGTTCCCAGTCCTTGTTCACTGTGAGGGCTCTGGCAAGTGGGCAGAGCTGGCGACCAGCATGGGACAAGGCTTCCCCTCAGGCCAGCCGCCAGGACCTGGAGGGACACTGTCCGACAAGGCTGATTGGTCACTTGGGTTCCGTTTCCTCCCACCGCCAGGCCATGATCTCCAGGAGGAGCGTGCTGGTGGTGCGGCACGGGGAGAGAGTGGACCAGATCTTCGGGAAGTCGTGGCTGCAGCAGTGTACCACTGCAGACGGTAGGTCCAGTCCAGGGGGTCTGCAGGCAGGATGACCAATGAGGGCCCCGTCTCACTTTCTTTAGTTGTGCCCTTTAGAGTGGCCATGCCACTGTGGCTGCAGGAATGTGCCAGCACCAGAGAGCTCCGGGGTCACTTGGAGCACACTCATCAATGGTGACACCATCTGCACGGATGATGGAGCATATTGATAGGAGACGGCCCTGGCACTTGTTGGACACGAGTCTGAGCCGGGCGCTGGGCTCCAGCACTAGCTCAGTGGCATTAGCACAAATCTCACTTCCCCTCTTTACTGAGGAGGAGGTAAGCTGTATGCTTCTCCTCATGTAGCTGTTGCCAATGGTGCCAGGATTCGCACCCTGACTGACAGATCTTAGAGCTCACGGTCGAACTCAGAATGTACTATGCAGCCCCTGAGTGGGGAGAGTATCTGGACACACCCGACTTTCTAGTCCTGCCCTCAAGTCACTGAGTAGCACCCAGTGCAGATCACCAGAGCCAGGTGCACCCTGTCCTGCAAGCTGTAAGATACACTTAACGCTGTGGAGCGGGTCACATTGCACCTAATTAATTAATGCCACATCAGTCATGGAGACCCTGCTTCTCTCTCGGGATCTTCACTGTGTGACTCTTCTTGGGGCTTCTGGGAGGGCAGAGAGGGTCACGGTTCCTGGGGCTGCAACCTCAGTGCTATGCAAAGCACGGTAAAGCTGCCTTTGCTCCTCAAGTGGAATCCGCCTCTCAGAGCGAGTGGGAAAAGCAACGGCTGAGGGTGATTTAAATAAGAGCCTTCCTGGCAATGCGGCCTCTCGGGACACGTCTACTCCGACGTCCCACGTTCTTTCGTTTTGCCTTAGGAAAATACCACAGGCCTGACCTGAACTTCCCCCGCAGTCTGCCTCGACGGAGCAGTGGCATCAAAGACTTTGAAAACGACCCTCCGTTGTCATCCTGTGGAATTTTCCAATCCAGACTAGCAGGTGTGTGTGAGGCCACTGGGAAGGAGCAGCTGATAGTCACAGGGTGGCCATCGAAGCTACAGGGACGTGGCCCTTCAGTGTGCAGTGTAATGTCAGTATCAGCATTTGCCCACTCGCTGCAGGGAGGCTGGGCACAGAGAGGTGAGGCATCTCACCCAGTGTCACCTCCTAAGGTGCCAAATCCTGGCATGCTCAAGTCCCTAAGGTGAAATGGTGTGGTGTTTGCATAGAATCTGTGCACACCTTCCCACATACTCCAATCCTCTCCAGGTGACACGATGCCTGATACAATGTAAATGCTATGTAAACAGACTCTGTTGTTTAAGGAACAACAAGAAAAACGTCTGTACATGTTCTACACAGATGCAGTCTTTTTTCCAATATTTTTGTTCCACACTTGGTTGGACCTTTGGATGCAGATGCGACAGGTAAGGGAGGCCAATGCTCTCCATAAACACCCTATGTCCACATAAGGCTGTATCTGAGGTACCTGGGGTTCACACTCCACCCAGCACATCTCTTTGGGGCACACAATTCATTCCATGGCAGGCTCCTTGGTGCCCACCGGCCTTGGCCCTGTGCAGGGCTTGCACAGTAGGAACCCCTTCTTTCCCAAGAGTGGGACTTCCCACAGTGCAGGAAAGGTGGCTGGTCTAGAGGCTTGTCCCACAGTGAGCCCCCGGGGCCTCAAGTTTGCTGTTACTGCAGAACAGCTTAAAGCACAGCCCACATGTGTGCACCCAGGTGGGCGGGGATGGATCTTGCCAAGTCTCAAAGCCAGACACCAGAGGGTCCGCAGGACGGAGCGCCCACTGGAGCTCAGGTCCCCATCCAGACTCCGGCTGAAGGCTGATCCTCTCGGTTGTGGGACTGAGGTCCTCTCCTCACGGGCTGTTGACCAGGGAGGGACTGCTCTGCTCACGCTCC
This sequence comes from Marmota marmota marmota, assembly GCF_001458135.2. Classification (NCBI taxonomy): domain Eukaryota; kingdom Metazoa; phylum Chordata; class Mammalia; order Rodentia; family Sciuridae; genus Marmota; species Marmota marmota. Next base: position 61,075,165 of record NW_025999968.1, read on the forward strand.
TGGCCGTGGGGCCCCTCTTGCAAGACAGAAATGGAGAATTTCTCACATGCCAAACCCCTCTCACTTCAAACCTCTGACTTCTGTGACTGGCTGGGGGAATCTCTGCTTGTGATGTGCTCACCTGGCTCCGTCAGGTCCCCTGGGTCGTCTCCTGGTCACAGGAGCAGGGATTGATGGTCACAGTCACACCCAGGAAGATCATGCAAGGTGTCCCAGAACCTCCTAGGACCCTGCCTGCCTCAGGCGGAGCCGCCACCTAAGCTGCTAGCTGATTCCTGGGCTAGAATCGTGAAGGGCGTTTTCCAACTGCTGTCTTCCAGGAGGCGCGCTGATGGACAGTGGCGTCAGACTCACCGCCGTCTTCACCTCCCCAGCCCTCCGCTGTGTGCAGACGGCCAAACACATCCTGGAAGGTGGGTGAGAATCTCAGCAGGCTTTGTGTGTGGCCTTGACTGTTCTCCACGGGGAGGGGAGGGAGCAGAGGTACAATGGGATGGCGGGCCTGAGCGGCCAGACAAAAGCAAAGGCCGTGATGGACCAGCTGCCCCAGGCCAGCAGCCGCTGAGGCACTGCTGCTTCTGCAATCCAGGACTGTGGGCAGTAGGAGCTGGGTGACGAGCACCCGGCCCGTCCTGCTGCTCACCCAGGCCCCTTTCTGCCAGGTCGAAGGAAACACCTGGAAAGGGGCATTCAAAACCTAGGGATCTGGGAACTGCTGTGGTCCCTTCTAAGCTGCCCACGGGGGCTGTCCTGCGTGCTTCTGGGCAGAGTGTGCCAGGAAGCCTTTGGTGGGCCCTTCTGCAGCTTCTACACAGGAAGAATTTCCTGCCCAGAGATGGCAGCCCATTAGGAGGCCTGGGTTCTGCTCCCCAGTCTGCATCCCGCCTGCTCCTCCCTGGGTGGGAGGAGGGATGTGACCTAGTTCCCCAGGCAGGGACTGGTGCGCCAGGACACAGGGGCAGGAGGGAGGCGAGGCACAGACTGGCAGGCGGGCCCACGTGGGGGAAGGGCTTGCTCCAAGTCTCAGAAACACAGGAAGTCAGGTCACCATGGACAGCAAGCCAGGGGAGGGACCGTCAGAAGCTTGCAGAGCTGTCAGGGAGTGGGACCACACATGGGCTGGGATAGCAGAATGACCGGGGCAGCACAGTTGCGGGCATGAGTTTCCATGGAGCATTGGGTGGGCCCGGGGTCCTCTCCAGCTGGAGCTAACAAAGGCTGGGGTGACAGTGAGGGCAAGGCAGTGAGGGAGTGTGGATCGGGGACAGTGTGTGCAGGGTGATGAGACTGTGGGGTCCAGGCGGGCTCCGGCAGGGAGACGGGGCTGGGCAGGTGGGTGGAAGGAGAAGGGCAGGGAGCTCACGGGAACCAAGTCCTGGGGGAGCGAGGGAGCAGCAGGAGACTGCGCCTACAGGGTGTCCAAGGCAGGAGCGGTGACTGCGTGCGGATGGTCGGGAGGAGCTGTCGGAAGGATGATGGGTGGACTGGACAGGTGCACCAGCCCCACTCCTGTGCCTTCTCCCCCTCCCGTCCTGTGTGGGCAGCTCTGCAGGGACCATCCAGGTCAAGATGCATGGTCAGAAGTCCCAGCCAGTGGAGGCTGACCACTTTCAGAACCAGCTTGGACCCCTGGCACCATCCACCCCTTCTCAGGCTCTCATGGACTATTTTGTGACCCTGAGAAGCCTCCGTCTGCCTCCCACTTGGGAACCCTCCCTGCTCCCTTGTCATCCCACCCCCTAGTGACATTGGACCTCGAGCCCCCACTCGGTGTTTCAGGTCTCTGAGATAGAAATGCGGGTACCTCAGCTGGTGCGGGGGTTCCAATGTGACTGCAGGGCGCCTCTCCCTCGGGTTCTCAGCTAATGGTGCTGAGTAGGATAAAAGGACCAAGTCAGCCTTTTAAGGCAAACCTGGGCAGCGCCCGGTAGTCCCCAGTGCCTGAGTGGCCTGATGCACGGCATGGCTGCACCCAGGGTGGGACAGGCCTGCCAAGGCCCCTCATCCCTCCCCACCAACACGTGTGCAGACTCTTGCACACACAGAGCACACGTGTCCACACCACACACAAACACACAGCACACACACACACAACCCCACACACATGAGCACATACACATGTGCGCACACACCTCGGAGTCTCCTTCAGCAGCTGAGCATGGACTACAGTACTGGGGGACAGGAAGAAGACACCAGCTGCTTTTTCAGAGAAATGACCCAACCAGGTGATAAGGGCCCCACGGTGGTGGACTCTCCAGGTTTCTCTCACCACCCACCCAGAAGGGAAGGAGAAAAGGCCACTCAGTGCCGCCCTCTGCTGGAGGGACAGGGCAGCAGAAGTACCACCAACGCCAGTTCTTTCAATGCCCGCACAATCGCTTCTAGGCCACATTTGTTGCAGCTTTCAGGTTGGGGTGACCCTGAATGACTATGACGGAATAAAGCAAAACACATAGGAAATAACACATCCCGGGTTGTCTAGGACAGTGTGCTTATTATTGACCCAACGGTGACAGTAAGAGGGAACAAAGCAAGGAACGGGCAGCGTGTGATACAAGGTGACAGCTTGGCCTCAGTTTCCCTCTCTGTCCCTGCTCCAAGCCTCTCACTTCCTCCCATTTATAGAGCCTCGTTTGTGGTTGCCTAAGATGCAATTTTCCACCATCTTTCTAAACTGGTTTAACTTCCACTCTGCAGGCGCCCCCCGGGAGAGCTGGTGTGAGACGCCCAGGGTCTGTGTCCCGCCAGACGCCCCCGGCCTGGCGCCTGGGCTTTTGTGGCCCACCCTCAGGCCCTTCTCTGGTGGTGACCTGGCCCTCCCCTTCCCTCCCAACCTCCCATCACAGCAACGGCGTATGAACAGAAGCATAAAAACATTCTTTTGTCCAGTCTTCATGGGCAAAAAACACTGAGCACTTTAAAAATCTTTTCGGAATTTTGTCCATTTTGTCACTTATGTTTCCATATTATGAGCATATTATTCCATATTTTGTGGATATTCTTTTGGCTTCTGTTACTTGGGTCTCTGGCATGAACAACAAAAAGTTCTCAAAACTGTTATTGGACAATGACAATGTCTGTATCTTTAACGTGATCTTTGGCTTCTACTCTAGTCACAAAAGATTCCCATTGTTACGGCTGTTAAAGGACACAGGCTTATAAATCCTGTGTTAGCTCAGAAAACAAGCAAACCCAATCCTCCCCATAAATCCCAAACACGATCCACCTGTTTTCCAGGCAGATCCACACATGCTAAGCTTTACGTCAATTCCATGTCCATGAGTGTCCAGATGGGCCATTAGCCAAAGGTGTCCCACAGCGCAGTGGCCCAGGAGGCGTCCTCCACAGGGGAGCTGCTGGCCAGGCGCTGGAAGCTCCCAGAAACTCCTCCTGTGATGTCCTTAACAATGACCAGGGAGGACACAGGAGGCTTGGTCCAACCCCTTCCTAAAAGTGCCTGGCATGGGAACCCGTCCAGTGAATCTGGACACATTTTGGAACTAGTTTAATTTCCAACACTTGCACTTAATGACACTTTTCCCATTTCAAATAAAAGCAGTAAGTCTTTTATCCCCCCTGCAAAAAGGGACGGCCTTCCTAGACAGATCTTTTAGTCAAGACATAAAAGGTGAGTTGCAAGGAGTCAGAACATTCCAGAGACAGTTCCTTTCTGTCCTTCACCACTTGCCCAGTCGGGGCCACGTGTCCATCAGGACAGTGCCTCGTCACTGACATTCTCCAGAGGGGCCACATCCTTCCTACTGACGGCTGGACCAGCAGAGTCCTCACTGCACCCTCCTGACCTCCACCAGAGGGTGAGGCCTGCCATGGTGGCTTAACTATAAGTCCTCCTGGGGTCCAGTCAAGCCTGCAGCCTTCGAGGTAGGCTGTCCCTTCCTCACCCCTCTGGTACCTCTATCACCTGGCAGTTTGGGTTTCAGAAACAGCACAACTGAGTTAATCACAGAACAATATTCACCAAGAAAAAGAATCACATCTTTGAAAGGTATTTTTAGATTTGCATGAAAGTCAGCTCCAGTGGGGGAGAGACCTATCTACTCAGGCCAAAGTGGACGCTGCCCAGGACAAACACTTGTTCTCTGTTGAATCCAGAACTCAAACTGGAGAAAAAAATGAAGATAAGAGTGGAGCCCGGGATCTTCGAGTGGATGAAATGGGAGGCCAGCAAGAGCACCCCGGCCTTCATGACCCGGCAAGAGCTGAAGGAGGCGAGCTTCAACGTCGACCCCGACTACAGGTGGGCCCTCCCCAGGCTCTCTGCTCCTCTTTCCCCAGCTCTTGTTAAAGAGTTGTCAGGACCCTGGTGAAAGAAGGCAAGGGAGACCATGCTCAAGAGGGACCTTTGTGGTGGCGCTGTGCAGTGGGGGAGAGGGGTGGGGCCCAGCTCTGAGCATGGCCAGGGCCGGCGGGGATCTGTGGCCCAGGAGCAGGTGGGCAGTGGTGGAAAGCAGCTGAGCCTGCCTGCCAAGACTCCTGGTGAGGTCAAGCCAGGGTGATCAGATGGCTCCTGAGGGGCCAAGGTAGAGGAATCTGGTCAGACATGGACGGTGGTCTTACCACTGCAGATGCCCAAAGGTCAGGGCCTCGCAGGGGAGGCATCGGGAGGCGCCTGACCTGAGTCTGATGGAGGGGAACATACTGGTCCTTTTCTCCCAAGCCCAAGAGCTGAGCAGGACTCTGCCGGGTTCAGTAAGAACACAGCCCTGCCAGTGCCATCTTCTGTTGACTGTAGGCCCCTGAGCCCTGCCAGGCAGGGCCACGAGGAGAGCGTTCTCCTCCCCAGCCAGCCCAGCGCACACCCCCAGTCCCTGTGAAGGAGCCCGCAGGGTAGCCAGACCCTCCTCCTCCTTCCAGGCCTGCCTTTCCCCTCTGCTCCCTCCTGCCTGCTGAGAGCTACGAGGAATACGTCAACAGGTGTGCGGTGAGCATGCACCAGATCCTCAGCGCCTGCCCGCAGGACGGTGAGTCCTCCGCCTTCCGTGGGAGCAGCCTCGGGGGCTCCCTCTGCGGTGGAAACCGGAGACTCCTGGATTACTAGCACCCCAACTCCCCCGCTCCCGTCCTCCAGCCCGCAGAGCACCCACCCCCACCGCCGCAGTAACGGGGACCTAGACGGGACCCTGATGCTGGGGCCGGGAGCTGACGGACCCAGGCCAGCACCCATGTCCAAAGAACTCAGGTCAGCTTCTAGGGACCAGGAAGCCAGGGAACTGCCAGGCAGGTGGGTGTGTGGGCCACAGCCCACTCCCCGCAGCTGGCTGGGGCACTCACGTCACTGAGGGAGACCCACTCAGCCCGGGAACTATGGATTCCCTCCAGACACTCGAGTCCTTACAGTGATAAACTGGCTGATCACTTAAAGCACCCCATCTGGCCAGTCCTGGACAGCATATCTCACCTGTGGTTGACTGTCCCAGGCAGCCAACCCCCGCAGGGTGGTGGCTCAGACTACCCCACTCCATCCTGCAGTTGGTGCATAGGTGCTGTGCCTCCAGACCCTCTGCAGAGGGGTGATGCCCACTGGAAAAGATGGCACCCAGGGGAGGCGGAATAGTGAGTGCGGTTGAGCTATGGTCAGCCACACAACTGCTGGGAGGACACTCGTCCAAGAAGGTGCTCTGCGCCTGCTCTGACCGTGAGGTGTCTTTTTTCCACAGCGGGCATCATTCTAATTGTGAGCCATGGCTCTGCGCTGGACTCCTGCACCCGGCCCCTCCTGGGGCTGCCACCCCGAGACTGTGGGGACTTCGCCCAGCTGGTGAGGAAGGTAAGTGCCTGTTCTCAACTGTGTGGGCCACTAAGTCCAGCAGCCAGAAGGCACAGGCTGTCACACTCCCTTCTCTGGGCAACAGGACCCACATGCCTCTGAGAAGGTGCCACCTCTCCTGTGCAGAGAGCAACCTTGGCTGGGGTGACGGACAGGCCTGTTGTCCTTATCACTGTCATTGTGACTTGAGATCGTTGCTGCCAAGAGTGTGAAGAACAAGAAGCAGGATTTTAAAATTTCGGTTCCTGCTCTAATTCCTCGCCACTTGTAGAAGACACAGCCCGGTAAGGGGTGAGCCATCTGGAGCAGGAGAGACGACTGTGGGCCCACTGCAGACCGGGGAGGGAGCACTGGGGGACCAGAAGGACCTTCCCCCACTTGTCTCCAGACTCACCAGCTGCAGAAGGAACGTGAGCTGTGGTAGCTACCTTGTGCCCCCCTGCTGGGCCAGATGGTGTCAATTCCTAATGACAATCAGGAGACAGAGGTGTAGAGGACAATGGTAGTTTGAGCGACCTTGCTGGACATCACGCAGCAAGCAGACAAGAGGAGTCGCGGGGGACAAGCTCAGGACTCCTGCTTCCTGGTTGAGCTGCTCAGGGCTGGACCTGCTCAGTGGCCTTTACCTTTTTATCAAGTAAATCAGAAGTATGGCTCCTACTTGTGATAGAAGGCGGGTCCCTGCCCTCGGTTCCTTCACACAAAACAGCCATGAGACTATGCTGGCCACAGTGGTCACACTTGTTTGCATGGGTGGGAAGGTGTCAATCAGTCCTTAAAGGGCCAGGCACTGCAGAGCAGCCAGGCGCTCAGGCCCAGCACACCAAGACCTGCGCCTGCCTGCTCCGAGTACATGGCCTTTGGAGCCCATTCCCTGCCAGGGAAGCACAGAGCCCCCCAGGTCAGGGGTCCACACTGTGGGGAGCCTTCCAGGCTGTGGGACATCACTCAGGCCTCAGACACCTGAAGATCCCCTCTCTGTCCCCTCCTCCTCTAGACCCAAGCAAAAATGTGTTTCCAAGGCAGTGTCCCAAGATGGTGTTTCCCAGCGATGGCCCAGGTATTCCAGAGCCGCCAGGTTCCTGGGTGACAGCTGACCGTTTTTCCAGATTTGACAGCTCAGCACCACCCCTCCCAGGCCACCTGGGAGACGTCCCTAGAGGTTTTCCTGGGGCATCCTCCAGGGCAGCCCCGGTGCCCCCCGAATGTTGCTCTTGCTCCTGCAGATGTCAGTGTGCCTCCTGCCACCTGCTCTCAGGCCCCCCTCCTCTCCCTGCCCCCTTCCTGCAGCCACACGCTCACACAAGCCCCGGCCCGGGCTCCTCTTTGTCCCTGTAGCCAACAAGGGTGACAGCACTGCACAGCAGACAGTCTCGGAACTGCAAGTTGACACCGTTCCAAAACCCACTCGTCCTTGTGGCCAAAGGTCCTGCCCACTCGCAGGTCCTGCCCACTCGCAGGACCCTTGGCCAGTCCTGAACTCCCAGGGCTTTCCTATGCTGGCCATCTGGCATCCACCCCAGCACCCCCCAAGATAAGCCAGACTTGCCCAGGCTCCTCAGAACTTCATCAAGGGGCTTTGCCAAAGGACGGGCCTTCAAATAAGGGGCAGCTGCAAACAGAACACCCAAGACCTTCCTGTTGCCCACTCAGGACCTTCCTGTTGCCCACCCCCACCCCCACCCC
>NW_025999968.1:61082784-61097491 GCF_001458135.2 Marmota marmota marmota
ACCCCCACCCCTTAAGCCAAGGGAGAGGCTCACTCCTGAGTCCACACCAGCCTCCACTTAGATCCCCCTGCCTCAGGGGATTTTTGCAAAATTTTGTCTGATCAAAGAATTTCTAGGTATTAGAAAGAGAAAGGAAATGAAGAAAAACAAAACATGCGACAGACGTAAAGCCTGTCACAGGGCCCTGTCCACCCAGCACGTGCGTTCCACAAGGAACTGTGCCGGGAGCTCGTCTGGCGCTTTTCCCTGAGCCTGGAAATCCCACATGCCCCTTTTTCTGCTGCTGTGGGAAACATCAGCCCCTCCCTGGGGGGCCAACCAGGGCTCCCAAGGCACTGCGGACATTTGGACCCACACTTCTCAGGTCCCCTGCATTCCAGGGTGCTCAGCAGCATCTTGACCCCAGGCGTCCCTGGGGGGGGTCAGTCGGCCCCAGGTGAGGACTGCCCTGGCAGACGCCGCACTGGTCTAAGGCAGCGGGGACCTTGGTGGCCCTCCACAGCCCAGGAGTGCCTGTCAAGACCAGCCCAGAACTGGCAGGCTGGTATCAAATGTTAACACGGAGCCCAACCTCTGTTCCAGATCCCCTCCCTGGGAATGTGCTTCTGTGAAGAGAATAAAGCGGAGGGAAAGTGGGAGCTGGCCACCCCGCCCGTGAAGACGCTGACGCACGGGGCCAACTCGGCCTTCGACTGGAGGAACTGGATCCCGGGCCCCGGAGCCCAGTGAGGCGGTCCACCAGGAAGGGGCCTGTGGGCTGCAGACTGTGTGATCCTGCCACCACAAAGGTGCCTGAGCCTCGCCGGAGGTGACTCGCGAAGCACAACATGCACTTTTATATTCCAGAATTCTCGCCGCTTGCTTTCACCTTGCCACAGCCATCCTCCATCAGGGCACAGAGCAGCCAGCCAGGTTAGGATGTCACACTACAGCGCACATACCCAGACCTGCTACAGGGACGTCAGAGCTGCTGGGGTGGAGGGAGGGGGACCAGGCATCCCATGTCCAGGAATCACAGGCCACACACAGGCACACACACACACACACACGCTCAAGCACACGCACGCACACACACGCATGCAGGCACACATGCACACACATACGCACACGCACACGCACACGCACACACACGTTATCTTAGGTGCTCTTCGAGGTCAAGCTCCCACCATTTTCCTTCATCTACTCCCACCACTGTCCATGTGCACGCCAGCTAAAGAGGTCTAAGTGTCAATCAAGCAGGGAATTGTCCACCTGGTCAAGGTGGGGACTGACCCTGGGTGCCAGCACCTTCCCTGTCAGTTTTCTGTGGTCGCTGCAACAAATGACCCCGACACAGCGGTGGCTGGAAGCAACACCGACTTTTACCACACACTTATTCTCTTACAGTTCTGGAGGTCAGAACTTCTAGAAAGGGTTGGTACCTGCGCTCCCTCGGGGGACTCAGGCGGGTCACATCTCCTGCCTCCTCCAGCGACTGGAGGTGCCTGCACATCCTGGCACAGGGGCCTCCTCCATCTCCAAGGCCAGCAGCACAGCACCCCCCAATCTCTGCCACCTGGCCTCTGCCTCTGCACCTCCTCCTCCCTCTCACAGGGACCCTGTGATGGCCCTGAGCCCTCCTAACAATCCTGGGCTCGCTCTCATCTCAAGGTCTTTAACCACACGTTTTACCATGGAAGGCCACCTGCTCACAGTCCCAGGAATTAGGATGTAGGCATCTCCGGGATCTCCACCTGCCAGGCCCTGTCCTTCCAAGCACATCAGGCTGCTATACGAGGGCCTCAAGTGAGGAGTCGAGGCCCCTCTTCCTGAGTTTCCCGTTTCTCTCGCTCTGATCAAGTGCAGAGAGGGTGGAGCTTTGCAGAGCGGGAGAGCAGGTTCTTTCTCTTGGGGAATCAAGAGGAGGGCCCCAGCAGAGGGAAGCCTTCTCCGTGGTGGCATGAGCCCTACGGTGGCTTTGCCTTTGAAGAAGATGATCATCAGAGGATGGGGTGTCCCCATCAGTGTCCTCCCACTCCGACACCTGTCCCCACAGCCCATGCACAGGGTCCCTAAACTGCAGACAACACTCCCACCGTGATGACGTCAAAATCAAATTTGTTCTTCCCCAGAGGCCCTTTCATGGCTGCTGGGTGGTCCGCTCCGGCCCTTTACAGAATGAACAGCCACGTGGGAAGTGCCCGTGTGCCCCTTGCACCTTCCCCTGCATCACCCAGGCAAGCCAGGAGCGAATAATACAGGGCACTTGGTAAATAAAGATGGCAAATGCCCCCGCAGTCAGAGCACCACACCCTGCTCGGGGCCTCGCTGTTCCGTCAGGCGCTCTGCTGAGGGAACCCTACGCCTGTTGGCCCCGTTTTGTTTGACTAATGACTTATTTTTTCTGCATCCAAACATAAGGACGTCTGGGGCTGCCATGGCAGCAGAGAGCAAGGCCCAAGTGCAGCCCTCTGTGGTGCACCCAGGTCTACTCTACAACCTCGCAGGTGCCCGGCAGGTCCTGGCAGGAAACAGTGGGCTCCCTGTGAGGGCAGGCAGGGGACCCTCCTGCTAGGAAGCCATCCTGCCCCAGCTCTGGGACAGCTCTCCTCCCTCCAGCAGGGTGTGGAGGACAGCTTCCGTCCCGGGGGGCCTTTCCTGGACCTGCTGCCACACCCACCAGCCGCGACACAGGCACAGAGCACATCAAGTAGGCACAGTAAGCCACAGTCCCAGCACAGGCTGACCTGTACTGTGTCCCTGGACTCATCTCCAGGGTGAGGCTTAGGGTTCCCGGTCCCTGTCTGGTTCCAGGGATGATCCTGGCGTGGGTGCTGCTGGCCTGGTTTGCCAGGGGAAGGGGACGGCTGGGGTTCCAGCTCTCGGGGTGCAGTGTGCAGGAAACACTTTTCCTTTATCTTCCATGTGTCTAGCCAGACCAAGTTCGGTCATTTTGGGCTTCCAGAAGGAGTGACTTGTGACAAAGGCTGAGTCCTGAGCCAGCCTGCGCTGGAGAGGGGCAGAGGTGGCACCTGTGGCGGGTTGACCCTGCAAGTTTCCACCCCAAGATCTAATGAGGGGCATGGCGGGGAGGCTCCTTGGCAGGCTTCACTCTTTCCTCTCTCTGGGTCAGCCCTCCGTGTTTCTGAGCCTCGTGTGACCCCTGCTGGCACCATCTGGGAATGGACGGGTCACCATGGACGCACCAGCCTGTCACCACCCACATTCTCCTTTTGACTCCTGCACCTGTGCGCTGGAGGACACCAGCCTGGGCAGGATGGGCACCCCGAGGCTGGGCGGCTGGGACTGGTTCTTAGCCACTTGTGGCATCATATGCCCACCCCTTGCCTGGCTCTGGAAGGACGGAAAGTGGGGGAGAAACTGGAGGAGAAGGAGTCAGAAGAAGGCCGGAGGAGGAGGCAGAGGTGGATGGAGATGGAGGTGGAGGTGGAGCCGGCCTTGGCTGGACAGCAGAGCCAGTGCCTGGTCTCCAGGATGCACCCTGTGACAACGAAGAGCTCAAGGCCAGGCCTGAGGCCACCATCCAGGCCTGGACTCCCAGCAATTGTTGTCCTGAGAAGAAAAGGCCATTGTGCTTTTGCACCAAAGCAAGTCTGATTTTAGAACCAAATTTGAGATGTTTAGGTAGGATTCATGTTGGCCCATGCAATGGCTGTGTCCCCTCCCCAAATTAAGGGGCAGACAATTCTGCCAGGATCAGAGGTCAAAGGAAAGGGAAGTGGCCGTATGAGCACACAGCTGGAAAGCTGGAGACACCCCAGGGTCCCCACAGTGGCTGGGAGGAACCCGGGTCGCCCCCAGGAGCTGCTGAGACCAGTTCATTAGGGGCACGTTGTGTCCCCTGAAGACCCCTGAAGGCCAAACCTAGCACTGTGCTTGGCCACAGGGGGTCTAAAGAAGTGATTAAGTTCAAATGGGTTATCAGGGTGGGCCCACCCCCTGCTGCACTCCTTCTAAGAAGAGTAAATCAGGACACAGCACACAGAGAGGGCCCACCCTGTGGGGACACTGGAGAGGGCCTCTGCAAGGAAGGACAAAGGGATCAGAACAAACCAGCCCTGAGGCACCTTGACCTGGCTTTCGGCCTCCAGGACCTGAGACAATGCATTCCCTGCCTATGTCCTTGTGTGAGCCACAGGGAGTTGGCACAGTACATAGAGGACAGGGTTATAAACCCGTGCCCCTGGGGGCTGAGCTCTACACAGGCAGGTCAGCACAAGGTCAGTGTGAGGTCAGCGCAAGTGTCTAAGGAGCTGTGCCATCCCCTCAGCGTCACACTTGTGAAGGTCCTGTGAGTCCCCTGGGTGATCTGGAGCAGACAGAGGAAAAGTGGGTCATGTGCAAATACTGCGCTGTTGTACACCAGGGGCTGGGGCACCCCAGGACTTCAGTGTCCACAGGGCCTGGACCATCCCCAGAGAATGCTGAGGGTGACTGCCAGGGCCTGGACCAGGATGTGAGCTGGGGCACCTCTGTGGGGCTGTGGGCACCAGGACCAGGGCAGAGGTCACTTGCAGGCACAGGAAGGGGTCAGATCTGGCCGCGTGGCTGGGTACTGCCATTCAGCTAGAAAACGCTGAGGTAAGCCCAGTCTGGCAGCTACTCTGTGACCCAGGTGAGTTTCTGAACTCTCCAAATCTGTTTTCTCATCTATGAAATGGATGACTGTTCACACCCTTCCTTAGGACAGCTATTAGGTCAAGGTCAGCCTCCACAGGCTGGAGCAGCCACCTGTGTGCACTGGAGACTCTTCCACCCTTCATTGGACAGCTGGGACTGTAAGGGTAAAAGAAATTGAAGTTAAAGGGTAAAAGACCGGGTGTTGTAAAGTTTCTAAGCTGCAAGGTCTGAGTTAAAATGTAAAGGATTAGGTATTGTTAGGTTCCTATGCTACCTGCAAAACCTGAAATTTCTGTAGCTGTTAAGACAATGCTTGGAACTGCCCAGTAAATATTTCCCCTGACTATTTGGTTGTTTAATAAAGGCTCTGTGTGGTCGCACGAAGGCATTGCAGGGCCTGGACCAATCAGTTTAAATGTAACCCCCTCCTTAGGAATGACCTATCACTCCAGCCTGACCTGTTCCCGCCAATGAATGAACTAATCATGTTTAGGAGTTGTTGTTCAATTTTCCCGCGCCTCATGATGATTTGTTCTGATGTATACAAAGCCCTCCGCCCTCCCCAAAAAGTGTACTTAAGCAGTGCTCAGCCCCTGCTCGGGGCTCTGGCTGCTTTCCCTTCTTGAGTGGGCACGGAGCCCCAGCATGCTGGTTCAATAAATCCCCCTTCTGCCAATTGCATGAGTGGTCACTTGGTGGTCTCTTTCTCCGACGTTTCGCGGGACCCTTACAGGACCACCCAGAAGAGCGCTCAAGCGAGTCTGGGTTCTCTCCTCCACCTGGCCTTAGGAGAGGGATGCAGCTGTCCAGGGAATCCAACAGAACGCCCGCCGTACAGTGTTCTGTGAAGAAAGCAAGCGGTGAGACCTGGACTTAAGAAAGATGATAGGATGGATTTTTTTATGTTCTTGGGTGCAAACAATCATATGAAGAGATAAAAGAAGGGCTGGGATATGGCTCCAGGGTCTAGCATGCACAAGGCCCTGGGCTGGATCCCAGCAACACAAATTTTTTAAAAAAATGGTAAGACAATAATTTTGTAGTAATCAGAAATTCAGGATATTTTTTTTAAAAAGAAAGAAATTCAAAATATGGCTCCTGAAAAGAGCCGGAGGCCAAATAACAGCTTCTACAGAATGCTTTGCTCTCTTCTCAAATCCTGTCTGTCTGTCTTTGTTTTTGACGCCCTGTGAGGTAAGAGGAGCCAGTGCCGCCGTCGTGGTGGAGGTGGGATTAGTGCAAGGGGGCAACGGGGTCCAGCAGCGTCAGGGTGGAGGCCAGGAGGGGAGGGCAGCGGCCGCTATAGAGAAGGAAACGGGAGCCTCCCCTGACTGCCGCGGAGCTGTCTGAACTGGACAAACCGGATGCAAGAAGCATTTCCTGGTGCTGGACAGGCGGGAGGGGAAGCAAGTGTCCTGAGCTTACCACAGTCTCTGAGGAAAGCAGTTTCCAAACCACAGTTAGAGGCCCGGACAGAGCCCCGAGGGCTCATGAATTCAAAGGGACAAAGAGGTTCCGGGGGAGCAGGCAGCAGCTAGAAATTGCAGGACAGGGTGCCCAAGAGAAAGGCACTCCCAAGACAGAGGCCGGGAAGGGGCACAGCAGTCCCTCGACCTCTGGCTGAGACAGATCAGAGAGGTGACCCTGCAACAGGCCAGGCGGAGAGCAACACAGGCCTGTGAGGCCCAGAGAGCAGCGGTCCCCAGACCCACGCAGCGATGGTGGCACCCTCCTCCTGTCTTCGCAGCACGGGAATGAGCTGCTCCTCTTTGAGCTCCTGGAGCATCGGTGGAGCACGACACTTACCAGGCCCCACCATACAGGAGCCAGACGCTCCCGTGGCAGCAGAAGCCAGGTTTCAATCTGTGAGCTCCAGGGGGACATTCCCTGGGCCCCCAGCCCCTTCCTCTCCAATCGGCCACACCCCCTCACTGTGTGCCTGTCCTACGGACACACGCAGACCCTGCCGCAATGTGAGTGACCATGCCGTGCTTCTGAATGACCCCTGCCCCTGCCAGAGTCCACTCCAAGCAGAGTGTTGGTTCATAGCCCCCACTCCCTAAGGTGGTCCCAGACAACAACAAAATCACCCCTGAGTGTAATTGCCTGTGATATTATTTCAGTAGTTGTTTTATTGTGGTGATAAAACTAATAAAGCCCAGTTATAACACACATCATGATGTTAATATATCAAGTAATTTGTCAAAGTTCATAACTTGGTGGCATTTATGTAAAACATTTATATCCCATTTTTAAAAGACAGTAAAATTCAATAGCTTCAGGGACTCTGTTTTACATGCTCTTAAAATCCAAATCGTAAAGAAATTGTTTTAAAATAAATCTATATTTTCAGCAGCTGTGTACTGGATCACCTGTACGTAAAACGAATTTGAGTGGGTTTCATCACCTGGGGTCAGTAACCGTTTGTGGGCCTCCTCTGTGGAGATGCCGAGGTCACTCCTGAGATTCACAGTGGTGACACCATGTCACATGCAGAGAGCACCTGTGGCCAGCTGACCTGCAGAGTCGGTGCCTGGACCTGGCACCTTGACCCTCCCGGGTCTTGACCTCACGGATCGTGGGAACCCTTGGTCTCCACCAGAATCAGCAACACCCCAGAACCTGTGCAGACTCACCCCAGGCCTCCCCCATACCTGCCCAATCAGGCCACTCAGTCCGCTCAGCCCTCAGGGAACCGGCCTGTGGAGGGAGTCATTCCAGATGCAGTGCCCAGAACAGACCTGTGACGGCGACCATCAGGAGTTCATATCAGAATTGCTTGAAGTGACAGGAAGACGATCCTGTGCCTCGTAGCTGTACCGTCACCCCTCAGACTCCAAAATCTACACCTGCTTGAACGCCTTATATAAAGTAGTATAGTACTATTGTACTATAAGGCCCTGTTACTTAGAATGCCAATACCATGTAATGCTATGAAATCAGTAGTTACCGTATGGTGTTTAGGACGAACAACAGAGGACCTCAGCAACGTTTCATACAGATGCCACCCCCATCCCTAGACAGGCACCACCGCGTGCAAACCCCTCCTTGGTGAAGGCACAGGGTCATGTGCAGGTGGAGGGCAAGGCCTGGTCGCCATGGCGGGCTCTGGTTATGCAGAGTGCGCGTGGGTGGGTAAGGCTATGAACATCCATTAAGAGCCAGCGTGGGGATCTTGTGCTGCCACCACCCCAGGGCTGAGCTGTGAGTGAGGATGAAGAGCTCAGGTGTGCTAGGAGGGCTCCTCATGCCCTTTGGGTCCAGTCACAGCCTTGCTGACTTGGCGGCCACCTGTTCTGCATCCCGGCTACAGGTCAGAGTTAGACAAGCACCTATGGAAAATGACCTCTAACCCTCAGCCCAGCGAGCTCTCCCTGGGGCATGGCAGCCGTGACCATGACCCAGCAGGACTTGTCTGCGATCCTTCCTCTTCTAACTTCCTGTGGCATCAGGGTTCATGAATACCCACAAGAGATTCTCAGATGAGGTGATCATAGTCGTGCATGCAGAAGGCCAGTGGGACAGAAATGGTCATTGTCCCGTGTGGTTGAACCCTTTGACATCCATCCAAGAGCATTATCTAGGGACAGTTTTCCCTTGTTAGATCATCAGAACCTCACTCCCTCCCGTGAATGCAGGAGTTATGCTGTAATTGCTGGACCGTGAGGTAACCTAACCCTGGACTCAGCTGCCTGAGGGTCTCACTGCCTCTGATGAGTTGGATGAATGCCTGTGGTATCATCGTTTACCATTTTCAATATGGTCCTTTTAAATGACACACTTACTACACTGTCCATGTGTATAAAATCTTTAGGTGGTAAACATGGCCTTCCCAGATTTTAAATTTGCAACAAATACAATTTTAAAGAAATAAACTTGTCAATTCTTAAAAAAAAAAGTAGAACCAGTGTGACTAGTTGGCTGTCTTCTGAACATCCAGCAGCCGTGAGGGTGGCCCTCCTCTCCTTTGGCCAGGGGCAGATGGGTGGATGGCCAACAGTGGGTCTGAGTGTAGGGGGCAGTCTGACCCAGTGCTGGACTCCGCTAGATCTCTCACAAGGGAGGGGGGGCCCCTGGGGAAAAAGAGGTGCCAAGAAGATTTGGCAGAAAGGGATGGCAAGCTGAAGACTGGGAACCAGGGAGCCCCCTGCACGCCCCTGTCCCAGGAGGAGACCTCACCTCCTGTTGCCTCTTCTCCTCAGGACCCCACAAATTTGGAAGGGAAAAGCCCAAACTGCCAAGAAGAATTTGAAGTCCTGGCTGCCCCTGTCCTGAGCCCGAGGTGGCCAGCTCACACAGGACACGGGTCCACACAGGCCGTCCCTAGGGCCCGCGGCTCTGCGGCTCTGAGAGGCCGTCCTTTCCCTGCTGGAGCTGGGCTGCAAGGAGAGCCTTCACAGCCCTTCCACCTCAGAGTGGGGACGGTGGCCAAGGGACAGTTACAAAAACCAATATGTCAGGAATTCCTCCTCAACCCAAGACAACAGTCCAGAGCACCCCAAGTGAATGAAGCTCAAACAAAAACCATGATGCAAGGTGTGGTGAGGGTAGGCCTCGGTTTAGGGTCTGTCGTGGTGAATCAACAGTCATAAACGTGGGGTAGTTTATCCACAGGCCGTTTACCAAAAGGTAAGCCGTGCACACTTCACCACTCGGGCCCCCAGGTGAATGGAGAGCAGACCCAAGCTGGCAGTGGGCTGGCGCTGTCCTGTGTTCCCGGCCAGCATAATCAACCAGTTGCACAGACCGTGATGCGCCATCTTTGGTCTCACGTCTGGCTTACCTGACGTTCACAGTGGTCCATCAAGGGCGTCATTGCTACAAAACGTTTATTTTACTTTTACTTTTCCAAGAGCTCTTCCTCACCCTTTGAACTGAATTGTTCTGCTCTGAAGGCACCGTCGGGGCTCCTTTGTTGACTATCATGTGCCTTATTATTTACCCTTATTTTGACTTGAGCTGTTCTCCAACATAACACTGACCATTTCCATCAACTCCTGCAGTTTTCCAAGACTCAACGCTTCCCCTCCTCATCTACTGTACCACAATGTGGGAAACCTGGCGATTGGGAAGAGGGCTTGTCAACAGCATGGACGTGAGGGGCTGAACACAGCTCGCCTGGCAGGAACAGAGCACTGAAAAAAAAAGAAAAATGTGCGTTCACCTGACACCCAGGGACAGCAAGACGCTAGCGCTAAACAGGAATAGTCTTTAAAAGGTTGGTTCATTGGCAAATATGGCCAACGCTGCCTGACTGCCACAATCTCACTCCCAACTCTATAAAACAGAATTCACGTCGTGAATACTTGGAGGGCTTCCAACCCCAGCCCCAAGCCCAGTGCCTGATTCACAGTTGGCCTCCAGGAAATACCCGCTGAATACATGAACTGCAAATCATGGTGAAGGGCATACAAGAATAAACAAATCATCGCCATGGTTACCAGCACCCCATAGAGCAGATTCCTGCTCAGAGGTATGAGAAGTCTGGAAATAATCAGTAAGGAATAGAGGGCAAAGACAGAAGTTAGATGGAAAGGGAGACACCAGGTGGTCTCCCAGCCCTGAGAGGAGCTGGAACTGGACACCTGGACAAGGCCCCAGTCCTTTATCTAAGGAAGTACATCAGCTTCCAGTGTGGCCGGGACCTTGTGGTGACAGGTGACGCCCCTCTCGGCGGCAGCGGTGTTTGATCCTGGGGCTGTGAGCTGAGGCAGGGCCATGGTGACCTGGGCTTTCTCCAGCCAGGAATCTCACCCAGGTGTGCTCAGTGCACGTAGGTAAATGTCACAGCTCATTGATGTTTACAACTCATACATGTCAATAATCACAACAGAAAAGAAAACCAAAGAGCTCTAGGAGATGGTATGCAGAGGAGGCAGGACACGAGGAGGGACTGCCAGCAGCCAGAGGGGAGGACCCTTGCAGAGGGGAGGGGTGTGAGGCAGGGCGTCAGGGTCAGGGGTCAGGCAGAGCACTCACTGTGGGCAAGGCCAGCATAGCCAGGGGAGGAGAAAGGTCAGGTGCCATTCTGGGGGTCCCCAAGGACACTGGTCCCCAGGCTGGCAGCAGAGCCCAGCATGCGCTCCTGGAGACCCCGCAGCGGGAAGGTGAGCCGAGTGCCAGGGACAGACACAGCCAGAGCCGGAGAGTCTCCAGTCCATGATGGGACTCACCCAAATTAGAGTCCTCAAAATGTCAAAGCTCTGAGTCTCATCAAGCCACGGTCAAAAACAGGCCACAGGCCAGAGAGATCACATGCTGATGAAGGGCAGAATGGGCAAAGAACTGTCCATTCAAAAATAAAAGAGAGCCCCAGAAAAACTGGGAAAAGATGTGACCAGACATTTCACAAGGGCAGCTAGGCAAATACCAGAGAAGCACAGGAATAGAGGCCCAATGCCATAGTTAAAAAGGACGCTGTGGGGACAGTTAATGTGACCATGCCTGTGGGTTATGTGGATTAGGAAGATTCTATCAAATCACACTGACATGGAATCTCTTAGTTTTGTTGACTATAGTATGATGGTATTCTTGTTGTCATAAGACACACACTGAAATACTTAGGCATTACATTACACTCCGATGATTGCAAAAAATAATATATCTGTAACACACACACACAGTACATTCTCTCTGCACACTCCTCTCTCTTCCAGAGAAAATAAAACAAATGGAAATTGACTAAATCACATTTCATGCATGTACAAATATGTCACAATGAATCCCACTATTATGTCTTATTATAATGCACCAATAAAAATTATTAAATAAAAATGAAAATAAACTTACAAAATAAAGCAAACAGGGCCTGATGCAGATAATTTCTATCTGGGTAAGGAGTATATTATATAGGAGTTTCTCTTACTATTTTTGTAACTTATAAATTTAAAATTACATAAATTACCAAATATTTAAAAAAAAAAAAAAACACTGAAAAACTGTAATGATGTTTTCTAGGATTAATCTGGCAAAAGGACCAGAAGCCAAGATGAAGAAGCCACCTCTGGCCAAAAGGTGTCCTTCTGGGCACAGCTAGTCCTGGCCTGATACCTTGAGGCCAAGTCCACACTGACATCTCAGAGGAGACCCCAGTGCAATCTGGTCACCATCTGAAGCCCCGCTACTTAGCACCTATCTGAGACGCTAGTGCTTCACGGGAAAGAAGTGCCTCTTCTGTGCTGCACAGCCTAATAAATCCAGAAGCAATGGCAGGTTAGGAAAATCTTATTTCTCCAACATACCTGCAGGGCCTGAACTTGGGCCCCAGTCATCACCAGGATCACCTGCTCACCACAGGTCAACCACATAGGCCCACCTTCATGACGCCGTGGGTTCAGTTCCAGACCAAAACAAAGAGATGACAGTCAAGCATGTCACCTTGATATATCTGGTTTTCCAGTGCATATAAAAGTTGTGGTTTTTCTTCCATCAAATAAGCAAGTGTACAATAGCATGGTCCAAAAAAATCTATAGACTGTTATTAAAGATTCTTTATTGCTAAAGCATGCTAATAGTCACCTGAGCCTTTCGGGAGTCACATCGTCCTGCTGGTAGAGGGTCTTGCCTCGTGTTGATGGTGCCCGACTGACGCGGGGGGCAGCTGCGGAAAGCTGGACGGCCTGGAAGTTTCTCAGAACAAGAAGTGGTGAGGTCCACTGCATGCATTGGCTCTTCCTTTCAGGACAGGTTTCCTGTAGCGTCGGAGGCTGGGGACAGCACCGTGCCCACACTAGGACATTGGGAATCTGCTCTTCCAACCCCGCGGGTGCACTATTCTAAATCCTCAACCACATCACCTTGATCACAGAATCCTCCCAGAAGTCGGTTCCATCTCAAGAAACCATGCTCTTTGCCCATTCACAAGAAGTGACTTCTCACCTGTGGAAGTGTCACTGTGAGGTGCAGCCATCCAGCCACGTCCTCAGGCTCCACTTCTCAGTCTGGGCCTCTTGCTGCGTGCACCACCTGCGCAGTTCCTTCTCCACCGCCGTCCTGAGCCCCCAAAGTCCCTGTGAGGGTCGGGATGAACTTCTTCCCATTAGTGTAGGGATCTTGCCCCCCTCCCCTGACCATGAATGTTCTTACTGACATCCGGAATGGGAACCCTTCCAGAAGGTTTTCAACTGCCCGGATCAGAAGAGGCACCATCAAGGGCACTCACAGCCCTACAGAATATGCTTCTTAAACAAGAAGACGTGGGCTGGGGATGTGGCTCAAGTGGTAGCACGGTCGCCTGGCATGCGTGCGGCCCGGGTTCGATCCTCAGCACCACATACAAAGAAAGATGTTGTGTCTGCTGAGAACTAAAAAATAAATATTAAAATTCTCTCTCTCTGTCTCTCTCTCTCCCCCCACCTTTAAAAAAAAAAAAAAAAGACTTGAAGTCAGAATGACTCCCAGTCCCCGGGTGCAGAGGGGTGCTGTACCAAGAGACCTGAACACAACATGGGGGCTCTGTGTCCCTCTCCACCAGAGCTCTTGGGGACAAGGTGTTTGGTCAGTGAGCAGTGATATTTGAAAGAATCTTTTTTTCTGAGCAGCAGGTCTCAATGGTGGACTTAAAATATTGACCGTGTTGGAAAAGAGAGGCCTGTTCTCCAGGCCTCTTGCTCCATTCCCAGAGTATGGGTGGATCCAGTGCTGTCCCAAGGGCCCTCCATTACAGGTGGTCAGTAAGCACTGGCCTCGACTTACATTCACCCGCTACAGTAGCCCCTGGGGAGAGTCAGCCTGTCCTTGGAAGCTTGGAAGCCGGGCACAGACCCCTCTCGGCAGCCTCTTCCAACGCCGGCCTGTGTCCACACTGAGAGTCATCATTCAGTGCGGCAGATGGACGCATCTGTGCCATGTCACCATGCACCCACTATTTCCTAACCCTCTAGGCTGCCTCCAGGGGCGACCTGATCCCAGCTTCTTCTGCTGAGTCTTCACAGAACTGGAGAGAGCTGGGCCTGGCTCTGGATCAGCTTTAGGTACTGTCGTCGATCCAGACAGCTGGCCTCCAGGTGGGCAAGTGGCCTGTTTGGCTTCCTCTCCACCTGCATGTGCACTGCGGTAGCACTGTCATCTCCTGCATTCACAGCCTGGCTCACTGCTGGCAGCAAGCTGCCTTGGGACCTGCTGGCTTGGGACAGGCCTCCCTCACTAGGCTCCATCACCTCCAGCTTTGATGTAAGCTACTCGTCTTCCTTTCACTTGAACACCCGGACAAGGACATTGCAAGGTCATTTACGGGCCTTGTTTCAATACTGTTGTGTCTCAGGGACTAGGGAGGCCTGAGGAGGGAGGGGGTAAGGATGGCGGTAGGTGGGGTCAGAGCCCACACCACACTTATCTATGGCTGACCTTCCTTCGACCTTCCTTCCGTATGGGGGCAGTTGGTGGAACCATGGGCCAAGCTGGAGGAAACAGTTCAAAGAATCGCAGCAGAGACTGCTTCAGAAACAAAAGATAACCGGAAGATTTATTTCAATTGCAAACCAACTTAACAAATGACTAAATAAGAAAGATTGACTGGCCCTAACTGCCCACCCCACCACCTGCTGCAATCTGCACCCTTCCGCCGCTGGATCTCAGTCCTGCAGATCTGATTGTCTGCCTTCTTCTTCTTCAAAGCTCACGTTTCCTGAGAAGAAAAGGGAAACCTGAGTATATGGAAAAAAACCACCTGACACAATAAAAGCCACGTCCCTGTCTCCAAGGGGCCCGAGCCAGGGCTGCCCTGCTGGGAGAGCAGGAGTGAGTGCTGCATCCAGGACGGGCAGCCCTGCTGGGATCAGGAGGCAGCCGGAGCAGCCTTCTGTGGGAGGGCCCCCTGAGCTCACAGTGGGCCTTCTGCGGCCCCTCCAGGCCCCTGGGCCTGGCCCAAGGACTGCATGGTGGGAGGAGGGTGAGCCCCACGCTCCGCCTGCGTGTGGCTCTGGCTTCACGCTCGGGCTCCTCACCCTGGCGCTCCTCTCCCTGGTGCTCCTCTCCCTGGTGCTCCTCACCCTCGAGCTCCTCTCCCTGGTGCTCCTCATCCTCGCACTCCTCCCCCTCGTGCTCCCCACCCCCGCGCTCCTCACCCTGGTGCTCCCCACCCTCGCAC
>NW_025999968.1:61097904-61129165 GCF_001458135.2 Marmota marmota marmota
CTCATGCCCCCCGCCCTCGCGCCCCTCACCCTGGTCCAGGTCGTAGCCATACTCCCCGGCCTCCTCCGGGTAGATGTCTTGGTCCTCGCCTAACGGCCTCAACATCTCCATCTCGCCCTCATAACCCTCGGGCATATCCTGGGCTTCCTCCTCTGATTCTCCCCGGCCTGACACAAAGCAAGGACCAGAAGGTGAGGACAGCGGGAAAAGAAGGTGACCAGTGGCCGGGAAGCTCCCTGGCGTGGCCCTCCCTCCTCCCAAGAGCAGCCCTCCCTCTCTTCCAGGATCCCCCCACCCAGCTGCAGCCTGAGCCTGGCCCACACAGCCCTCCCAGCCGCACTGCAGCAAATGGCTCGCGATGGCCGTCTCCTTCTGAGGATCTGGATGTGAATATTGAGAAAGAGAAACCCTCTGTGCCTCAGGGCTCTTGAGCTGGTTGTGCAACAAGTCAGTAGAGTCCAACCGTTAATCCCAGAGGGAAGAGAGTGCTGGCGTGACCTGGCTGCGCCTGAGCTTGTCCCATAAACTCACTTTCCAGTTGTCGGAACCCGTAATCAGCCAGTGCCGATCCAACTGTTCTCTACTGAGTTGGCTCTCAACCCTAGCAAGTGGGGGGAGTCACCCAGTTAGAGCCCCCCCTCACTTTCTGTGGCATGTGGATGACACCCTGGGTGACACTGTGGTGGGGGGACCAGCACTGTCAGTCACCCGGCCAACATGCACACGCCGTGCTGCCCCTGACGCCTGGGGTCACAGGAACCCCGGGCAGCTGAGGCCTGCACGTCCGTGGGATGCTCCTCCGTCCCCTAGATCCTGTCTTCTCCGCCTCCTCTCCCTGAGGGTAGCTGATCCCAAATGATCACCCTGACAACGTCCTCACACCACACTGGCCCACGGGCCACATCCCAGGGAGCCCACCACACAGGTGAGCAGGACGCGCGGCTCCCACGGACTGGGGCTCCGCACCTTCAATTCCGACCACCTCTTCCTGGCCCGGCCCCTCAGTGGGGGGCTGCTCCTCAGCGAGGGTCGGTGTCCACAGGGCCAAGTCTGTGATTTTGGTAGCTTTCCACTTTGGGACAATAGTTATTAATGTCTCCTCTTCTTCCTCCTCTTCTCCTCTTTCCTGTTTTAAGTACAAAAATGTAAAATTCACCCACACTTATATAACCTTGGTTTGAAACATTAAAAGCCAAGAAAGAAAGGACAGGTTCTGAATTGTTAGAGCCTTTTGGTGACCCTCCTCCATGGTCAGACCAACCTCCCGCCACCCCGGCATGAGACGAGAAGGAAGACCAAGGCCCGGCGTCCCAGCTGTTGGCAGGAGCTAGGGGACAGCCCAGGCTGCAAGTCCCCTCCAACCTCTACGCTGGCTCTGATGTGTTCATATAAACAACAGAAAGAACATCAGCATCAGACAAGCCCCGAGAGTGACAAGAGGGGTAAACATGGAAGTCCTAATGGCAACAATTCTGGGCAATAGCATTCCAGAAAAGCGAAACGAGAGATCAGCATCTCCAAACATGGAGCGTTTTGTAACAACATGTAATTCCGACAATTGTTGGCAGCCCACATATGTCAATTTTGACAAGCATATTTGTCTACTTCTCAGTTCTGTAATTATCACAAAATTTCAAAAAGCTGAGCATCAACCCTATAAATGTGGCAGTCTCACTGTCGCACAGATGGTAATACCTGTGGAAAGAGCAACACTCGTCTTCCTCTGAGTCGCTCAGAAATAAATTACTCTACTTGGATTCAAAGTGTCTGAGTTCCATCACCAGGAAGGGGACACCAGTGCTCCAGGACCGCAGGGCTCAACCTGACCTGCAGCAGAGCCACCGGGAAAGCTCCTTGAAACCCAGACTGCGGATCCACCTGCAGAGTCCACGTACGATTCAGTAGTCTGGGTGGTGGCCTCTAGGCGCATGGACACTGACACTCCTGGTCCAGGGTCCCCACTCTGGGAACCTCCCCAGGGGCAGCGGCCCTCCACGCACCAGCACATCCTCCACCAGGATCCCAAGCTCCTGCCTCCCGCTGCTGGGAGGCCACAGTGGCAACTGCTGGTCATAACTGAGTCCCTCCCAAGGGACAGCCTCCACCAGAAATGCTGCAGAGCCGGGGGCCCCACACCACCGTCCACGGCAGCAGACACCTGCTGCCTGGTCCCTGCTGCCCTTCAGCAAATATCGAGGAACCATCCCAGCTTCAGAGCTCCCCAGGTCACCTGAGAGTTCCTTTCCGCTTCTGCCCAACCTGCTTCCCTCACTCCCTCTCAAAGCACCGCGACCCCAGAGCACCGATAAAACTTGCATGCACAACCTAGACGCCTGGATTCTGTCTCCTTGGTGTGATGGACTAAATTATTACCTCCATCCCAAAACAAAGATTTCTGTTGTTTAAGTCAGCCCGTTTGTGGTGTTTTGTTAAAGCAGCAAACTAAAACTGGCAAACTAACACACTCAGGAACCTGGTGCGAGGCATATCATTTCACAGGAAGGAATGGAGGGAGGAGGGAGGGAGGGAAGATCATTTAGAAAGAACCACTAAACACAGGACTTTTGTTAGAAAGGGGTGGGGGGGGGGATTTATCTAAAGTTAGTTAACAACAAAAAAGATCAAAACTTAAAAGCATGTCATTTTCTCCCCAAGAAGGCCAAAGAGGAGCCATGGACAAGTCTGCACCATAGGCACCAGGGGATGGAGAGAAGTGCGGGGCAGCTGCTTGCGGTACTGCGGTCCACCGGAGACCTCCAGCAGCGTGGCCCACATCCGCAAGCCCAGTGCTCTGGTCTCTACCACCAAGATCCCCTGGAGGCTTTCTATTCTATGAATTTGTTTCTCAAACTGTGATTCACAGTCTGCTAAACTAATTTAATGACCCGGAGGGGTTGCAACAAAGGTTTTAGATTTGGGGGGCCATTACAGAGTGTAATGGTCAATTCGAATTGTCAACTTGACTGGATTAAGAGATGCCAAGGATGAATAAGATCATGGATGCGTCCGTGAGGGTGTGTCTAGGAGTGATTGGCATGTGGGACAGCCAACTGAAGTGGAGACCCTCCCTGGGTGTGGGCAGCACCGGCCAATAGGATGGGGGCTTGGATGGAGTAAAAGGTGGAAGAACAAGGGAGCGGCAGCCGATGCAAGCTCCATTCTTCCTGAACGGGTTCTTGATTGCTGCTGCGATCCTCTGAGGACTCGGCCAGTGATTCTCCAGGAGGCTTGGGTCGCAGACAAGTGGCAGCATTGATCCCCCCCTGTTCTGGGCCTTCAGCCTCTCGGACTGCGCAGCTACTGGTCCTCCCCGCTCTCCAGCCTGCAGACGGCCACTGTGGACTGTCCAGCTTCTGGTCACATGAGCCAGCCTGATAAGTCCCCCTGCTATAATCATCCTTCCTGTTGACCTCTCCCTCTAGAGAGCCCTGACCAGTACATGGCGACTGCATCAGGTGCCTTTTCTGCCTTGGCAGCGTGAAGGCAGCGTAGGCAGTGTCCGTGGGCCAGCGGCTGGGTTCTAGTGCCAACAAATCTATTTGCAAAAACAAGAGGTAGGCCCCTCTCCCAGGACTGGGCAGAGGGAAACGGCGCCGCTGCTGTAGGAAGCATCCAGCAGCCCCTCAGAAAGCTAAGCAGCAGGACACCATGCTGCCCTACGGTGCCCCCCCCCCGGTAACACCCCAAGACTGGAAAAGGCACTCGGACGGGGCCTGGAACACCCGTTCACAGCAGCATCCTTCACGATCGCCACAAGCCAGAAGCCCATGACGACCATCAACAGAAGCATGGATGAGCCCGTCCGACAAGGCAACGAACGTCACTCTGTCACAAAACGGAAGGAGAGTCTGACATTGGCCACAATGCGACTGACCCTGGAGGACAACACTACGCTCTTTGTCAAGTGAATAAGCTGGTCACAGAAGGACAAAGACTGTGTGAGTCCATTTGTATACACTATCTAGAAAGAGCACATTCATGGCACAGAAAGCAGGTTCAGTGCCACTGGGGAAGCGGGAGGGGTGACAGGGTACCATTGCCAGGCGGGCATTTTCCACTGGGACGGCGGACAAGACTCAGAGCCTGTCCTTAGTGCCACTGAACTGTAGAAATGGCCAAACGCAGGCAGGTGTGTGGTCCAGCCACATGGCAGGCTGAGGCAGAAGGGTCACTGGAGCAGAAGTCGGAGGCCAGCCAGGACAACACGGTGACATCCTGTCTCAAAAAAATGGTGAGCTGGGGTGTCATCCAGTGGTAGAGCATTTGCCTACAACATCCAAGGCCTTGGGTTCAAATCCCAGCACCGCAAAGAAATAAAATATAAGCAAGTTTTGTTTTACAGATCTATACAAACACATTACACCCACAATTTTATTTTATTTTATTTCGGTACCAGGAATTGACACCAGGGGAGCTACACCACTGAACTATATCCCCTGGCCTTTTTAAACATTTTTATTTTAAGACAGGGTCTCACTAAGTTACTCAGGGCCTAACTTGCAGAGGTTGGCCTCAAACTCACGATCCTCCTGCCTCATCCTCCCTGGTCATTGGGATTACAAGTGTCCCAACGCACCTGGCTAAATCCAGGATTTCATTAAAAGGACAGGAGGTGGGCCAGGCTTGTCCCGTGGACTGTGAGCACTTCAGTTGATTTACCAGCTCCTATGCAGGGGACATGGTCCCCTCACTGGGGGAAGAGGACAGCTAGGCTTTCTGTGTCACGGTGCTTGGCACCCATGGCAGCCTGTTTTACAAGGAGGTCTCAGGGGTGAGCACTGCTTCCTGGTGGTGCTCCCGGAAGAGCAATGGTATGAGGAGCTTGTGTGAATGCCCCTTAGATGTTCTTGACGTTGTTTTTCTCATCACTCTGAAATACGGGCTTCTGCTAACTGGTGCCAGGAGGGCCCCCACTTGGCTGTTTCTCCGCACTGCCCCTGGTGGCATGCCTGTGGAATCACAGTAGGACTACAGGCTGATTCTTACCAGTGGGGGCAACATGCTAGATTCACAACCAGGTTCTTTTGGGGGACAGGTGGGAGGTGTCCAACCCCAGGGAGCCTAGCAAATGTACCAAATGTGTCACCATCATGTTGAACAATAAGGCTGATTGCTTTTCCGACTGTGTGTCGTGGCCACATTCAAACATGATTGCAGCTTGCTAGAGAAGCACACGGTGGGACAACACGTCCCACTCCCCTCCACTTCTCCCAGATGCAGATGGCTTGTGGAAGCCACCTTGAATTGAGTGGAGCACCTGGGGTCCCTGAAGAGACCGTGCTTGGGGTGGTGAGGCCTCCGTTTTAGCCTGTCGATTTCTGGTTAGCCAGGACCTGACCCTGGCTGGTGGCTCTTAGCTGCATCAGAGGGGATCCAAAGCAAAACAGCAGGACACACAGCTAAGAGGAAGGTTTGTGTGAGACCACAGAAGATTCTGGTCACTGAAAGGAGGTGGACAACTACTCTGTAGACCACAGAGGACAGTGGGTTGGTTGGGGGAACCGAGTAGCCATAGCCAGAGAGAGGCACAGGAAGGGCAGCACCCCAGGAGAGGAGTCAGGCCAACAGCAGGTGCTCCGGAGACCACGCAGTCCCTGGCCACTCAGGGGACAGCTAGGAGGGCCTGAGCATCCACTAGCCATGGCAGGTTAAGGGGCAAAGATGCCTTCAATTTTAGCATCTGAGAGAGTTTAAGGAGAAAAATGAGAAAGTCAGGTTTGAAAATTATCTGGACACTGAACACAAAAACTGGTTCTGAATTCAGTCAGGATTTAAGCTGGGGCCAGCAGAGGGTAAAGGAAGGACATTCCCTACAGATGATGTCAGGCAGGAGCCCTGAGCAGGGCCCAGCAGAGCCCCTCAGTGAGCAAGGGTGACCTGCCTTCATCTCATGAGCACCTGAAAGTGGTGGAGAAGAGTCCGGGCGACACAGTCCCCATGGGTGATGCAAGTCAATCTGAAATGCCTCAGCCACAGCTGAGAGAGACGGCAGCCCACCTGACCCACAGTTTCACTTTTCACAGTTTCAGTTGCCCACAGTCCACCTGGTCTGAAAACATCACATGGAGCATTCCAGAAATAAACAACTAGTAAGTTTTAAAGTGAACATCCTCCTGAGTAGTGTGATGGAATCTCATGCAACAGTCCCATCCTGCTGCACCTGGGACCAAATTGTCCCTTCGTCCACGGTGTCCAGCCTGTATATGCTACCTACCCATCACTCACTCAGTAGCTGTCTAGATGACCCAGTTGTCCATCACGGTCTCACAGTGTTCAAGTGACTCTTACTTTTACTTAAAAATGGCCCCAAATCACAGAAATATCCAAATGCTGGCAATTTGGATAGGTTTAAGAAAAACTGCAAAGTGCTTCATTTAAGGGAAAAAGTTCTCAATAAGAAAAGAAAAAAATAATATGTTAAGGTCACTGAGACTGTAGTACAACAAGGTATGCGTGAGGCAACATCCACATAACTGTATACAGACTCATGTCATGCTTGCTACATTTCATTTCTGGCCATGCTAACCTCTTGCTTTATAAATAAAACTTCAGGGTAACCGTGTACATCCAGGTAAAAGTTCAGTGTATACAAACTCCACACCATCCATAGTTTCAGGTATTCACTGGGGGGCATGGATCAGAGCCCCTCAGACGGGAGACACCACTGCACCGGTGTGGCGGTTGACACCAAGAATTCGGTTCTCCAGCTCTCTTCAAGAAAGAAAATATGTGGATATGGGAGAGTGTGCTTACAATCTATTTTTAGATCGTTAGGAAAGGGTACATAGGAACTTCAGAGTTCCTGTGTAAAAAGAAAACAAAAACACAATTCAACACTTTTTTCCAGGCTCAATCTCTTTTGAAAAATTCAGAACTTCTCACAGTGAGAATGATATCAGTAAATAAGCAAGTCCAAGGCTCAAAACTAGCACCATGGTCAGGAAATTTCACTAAGTTGCCAATTAGGCACAGGCACCACTCAGACATTAATGACAGGAATGAAACCATCACCCCCAACACACACCCGTACCTAGAGGCCTCATGATGGTGATATTATCTGGTTCATTTTAATGTTCACCAGGGAACATCAATTTAGTATTGATATCAATGCTAAATACTGGAAAGGAAAGAAAAAATCATTTACCAACCAGGCTTTAAAAGATTCAAGGTGCACACCCAACACATGAACAAATACCAGACAAATTGTGGTGGCACTGGTGACAGATTTTCGTTGTCCTTCTGGTACCTAACACTGTCCAGAACTCTCCAACTCAGGACTAGCTGGTTCCTCTTCACAAAACCCAGGTCTGGACTTGCACAACTGTGAAATGACGCTCAGCACTCCTAGTGGCTGAGTCCCACCCGAGCTCACGCAGACCAAGAAGAGCTGGCACAGCGCCCCTCACAAATCACCCTGACCAGCAGGGTCCGCGTCACTGCCCAGCCCTTCCTCTGAGCACGCCGACGACAGCCACACTTCCACTCACCGTGTCTGTCAGACGATACTCGCCATGCTGCTCACAGCCGATGTCAAACACGTACTTTCCGGGGCCGACAGGCTACGAGCAAAGAGAACCCCAAAGCACATCACTCTCGAGGCATGACACCCAGCACAGAGCCCACCCCACACCACGTCCCCGGGCCGGTCCAGCGGGATTGCCACGTATGTGTCCGTCTAGTAATTGTGTAAAACTTCAGCCACATTTTACTAGTTTATAAAAGTTGCCCTATTCGTACCTACAGTTTGATGAGTCTGACCCACAGGCAAACTCCCGAGAGGGCCGCTGCCCACGTGCTGACACCTCCTCTGTGACCCCATTGCTAGTAGACAGGGTCATTTAAAACACTACGACACTGCAATGTGACTCCATCCGTGCCCTAGAAAGACCTCCCGCCACAGGGCCAGCCATCAGCCTGGCTGTCCTCCACCTGAGGGAGGGAACCCCCTTCGCTCGGTGACCGCTGCTGACACCAGCTGTGCCAGGGTCTTCCTCTGACACAGGGAGGACAGCAAGCCCGCTCTGAGATGCATCCTTAGGCACATCTCCAGAAGTGAATTCCCGGACTAAAACATTCATGTGTTCTAACCAGAATGAGGCTTGAATAATTTTCATTTCTACAGAGTGAGTCTCCAAGTCCTCAAACCCTTATTCTTCCTAAACATTAACATTTTGTTCTATCTTTATGGTTTTTATGTAATAATTGGAAATCTCATAATTCTAAGTTATACCTTTTAGGTTATTAGCAAAGGTATTTAAGATTTTCATGATTTTTAAATTAAGTTTTTGATTGTATAAATGGGTTACCATAATTTCACATAGGTATGTTTTGGGTTATGATCAAATGAGAGTAGTTAACATTTCTATCTCCTCAAACAATCTTTTAAATCCTCGATTAACGTGTAATGATCGTACATGTTTATGGGGACTGTTTAAATCACATGGAGGAACGTGCTTTATATATTAAAAGTTGTGCATATTCTAACCCCCTTTGTCATTCATCCCCTAAATTTTCTTTTTACTGTTTTCTATTTATAAAGGATTATTCTTATGAATTTAAGTCTACTAAGCTTTTTTAAATGGATCTGATTACTAAAGCCTCTTCCTCGTTCCTGGGAAGCACCCACCTCTGTAGGCTGAGGGAACCCTGAACACCTTCTTTCCCACGTGGTCACCCAGTTGTCCCAGGCCTCTTGCTGATGCCACCCCGTCAATCCCTCATCAATTTGAAATGAAGCCACACCAAGCACTTGAGTGCAGTGTCCCCTGGGACCTGCCTCAGACTCTCTGTGCCTCTCTATATCTCCACCCGGGTCACACTGTTGATACCGCTTGTCAGCAAGGACATGAATGAGCCATTTTCTGAGAAACACAAACCAGCACTAACGCTGTGAAAAATGCTCCAGCTCACTAGTGCCCAGGGAGACGCGCGAGCAACAGGAGCACCTCTGCCCCTGACAATGGCCAGTGCTGGTGAGCAGGTGCGTGCTCCTGCTGCTGGAACTACCGCCTGTGGCCGGTCGGCAGAACCACTGTGGTGTGAAAGCTCAGACAGCCTCCATGCTCTATGGCCCAACCTACCTAAACCCTCCCAGCAAGGCAGGGCTATAATCCGTCAGTTTAAATAGCTCCCTTGCAATTCTAGGGTCCTGTGACACCTCTATCTATAGAACAGGTGTGTGCAGGTGAGCCAAGGGAGGAGGAGGCCTTTACAGACAAAACTGCTAATAAAAGTAGAAACAGAGACAACAGCAGATTGGTCATTCCAGCACCACCTCCCTGGTAAAGGTGAGAGCAGAGGGGCCTTCCTTGCCGGTCACGCAGAAACGGCTGGGGTTTGACTCCACCCTCCCTTCCCAGGTCCCCAAGTGCCACTTGTGACCTTAAGGTCTCCTAACTGGAGGACAAAGCCTGCATTTTTACTCCAGTTTCTCAGATCAGCCTCATCTAGCTTACTGATTCTTCCAAATCAATGCTTAGGGCACAAATGATGTGCAAAGGACAAGTGGACTTTCAGAGCCTGAGGGGAACCCACTCCGTTAGCCAAAGGCCCCGGCGTCAACTCCAGCCCATCCACTTGCTCAGCAAACGCTCTCGTCAGGGACTTTCTACTCTGCATCTGGTCGAATGCCCAAGTGGCAGGTTCTGAGCTCCTCAGGGTTCCTTCGCACCCTGTGAGAGCCAGCTCTCTGTGAGCAGAAACGGCCAAACAGGAGGCCTCCAGAGCCAGGCAGGCACTCTAGCCAGCCTGCAACCCCCCCGCCCCGCCCTGGGGGTGGTCTGGCCTGCAGCAGGAGAAGGCAGCTCAGGGGTCTTGCTCCCCAGGGCTGCCTCCCAGGGAAGACAGAGCCAAAGCATCCACAGACTGAATCCAGGAAATAAAGACTGGATGCCTGACCTACCAGGAAGCAGGGACACATAGAACCAGAGGGTAGGACGTCGTGTCATAAAGACACACAGGGCTCTGCTGGAGGATGAGGGGACAGCTACTGAGGCAGAGAAGCAGGCCAGTGTCCCCCCCCCCCCCGCCCACCCCCTGCCCTCTGGGCGTCAGCGGGCTAGAGACACAGCGGTCCACCCCGTGTTTTCATATTTTCCATTCCATCCCACTTGCAGGGCTGGGGAAGGGGCGACTGCCCAGCTCATCATCAGCTCTCCCTTCCCACAGACTCACGTTTTTGTTCATGAACTTGCCCTGGTACCTGTGGTTCAGGTGAACCAGCTCGGCCGCACCCTCCTGCTGTCCATTCACCCAGGTGCCGACGTACTTACTGCCCGTGTCTGCGTAGAAGTAGGTGCCTTGCCCGTGCCTGGTTAAGACAAGGGCCCAGTGCATCACCTCACCTCCTGAAAGAACTTCCAGGGTCAGGGCTGACCGTGAAATCACAGACGGCCTAGATGGAGGCCAGCTCACAAGCCATTTGGGTCCAAACAGAGGAAGCTTGGGGTTCCGCACCTCCCACGGGCCATTAAGATACACACTTGGAAGTGGACTTTGGTCACGACTTTGCTGACAAACCCTAGCAACTGAACACATCTGTCACCGTGTTCCTATTCCAGAATAAGCCCTAAGGCCGAGGGCAGACCAACCTTTGGTGAGCGAACCAGTCCCCGGTGTAGGTGTCGTTATTAACGTAGTAGTACACGCCATGGCCGTGCCTCTGGTCGTCCGCCCACTCCCCTGCAAGGGACAACACAAAAGCAGGCCCAGGTGAGAAGCAGGGAGTGATGCCCTGAGCCACGGGCTCAGGAAATTCCACAGAAGAGAGAGTTTGAACCCCAGGGGTGAAGGCCTCAGGGCTCCTCTGACTTCCTCTGAGCCCCTCTCCCTGCGCCGCTGGCATGTGGTGGCTGAGCCTTTTGGAGAGCAGCTAAGAGAGAGCTGGGTTGGGTTCCCTGGGCAGGTCTGCTGCAGTGTGTGCCCGTGGGCCACAGTCACCCCCGGCACCTACAGGCAGGGGCATGGCGAGATCCAGCCAAGCTTGTCTGGCCTGCTGCCGGAGATCCTGATGCCACGCTCCGTTCTGTGCCCTCGGCATCCAGCGGCAAGTCGGTCGAGCTCAGGGGTCTAGCCTCGGCACTCACCAGCTTCCCTCCTCCACCCACCGAGCCTCCAGGCTCAGAGAGTCCTCTGTGTCCCCTTCCCTGGCCTGCTGGCCTTGCCCACTCACCTCCACACTGGCCTTCCTAATTACCTGAAGACTGGATGGGAAATGGGAAATTGGCAACGGCATCGCAGGCTCACGACCCAGCCCTGCAGTGAGGACTAGAGCAAAGAGTGTCGACTAAAGCCTGCGCTGGAAAAGTGAGAAGGCCTGTGGCTCCCACGGTCACCTCCCCAGGGGTGGGGGGGCGGGGGGCTTAGTGTCAGCATGTACCTAGCATGCACCAGGCCCTGGGTTCAGCCCCCAGCACTGTGAGAACAGAAAAAGAAAAAACTGACCTATCACCAATACCAAAGCATTAAGCTGAACAGAGCTTTCCTAGACTATGAGAACTCAGCAGCTAAGTCTGATAAATATGTTCATCAATGAGAAAAGATGAAATCAGCCTTCTATGATCTCTATAAAAATATTACAAAATTGTTTTCTTATGGAGAGGTATTCAGAAAGTATTAGATAACCATGGTGGGAAAACTGGTCTCGAAGTGTGTCAGATATTAATTCATAAAAATTACTGGCAGGAAGCCCTGGGTTCGATTCCCAGTACCATAAAAACAATTAAAAACCTCAGTTACCCTTGGACTGTGTTGTGGTGGTATTTTTAAATGTTCGACGTATCCTTATTTCTCATTAGCAGTAGAAATTCACTTCTGTACCAACTTTACATCCTTTTTCTTAAGGTAATGAGGGTCCCCAAACTTGGATAAGCTCCTGGCTGGCAGGAACGCTGGACACACACCCACGTGGAAGTAAGAGCCCAGGGTGTGCCCAGAAGATGCCAGTCACCCACCCACAAGGTGTGTTTCCAGGAATGACCCGAAGTCTATCCACAGAAGGCACTGCTACACGTTCTGCAATCCCTTTACAATTCGTCCAGCAACAACAGTGTCCTGAGTACTTTCTGAAGAACATGTTCTGATGACACTGTCTTGGAGGAGTGTGCACCAGCTTGGGGGACAGAGGCTGGCCTGTGTGCCATCCATAGAAGGCGGACAGCAGCAGAGCCCACCGCCTGAAAAACAGCTCAGAAAAGGGTGGGCTTACCAAGGCCAGGCTCCCAGATGTGATGTGAGGGCAGGTTCCCAGATGAGCAAAGGGGGGGCAGAGTCAGACATTTAAGAAATCCGCGAAACAACACATTAGGTACCTGAGGTAGCCATGAGGACATACAGCATGTGCAGATGTCCCAGAGGAGCGGCCTGCATCTTAAGGGACAATAATGTGCCTGGATTTGCAGCATCGACCGATTTCTGTGGTGGCGATAGTCCTGCTGTGGCCAATTTCAAGCTACATATAGAAGTGCAGAATTGGCTTCTGTGAGCCATTGGGAGCTGGCTCCACACGCCCCTGGGGAAGACACCTCAGCTGGAACAGTTACATCATTTGGTTTCTTCCCAGCAAAAGACTGGGACAAAATGACTACATCTCCCTTCTCTTGAGCATGTGAGCTGGGATCCAGGGTAGCGCCATAAGAAAAAAAGTACTACATATTTTGCACACATTTTTAAGAAGTTAAAGAGGCCAATTAAATAAGACACTGAATTTTATGCCAATGGGGTCTGATGAGTAAAATTTTTTTTAAGTCCTACTCAAAGTCAGAGACTCTACCCAGGGCAATGAGCCCTATACAGTTGAGCAGGCAGTTTGGAGAAAGGTCACCTGCTGGGGCGTCTTGAGTGGCCATGAGCCAAGTGAACGACATTCAGAAACTTCATTAATACTGCTTTAATTATGCATTTCACTCTTTTCAAAGTCCTCCTTTCACTGACCCTCTACTTCCTCATCATTCTGGATCTGGCAACAGAAGTTTTATAATTATATTTCTCTTCAGGAGTAGCCCCTACAGTTGATTGGCTGGTTGGGGTTGGGCCTTCCTCTGGGAGAGCAGGGGGTCAGATGCCAACCCCGCCATTGTCAGCAGGCTCCCAGTCTGGCATTCTGGGGATTAGAGACTATTTAAAAAGAAAAGCTCCCACACGAAGCTCTCCTGTCCTCTGAGATGCTGGAAAGCCAGATCCCAACACTGCAGGCCCAGCCAGACAGAGAAGGAACTAGCATTTACGCAGCATCAGCATGCCAGACACGGGCTGGCCTCGGGCACTTGGTATATGCAGAAACCGACGTGGCCTGCCGGACGCAGAGACCACGTGCATTGCCCAAGTCGCAGTGGAGTCCCAGAGAGAATGGAACTCCGGCACATCCAGTTCCAATGCCACGACTCTCCTCTGCAAGTCCCCTCTCCTGGAGTCCAGGCTCACTGCCCCTCAGAGCTTCCAGCCAGGCCACCAGGAAGCCATCGCGGCGCGTGTCTCTCCAGTTTCACTGTGAAACTGCACTTTCTTCAGTTCTGTTTGGCAGGCAACAAGACAGCATGCAGTAGTGACGCCCCTTCCCCTTTCAAGCCTCACAGGTTGAACCGGCCTTATCCCCAAACACCAAAATGGACAGAGGTGGTCCAAGGGCCTCTCTGATGTGTGGTATCCGTCCACCCCTGCAATCTCATCTCCCACCACCCCTGGGCACCTGAGCCCAGGAACACCTCCCAGCTCATCTCCTGCAGCTCTGGATCCGCACACCCTCCTCAGCACCCTCCTCAGACCCGTCTGAGCCACAGGGAGGCCAGTCCTGGGCCTGGTGCTGCATGGTCCTGAGGCTGAGCACACTGCCCTGCAGGTAGCCATCTGCCATTAGATGGCAGTTAACCCAAGTTCACTGCATGGATCATTCAGTCACAGTTAGACTTGGTGATTAGAAGATCTTTGACTTACTGAGCCCACAATATCACAACTTCTGACTTGAGATTCCATTACTGTCTTCGTGAAATAAGACACTTATTTAAGCTTTAGTCAGAGAAGAAATCTCTGGGCCGTGACTACACCTCATGCCCCTAGGTTATGAGACCATCTGGACCCTTCCATTCTCACCCTGTGTACCTCTTCATCTGACGATTTATCTGTCTCCTTTGGAATAACCTTTATAATAACCCAGTAACAGTAAAGTTTTTCCATGAATTCTGTGAGCCATTAAATCAAATCACCAAATATGAGGAAGGGGTCACAGGAAGCCATGATTAGCCATTAAAGTGGACAGAAGAGTGGGTCGCCTGGCATCTGAATAGGAAGCAGCCTGTGGGGCTGCGGGTGACAGTAACTCACTCTGGGCAGTCAGTGCCAGCACTGGGCGGAACCCCGGGAGCCCAGCTGTGAGCAGAGCTGCAGACGGCTTGGGCTTGGAGTGGAAACCCATGCACTTGGTGTCCTGAGTCATATGAGTTTTCCTTTAGTTGGTTAATCTCCATATTAAACGTTCCTGCAAAGGCTTATTCTGAGTATTTTTTTATTTACTGTTTATGTTGTCTGAATTGTATCAGCATTCACACTAAAATTAAGAGACAAGATTGAGATTGGGCTCATAAGGAATTGGAAAGAATTAAATTAAGCCCTAAAGTGTTTAAAGTTCATTTAAAAAGCAGATGGTGCTCATGCTGGAGCAGGCTTCTAAGATTTAGGAAACAACCCAACACAAACTCCACCTCTAATGGGGCAGGCACATACCCTCTCCAGCTTGGTCTCAGAACCGACAGCATCCCCTTTCTATAATCACCACTTTTCCTTGCTTTATCTAGGACAGGACAGGTATGGTTTGGATAAGTGTCCCCAAAGGCACAAACTCAAAAGCAATGTGTCCAAATGACCATGGACTAAAACCACGAGCCAAAAGAAAGCCTTCCTCCTTTTCCAATGATGGTCTCAGGATTGTGTCAGGGTGACAGAGAGCTACCCACACAAGAGCATAGCTGCACGTGAAGGACACAGTGCCCTCAATAAGAAGTGATGCTGTCACCTCGTCATGTCGTGGTCTTTGCCAATGGTCACTGGGCAGAGCTCTGTGTGCTCCCATGTGCTAATGCCGTCCTCAGGCTGCAGGCCAGGAGGCCAAGGCAGGAAAGACAAAGCCACCATACAACATCACCTGTCATCACCGCACTCCAAGGTTGGGATCTTTTGGAAATCTGATGACAAGCAGACAACTTTATCCAGGGGGAAGGGACAGAACACAGAATTTTGCATTCAGTTCCCAAAGGTTCACAGCCTACTCCCCACCTGCTCTCTGCCAGGTCTGCGATATGACGGTTGCAATCACACTAGAGGATGTGGTGCAGAGGGGCAGCAATGGGGTCCCTAGAAATAAGGTGGCACAGTCATCCGTGACATAATGTCAGCATGTGAGGAATGTTGGCAGACAGGAGCTCCACTTAGCAGACAGCCCCCTCGCTGAAGGGAACTATGGGGTCTGGAGAAACCCTGTGTCCATCAGAAGAGAGGCTGTCAGGAATGGAAACCAGCAAGGACTTCAGGGGACGAATGCTACAGAGCACCTGGAGCCATGGAGCCCTGTGACACCTGTGGCCTGTGCTCCCAGTCCCCAGGCCTCAGAAGGGCGTGGGCTGGCAACAGGGAGAGTCCAATTTCCACTGTAGGTTCACTAGTTAGTCCGTCGGTTAGTTACAAGGTTTCTGACTGCTGTGCCAACCCTGTGAAAACAGGAACACTATTTGTGTTTACTGACTGATAATATGAAGAACAGTAGGCTTTCTGTATACTACAGTACCCACAGATGAGTTCAAAGATAGAAGTAAAAAGGAAAAACTAAGAACCTCTGCAAACCAGAATGTGATTGTGATAACATTTACCTTCGTATCTGGACCCATCAGGATATATAAACGTGCCTTGACCATGCTTTTTATTTTTAATATATTCTCCCATGTATCGGGCACCATTTTTAAATTTGTAGATCCCCTGAAATACATCGATTGCATAATTGATATCATTCCTGAATTTCATATTCACTAATAATCAGTAGGGAAAACCACCCGCCTAAGTCACTGATTCTGACCTGGCCATGTCTTTTACCAAATTCATAGTTCCCCTCATAGGTGTCACCATTGGGCAGTCTCGCCTTCCCGTGTCCATGCCGTTCACCTGCCTCATTCCGATCCCCTTCATATTCCTGGGTAAAAGAAATTAAGAGAATTACAGGTAACATTCATTACATGCTAACTACGTGCCAAGCATTTTGTACATATTGTGCCAATGAATCCTCCCAAACCTCGGCATATATTCAGTTACTCCATCATGCAGGTGATGCAGGTGACCAAGCCTGCTGTGAAACAGCACTGGTCCAGGGCCACACAGCTGGGGCAGCAGTGCATGTGGGAGTCTCACTTCCCCCAACACGGGGGCTTGCAGTATGTTGTGCTGATCAACCAGTGTGTGCAGAGTGCTAATGTGCTCTGCTCTTTATGGGAATATGCTTCTGCAGTAGCACAGGCAGCTGGAGCAGGTCTGCAACTGCAGACACCTCCCTCTTCACATCACCCAATAATCCAGCACTAAAAAAGCAAATGTCCCAAGAGAAGTCAATCTTCCTTCAAATGGCACCTAGAGAATCTGTAACCTGAAGAGAACTTTGCCCTGCAAGGAAATTCTGACAGCAGGGAGAAGGGTGGGAGGGTGCTGGGAGTACAGGGGGCTTTACCTACTGTGTTCTAACTCAGCAAAGTCTATCTGCTTTTCAAACTCCTTATCACAAGACTAAGAGTCAAACACTCATAGCCTAAGTTGAAATAATTGAGTAGCTGTCTAAAAGTAAATTGGGCTGGAGGCGTAGTGTAGTGGTAGAGTGCTTGCCTAGTGTGCATGAGGCTGTGGGTTTGATCTCCAGCACCAAAAACAAAAGGTATTATGTGCCTGTAATCCCAGCAGCTACAGGTGCATAGGTAGGAAGATGCCGGACCCTGTCTCAACAAAAATGAATAAATAAATAAACAGAAGCTTGTAATTCCCCTATTTTTCCTATCCTTCATAAAATAAACATTCCATAACACTTACTACATGGGTGGGGAGTGCATATAATGACATGGTGGAAGCAGTATAACTTAGCCTGGGAAGCTGACAGCATCATCTGCAGAACTTAAATATAAACTGTAATATTTATTTAAAAATTAAAAAATAAAAAATCTTTAAAGCCATGGAATTGGCTTTTGTCTCGATGTGCTTCAGGTACAGACATAGGACAATGAAGACTTCAGAGACACGCCACCCCCTGATTCTCGACCTTTTCTAGTAGTGCTTAGCCCAGAAATTCTTGCCAAAAATAAAAATTTGTGACCTTATATATTTGTTTCAGGATTAGTCTCCATTAAAACATACAAAGGCCCATCTCCCCTCCAAGGCCTCCTACTACACCCAATACTGAGTTGCTAAGTGGCTCATCAAGAGAAATTCTCTAAGGTGACCCCAAATACAATCTAAACTTCAAAATCATGGACACGGAATGGTTACAGATACAAATCAATAAAGCCATTTGAGGATACAAACGAGAAAGCTTTCTAGACAGGAATTGTAGGTTGGATCTTCCCAGAAGCACACCTTGAATAAGTTGCTTTGTTTAAGTGCTTGCACCAGAAACCTAAGGCAGAGTAGGGAGAATAGACAGGAGAGAGGAAGCAGCTAAGCAAGAAAGGAATTTCAGGTAAAGTATCAGCCTCAAACTCGTGGCACAGAGGACTCTGGAGCCGGGATTTCACTGCAGCTTGTTCTGCCTGTTGCACTAGCTAGTGGGGGTGTGACTCCCAGGCACTGGTTCTTCAAACTGGCCAGGTGGCTCCAGGCATAGAAGTGCTAGCTTTGAGCAGCAAGGGAAGCAGACGCTGGGACACTGGTGCCCAGAGCTGGCAAAAAAAAAAAAAAAAAAAAAAAAATAGTGTGAGCAGGCACCAGTAGCATTACAGAAGAGGTGCTAGATTTCTTCGTTGATTCTGGAACTCTTAACTCTGTATTGCACAGACACAGAAGCCAAGGTTCCCAATCTGGCAGCAGAGAGGGGTCTTTCCCTGACTTAGGGAAGAACAATGTGCCCACACAAGCCCAAGCCCAAGTCACATCAGTGGACCTGTATACCTTACCTCCTCTCTGCCTGCCTAAATGAGAGAATAATTCCAACGACCCTGCTCAGGGCAGAGGAAACGGGAAAGTAAGGGCGTGCGTGGTGATGTCTCTGGCCCCTCCTGAGCGCAGGGCCTCTCAGCACCTCTTGGAGGCTGCCAGGAAGCAGCGTTCCTCCACTCACGTCACCCCTGCGGGGTCAAAGCTCAGTTAAGAGAAATGACTTATTCAAGGGCGACACCGCAGCTTGGGATGATCCGGTCATCTAAGGACATGCCTCCACTGTGGTTAACACAAGGAGAAGGAAATTCCAAAGCCCCGGGCCTGGAAATCTTCGCCTTTAATGGGAGGCGGGATGGGAGTGGGGAGCGCGAGGGGAGGTGGAAACCAGACGTCACGGCGCTTCACCTCTCGCCGTCCGGGACGCAGCGCCGCCCGGGAGGCCNGGAAGGCGCGGGGTGGAGCCTCGAGCGACCCTGGCGTTGTCCTAGCAACGCGGAGGCGCCGGCACCAATCGCTTCCCGGGAAGAGGAAGGGGGCGGGTCCTGGGCGAGCCTGGTACCCGGGCGTCTCACCTGGTCTCAGTGTACCTGGCCCCGGAATTTAGGCTGCTGTCCTTGCAAGGATTCACCTGGGAGCTGGGCCCCCAGGAGGAAGGGCTCCCGGGCACTTTCCAGCTCTCGAGCTACCCCACCTCGCGGCCTCTGTGTCTTCCCTGGGATGCCGCCTCCTTCTTACCTTTCCAAGCTCTTCTGCCCCTTCGGTGTTCGTGGTCCCCAAAGATGTGTGCGCCACGGTCTTCTTCTCTGGTTTGTAAACGCCTCCTCCCCTCTGGAGGCCTGTTCTGGCCTCAGCAGCTGCGCCTCCACATTGACATCCACCGGTTGAACACCCCTCCCCAACCACGTGATCAGCCCACTCCTGGCCACTCTCAGGTGTCCTACACCCAGCTCCATTCCCGTCCTCTGGCTGCCGGCACCTCCACTCACACAGCCACCTGATACACTCAGCCGCCAAGGTCCCTGGATCTCCTTCCTCTGCTGTCACCCAGACTCAGGCCTCCCTACTCTCCCACCAAGCCAGTCTCTCTGCCTCCTGTCTCTGGTCTCTTACCAGCTTCACACGCCTCCTGTGCTCAAAACCCAAGTACAGACAGTCTCACTCTCAAGCACTCCATCTCTCCAAGTCCCCAACCTCCCCTTTCTGCACTTGCTGCTTGCTGCAGATAAACCAAACAGCATGTTCCCAAAGTACCTCCAACCTCCAGCCTCGATGCCTGTTTGCCTGTGCCGCACCCTCTCCCTGGAATGCCGCCTTCTCCCCATTCGACCTGGCAGAACTCACATCCATTCTTCACAGGCTAAGGAGCTACTTCCCCAAAGAAGCTCCAGACTCATTATGAGAGGACCCTGAAGGAGGGAGAGGGGAATAAGGCTTGGAGGAGGAATGATCTTCAACCCCATCCATCCATTGTAAAGGTCTGAGAGTGACAAAATTTAAAATTTAAGTGGCAATTTTTAAATAATACTTAATTGGCAAGTAAAAATGCTATGTATGCAAGGTATACACAGAATGATTTGATATACATAACACACACGTGTACTGAATACCACAGATTAGCACATCCATTACCATCCACAGTAACTGTTTGTGTTTAAGTGTGTATATGGAGCGATGAGGGCATTTAAAATCTGCTCTGTTCTCAAATTTCAAGTAAACAAATGCATCATCATTAACCACAGTCACTATTCTGTACATTAGATACCCAGAGCATATTCATTTTATAGCTGAAAGTTTATACTTTTGACATCTCCACATTTTCCCCATGCCCCAGCTCCTGGCAACAACCATTCTCTCTGCTTCTGTAAGTTTGACTCTTTCTACGTTCTAAAATGCTATGGTTTGAATGTCTTCAAAATTCAGGTGTTGCCAATGTGACAGTGTGTTGGTCAGCTTTCTGTCTCTGTGACACAGTGCCTGAGATAGTCAACTTAATTGACTCAGTTTCAGAGGTTTCAGTCTATGGTCAGTTGGCTCATTGCTTTTGGGCCTGTGGCATAGTACATCATGGCAGGAGTGCATGACAGAGGAAAATGCTCACCTCAGGGCAGCGGGAGAGGAGGGAGAGAGGAAAGGGCCAGGGACTCGATATTTCTTTCAAGGACATTGCAGGCCCTACATCTTAAAGGTTATACAACCTCCCAAAAGCATTGGGCTGGTGACAGATCCTTTAACACAGGGAGGTTGGGAGCAGTTTAAATAGCAGCAGATAGTACTGGGTGGTGATCAGGCCCCAGTGGCCTTTCCTCAGGAGCAGGATTCAGGCCCATACCCAGGAGGCTTCTCACAGAGTCCCGCTGGCTTGCCCCCCTGCCCTTCTGCATCTGTCCCCTTTGTCCGTGTCCATTCCCATGTGAGGACCCAGAAAGAAGGCCCTCACTGGAGGGCGTGGCTTTGAGCTTGGACTTCCTACCTTCAGGACTGACAGAAAATACATGTCTGTTCTTTAGATGTTTCCCAGCATTTTGCTACAGCAGCACAAGGCACTAGCACACATAAAATCGAGATCATTGTCTTTCTGTTTCTGGATTATTTCACTTAACATCATGTCCAACAGCTGCATTCAGGGATTTTTTTTTTTTTTTTGTACCAGGGATTGAACTCAGGGGCACTCAACCACTGGGCCACATCCCCAGCCCTATTTTGTATTTTATTTAGAGACAGGGTCTCACTGAGTTGCTTATCACCTTGTTTTTGCTGAGGCTGGCTTTGATCTAGCAATCCTCTTGCCTCAGCCTCCCAAGCAGCTGGGATTACAGGTGTGCACCACCGTTCCCAGCAGGATTTTCTTTTTTTTGGCTAAA
Organism: Marmota marmota marmota; assembly: GCF_001458135.2. Lineage (NCBI taxonomy): Eukaryota > Metazoa > Chordata > Mammalia > Rodentia > Sciuridae > Marmota > Marmota marmota. The sequence goes on from NW_025999968.1 coordinate 61,118,877, forward strand.
TAATATGCATATAGTCATCAATTGCTGGACCCTTTGGTTGTTTATCTCAGCTATTGTAAACAGGGTTGCAGCTGACATGAAAGCAGACATCACTTTGGCATACTGACTTCAGTTCCTTTGGATATATGCCTGGAAGCGAGATGCTATGTTGCATGAAAGTTCTGTTCTAATCTTTGGAGGAGCGTCTACATGGCTTTCCATGGTGAATTCATTGTGGCAGTATGTATTAATGCTGCAGTTTACTTTTAATTTTTATTCTAAGTATTTGCTCCCTTCTCACTGCAGCTCCTATTGGTCCTTCAGGTGGATGTGCTGGCCGTGCCTCGTGTACTTTAGCCCACCTCTATCACAGGCACCCCGCTCTGGCTTCGGTGATAGACGTCCATGTGGTTGTCTGGTTTCCAGAACCTAAGGAGCCAAGCTGCCGTCCTCATCTCCCCCATGGCACTCAGAAGTGCAGAGCAAGTGCTCAGCCACGGCCACGATACCTGTCCACGGGGCCTTTAGATCTCTGCTCAGATAGAAATATGGAAAGGATCCCAGGTTTGCTTTCCAACTGAGCTACATTCCCAGCTCTTTTTATTAATTAATTTATTTATTTTTATTTTGAGACAGAGTCTCACCAATTTGCTTAGGGCCTCAATAAGTTGCTGAGGCTGGTCTTGAACTTGACATCCTCCTACCTCAGCCTTCCGAGTTGCAGGGATTACCAGTGTGTGCCACTGTGCCCAGCTATGTTAATTTTTATGCCAATGTTCATTAGCACTAATGTACTTAAGGGTAAGCAGACACTGAAGTTTCTAGAAATATATGGACATGTGGATTCTTAGATGCAAGTAGGTGTATTAGTTGTCTGGAGATCATAGCTCCAATAAAATTGGCAACCAACAAGGAAGAAGTAACCAGGTACCCACACACACACCTCCCTGAGGTATGCAGGTAAACAATAGGATTTTTTTTTTTTTGCTTTACTGAGATAGAACCCAGGGCTTCTTGCAGACTAGGCGAGTGCCCCCCTGCTGAGCTGCTCCCTCAGACCTGACGGAAAGGGTATTGAAGCAAATGTCAAGAGAGAGATATAAATCATTTTTCACACAGGAAGTGGGATTATTCAGTAATGCCACAGCCAGTAGGGCAAACAGTGGTGGAAGTCAGCTAGCATGGAGACAAGAAATGGCAGAAACTTGGCATACATATGGCACACTGGGGGACAACCCAAGCACATGCCCATGACACAGTGTCTGGCACAGAGAAAGTGCCCAGCCAACATGTGTTCCAGAATAAATGTTAGACATCATTTTGCAACAGAGGTGTGCTTTATGCAGCACTTGGAAAAGGCAAAGAAAGGAAAGTATATATTTTTTTATTCTTTTTTCCTTCTTGTTTATGATCTTGTTTACTATCATTCTTCTTCAATCATGCTTCGTTTTTCAGGTGCTCTCTTGGGATATCAGTTACTTAACTACATCTGAATATTTATGTGGCTCACAAACCAAGGGGTTATATCAGGAACTCCAAAGGAAATTTCAAAGCCATTTGGGGCAAATTCCACATTAATCCCCAAAGTTAAAAAGCAATGACCAAGACGGTGGTGCCTCGCGGCTGGGCTAGTCCTTCATTTTAAAGTGGACATGGGGGCTGAGGTGTGGCTAAGTGGTAGAGTGCTTACCCAGCATGTCCAGGGCCCTGATCCCCAGCACCACAGAACAAACAAATAGAATGGGCATAATGAATAAAGTTGGTTCTCTCTTGATGTTATGGGGCAGACCGCTCAGAAAACACCAAGCCCATTTTGTCCGAATTGGAGAGTCTTTATTTAGCCAGCCTTTATTTAGCTGCTCCCTGCAGGACCCATAACTGTCTCTGCAAGGAACAGCCCCGAGCCTGAGCATTCCAGGGTATTTAAAAGCAAAAACTGCGTCCAGGTTGGCATAGCAGCAAGCAAGCAAGCAGGGGTACAGAAGCTGAGCTGAGCCGTTAGCGAAATACTGCAGGGGGCACATTGGTATTGCCCACGGGACGTCCACAGTCATAACAGAAGGGAAGTGGATCAAATGACCCTAGCTGAGTGCAAGTTAAAGGATGTTACTAATGTCTAGATAATCAATTTCTGACAGGGTACATGGCCAAGAAAAATGGGAACCAAAAAGAGAACAACTTTACATTGTGTAAGGATTGCCATTTTGTGTTGCCAAACATGTTATGCTAAGCAACTATTGGTAGGTTCAGAGGTCGGGTGTTCCCACGGGAGAAGCGTTTCTTTATAAGACAGGGTAAAATGGAGTCTGGTCCATATACCTGGCCTACAGCACTACATACAGTACCCCCACTTGGTTCTGCAGTGATGGCGCACCTTCCCTGCCTCAGGATGAGTCGGGTCCCCTGAGAAAAGGGCAGGGAGGAGCCGGCAAACTGAGCCACTGTGCACTGTGTTCCCAGAATAAGGCTCACCCTGCCCAATTTACAGGAGGGCCTTGAGGATCGGATAAGACTACAGAGGATCAAAGTGGCCTGGAATTCCTCTAGAGACTTAGTGTGTTTCTCTAGAAAAGTAATGTGTGTGCTTAAGCCTTCTGTCACACGTGATGCATACAAAAGGATACCTGTTCACACACGCTGGTGACATGGCAAAGTGTGCCGTGAACACAGAGACCACTGCCCAGGTGCCTGGGTGGACGGAGGGATGAAGTCACTTGAGCACCTACATGCCTGCATCTTTGTCCACATCCCCATGCACCTGTAAAGAAGCCAGCTGTGCAGAGCCGGGGTGGGTGACTGGGCCAGTGGGGAGGAAAGCAAGACTGAGTGCAGAGGACCACAGGCTTCCTGGCGTGGCCGGCCACCAGCACCCAGTGCTCGGCTCCCTGCTCCCAGGCCCCCTGTGAGTTACATTTCTTCTTTGAAAATTAGACGGGTAAAGCAGCCTCTCCTATGAGTTAGTTTGTCTTTCCTTGATCATTTTAAGAACAATGCTTATTCTCCATCTGTGGTTAACTGCTGCTAATTATTTATGTCACTTTCTCCAGCTCTCCTCAAAGATTCTGCCTCTTTCTGAAATGCAGTTCCCTGTCTCTCTACCTGGTGAGCACTTCCTCACCTTAATACCTGGCCATCTGGAAGCTTCCTGGCACGCCTTTCCTGGCTGCGTCCAGCTCTGCTTGCCCTGCTTCCGGCTGGGCTCTGCCGGGCTCCCTAAGTTGCCGTGGTCTGTTTCCGGGTCAGCCTCTTTTTACACCTCCAGGTTTAAGGACTGCACTCCACAGTTAGCCTAAAGCCTGGCCCATAGCAGATGCTCACATCATTCAGAATTACTTAATGCACTCAGGGAAGTGGGAATGCCCACTTATCCCTCACCATCGTCATGTGCCTTTACTTAGAACATGTCAAAAGTCACCAAAGTTTCTTAAAAGACTAGTGTTTCACTCTAAGGATATACCAGAATCATTTTGACTCAGCATTGCACATAAGAATGAATGAAAAAGTTCAATACAAATTTGAAGAATGTTACTTAAGGAAATTAGATTCCATATTACTTTTAAGAAAACATTGTCTCAAGAGTCTTTTCTCTTTATTTCATTCATTCATGTCTCAGGCGACGACCAAAAGCACTTCCGCAGCTGTGTACTGCTGCTCCCCTCCTCCTGGGGCTGCAGCCTACCTGCTTGTTTGAATCATCTTTCTTTCTCCAGGTTTCTTTCTTAGAGACCTAATTGCTAAGACAAGCCTCTAAGCAGTTGTAGACCAAACAGTCGCTGAGAATGCTAAACCAGTCATTTCCCTCTCCCTGTACAAAGAAGAGAGCCAGGATGGTTCTAAACTGGGCTGGTAGTTTTAGGTTTCCTGAGAGCTCACCATCTGAGCTCTGAGCTCCTGTGCTAAAAAGAGAACGGGACTGATATCTTCTCCTGCCACACTGAGCCCCTGGCAACCACATCCGGGTAATACAGTAACAACTTAGTGCTATTTATGACACAAAGGACAAGCTTTCAGTTCAGAGAACATAGAAGAGTTTCCCAAGCAAACACAAATTGAAGTGTAAAAACATGCATTTGTTAAACAAGGTAAGATTATCTCATTTAGGATAATTGTGATTCACCAGTGTATTCCTTTGATTAGTTCCCTTAATATGTGCAAAATATTTATTCCTGAAAATAACAGTTCAAAAAGAGATGTTCTTTTTAATCTTAAAGTGCTTAAATTTTTGTTTTGTTTTGTTTTGTTTTATTTAAAACTTGAAAATTTTTTACATTATAGACTTGGGGGGATCTCTACATTATGGGATTTGAGGCCCACTGTAGACTTGTTATCAACTCGATTGTGAGACCCTAGAGAACGGGGACCTATCATATTTATCTTTGTGACAGGAACAGGGTCTTACAGATGAAGCCCCGAGTGACCCTGCATTAGAGAAGCTGGGGCACAGAGTTAAGGATGGTTCTCAGTGACGGTCAGTGCTGGAGCTGGGCAGCCGTGGCTGCCAGCAGTAGGGGACCTCTGCCTTGGGTGTGCTGGTGAGAGTGGGTGCTGCGTCCAGGCCTGGTTCAGCGTCAGTACTTCTCAACCTAAGGTGGTCTTGCTGTGTGTTCCCATAGGCGCTCCTTCACTCGCCATCGGAAGGATAGCTGTGAAGGAATCGTGGAACGTGGCGGGCAGACTTGACTTTACGCCAGCTGACTGAGCCTTACAGGATTAATGCTACAGACTGTGGTGGGGTGTCTCTGACTCTATTTTCAAGGAGAAAGGCAGATCAATAAAAGAAGCCGATGAAAGGGACTTTGTAGTTCCCTCCTTCCCCAGCTCCAAATTGTGCGTTAGATCACATTTTTCTATTAATTTGCTGCACTTTGCAGTTACTAGAGTGTCACAAGCATTTATAAGTGATTCACAGTTCCCATAGCACCCTTGTGACTGTTGGTTCAATAACAAGTATTTATGGAGAGTCCCTGGTGAGTTGGGCAGGCTCAGGTGGTAAGGATTCGCTGAAGAATGAAACAGGTAAAGACACTGTGAAGCTCACTTCTCCTCTCAGCAAGCCCAGGAGGCCACAGCAGGAAAACTGGTGCTTAGGAGAGTAGGTGACTTTCCCAGGGTCCCAGAATACTAAGTCTGGAGTCTGAATTTGAACCTGCAACTTTAAATTCTAAATCCGGTGCTTTTTTTTTTTTTTTTTTGCTAGATCACTATACACTGGATCATAAATGATGTTCAAAAAGATCATCTTTTTTCTTTTGTGTGTGTGTGTGTGTGTGTGCGTGTGTGTGTGTGTTGCTGAGGCTCAGACCTAAGGCTTTATGTATGCTAGGCTCAAAAAGGTAATCTTAAGTGATATTAAAGAAAATACATTCTATTCAATAAGTCCATCTATTATTGAGTTGTAACAGTCTATTTTTATAAAGGATTTCAGTTGTAAGGATGAAAACTAATGGTTACAGTCATAGGAATTAAAAGTAAGTGGCCCCAAACTTCCCATGACTCAGTGAGTGCCAAGGTCATCAGCATAGCCTCACACTAGTGAGTAGGGCAGGGTCAACTGGCTAAGCTCAGAGTCTGGCTTCACCATCAAAGTCACCCTCTCCCAGACTCCAGGTTGACTGGGAAAAGATGGGCAATTCTGATAGGCTCTCAGGTTTGGGGAGAAGGTCATGAGTGATGGCGTTCTCCCACCAGGCTGTGTGCATGCTGTATAAAGTGGAAGCGCCCTCTCCAAAAGTCATCAGATAGGCCCCCGTGCCTCCCCAGTTGAACTGAAGAATATGGGCCTTTTTCAAAAACCTCATAAAAGCTGTGTGCAGTGGCACATGCCTGTAACCCCAGGAACTCGGGAAGCTGAGGCAAGAGGATAGAGTTCAAAGCCAGCCTCAGGAGATTAGCAAGGCACTTAGCAACTCAGTGAGAGCTTGTCTCTAAATAAAATATTTTAAAAAGGGCTGGGGATGTGGCTCAGTGGCTAAGCACCCCTGGGTTCAAACCCCAGTATAAAAATTGTTCAACTCATAAAACTCATAAAAATTGTTCAACTTGGCTAGGCATCCTGGTGCATGCCTGTAATCCCAGCAACTCAGGAGACTGAGGCAGGAGGATCTCAAGTTCAAAGCCAACCTCAGCAACTTAGTGAGGCCCTGACTTGAAATACAAAATCAAAAGGACTAGGGATCTGGCTCAGTGATTAAAAAAAAAAAAACAACTGTTCGACATTCTTATTGTGTTCACATGCACTAGCTCAGCTGCAATAATGGCTTCTTAATTGACCAGTCATTTTCTATTTCCATGTCCCTAATCTCATACTACCTATAGGCTGAAACTGAAGAGCATTACAGCAGATAGGTTCAGGCAACAAGTCGTCCTGGCATGGAGTTTGAACTCAGAGGGATTCTTCACCAAAGGAAGCATTAAGCCCCTGAATGTGATCAATCCTTTGTACACACCCCACTTCAGTGAGGAGCCAGGTACTTCCAGAAGCCCTGGGGTGCTCTTGTGACGACTTCACCACACTGCAGAGGAAACACAAGGTAGTCTTCTAGAAGACATTGCCAAAGGGTCTTAGAAACCAGAAAATCTGCCCTACCTATCTTATAAGTAGCTTAGCAAAGCCACCGTTGTAATGTGACTGACTCCTCATTATTTCAGGACACTTGCAACACTCCTGTCTCTAAAATATGTCCCTAACTTAGGTATTAGTGCTAAAATTCTCCATCTAAAAACCCATCAGTTATTTTACATTAGTGTTTATTTTTATTTTTTTAAATACATATGGTTCTAAAATCAAAATCTAAAATATCACAGCAAATATTTGACTTCACCCTTTAACGCCCCCGTCTCATTCCCCAACCACTTTCTACTCTTTTGCCCTTGCTTCTCTTCCCTACATACTTCTAGATGGCACAGGTACGCTACAGTTTTATGTGTGCTTGTAGATGTGCACATCTTGTTTTGGAGGTGAGAGCTGGCTCTCTCACGTCCTCTGACACTTTCCCTGACCCAGTGGGACCATAGATCTATCCCACTTGGGTTGACTGTGTGAATGTTGTTCATGCCATCACCTGTGTCCTTCTTATCAACGAAGACAATCCTTTGGAGGGAAATAGCACTTTCACCTGTGAATCAGCTGGGGTGTGAATCAAGAGTACTACCAGGGGTGGTATGGCAGGTGCTAGCTGGCATGAGGCTAGGGGCATGGACACTCTCCTGTCTGGGCCATCTGGGACTGGGCAGACTTGCTTCTCCATACCCAGTCATGTTGCTGGATTGGGAGATAGCTCCTCTGCATATAGCCTCTTGCCAGCTCTGTACCCATGGCCTAGTATGACGCCTGCAATATAGAGCATGCTTAATCACGGGAGGCCTTTCATTCTGTTCATTACCACTAACATCAGTGACTGAATGTGCATCATCTTTATTCAACAATTAGTGCACCACACTGCTAGAACTCTTGCTTCTTGATCTGGGAAAATAAAATGGGTCCCTCTTCTGCACATTAAGTAATCAGGTTCTGATTTTCCTTTCCTTCTCTCCCTAATGGTCTTTAATGCTTCAGTGCTCTCTTAGCACAAGGCATTTTCTCAAGTTCTAAAGCCCAGTGTTCTCGGGCTGCCTGCAGGGCAGCTGCTGTTCCCCGTCAGACCCGGCTTGCCTTTGGCCTTGTCTTGGCCCTTCTGAGGAGTGGGCTCCTCACCTGCATGGCATGCTCACCATGTTTGGGGGTTAAAATACTGAAGAAAAACCATGGGACTGAAGTCATTATCAAGCAAACCAAGATAGGTGTGATGTGACCCCCAGGAAGAACAGAGATAGATAAGGGGCATAGCGCTTATTTAAGAAAATTATGACAGAAAACTAACAAAATCTAGAGATGGAAATGTACATTCAGATCCATAGGTACTATAGAACCCCAAATAGACAAAATATCAAGTAACTTCCACCAAGACACATAATCAAATTCTTGAAAGTCAGAGGCAGAGACATTTTTGAAAGCAGCAAAAGAAAAGCAATTTGTTACACACAGGAAAGATTACATACATAAGATTATAACATATTTCCTAGAAAAAACCTTACAGGCCAGGCAGGGGTAGGACGATATATAATTAAAATTCTGAAGGAGAAAGATCCTGCTGGTCAAGACCATTATCCTCAGCAAGAATGTTCTAGAGAAATGAAGATTTTCCAAGACAAAAGCTGTGGCAGTTTATCACCATGGGACCTATATTTTATCTCTTTTTTTGTTGTTGTTTGTTCTTCAATATAAAACATTTAATGTTTAAAAAAAAAAAAAAACTGTCAGGGCTGAGGTTGTAGCTCAGTGGTAGAGCACTCACCCAGCACAGATGAGGCCCTGGGTTTGATCTCAGTACCACATAAAAACAAGTGAGTAAAAATAAAAGTTGGGGCCTGGGTATCTAGCTCAGTTGGTAGAGTGTTTGCCTAGCATGCACAAGGCCCTGCGTTCTTAGTTTATGGTGATTGTTTCTTAACGGCAACCTCATGTACACCGTAAATGTATACAATTTTTATATGTTAGTTTTACCTCGGAAAAACTTTTAAAAAGCAAGAACTGACTCAATGATGAGGACCTCCCAGTGGTCTTGAGCTTGTATATACCTTTCAAGCATAAAACCTGACATGGTCATGGGGACACTCACACGTTTTCATTACCAAATATAAAATGTGTTATTTGGAAGTTTTGCACACGCCATCTCCTTTAAATATATTTTATATGCTGCTTACAATCACATAAAAGATTAATATAAAATTTGATGTTTATTAACATTTAATCTTTATTGGATCATAAGGTTAATATTTTCAGCCAATATTCTGCATGGGCCTTCAGTTCCCCTCTGGTTCCAGTGTGCCATGCAACTAGGGTCATTTTTTTTCTGAAGGAAGATGTGACAACCTCAGGACAACCTGTCCTGTGTCACATTGCATTCATGCGGTTATCGAACATGGATGAGTGCCTTCTGACACAGGAGGGGACGCCAGGCATCTCCCCAGGCCCTTCTAAGGGCAGGAGAAAGGTTTATGAGAAACTAATACCAATCCATGAGGTTTGCTCAGTGCTTCGACTGGGTGGAGGAGAAGCTGGCATCAGGAGGGCCAGGGCAGAAACATGAGAGTGTGAAAAGCCCATGCTTTGGGATCTGAAGAGCTGTCCTAGGGCTTTGAGCAAGACAAGAGTCAGCTGCAGAAGTGGTTTCAGGCTGTCCGGGGTGTGGAATAGCTGGAGGGTTGTTAATTAGGTAGACAAGATCACATTTGGCTTTCAGGGGTCTTGCTTTTCGGTGCCTCCCAGTCCTGTGGCCAGCCTCACGTGACAGAGAAGCCCTGATCAGAGCCAGTGACCTGTGCCAGGAGTGGGGAGATGACTTGAAAGAGACATGAGAGTCAGGTTGGGCTGGTTTGGTGCCCACTAGGAATGGAGTAAGGAAGGAGAACTGGGAGAGAGAAAGAGACCTAGCCAAAGGGAGAGAGAAAACTGGAGCCCTGGGCTGCCTTCCTTGTGGGATATTGGCCAAGAGGCTCCTGAAGCTGGCTCAAGAGCAGCTATAAGCTGGGCACATTTTCTTCCTGAGTGCAGAAGTCTTCTTAAAAGCCTAAATACGCTACCCAACTCTGCAAACAGCAGGGGATAGCACAGCATTCCTCAAACAGAGCAAGTCCTGAGGGTATACTGTGCAGCCTCCTCCAGACAGGCCTCAGGAGACAGCCTCAGGGTGCCTGGGCAGGGCTTGGTGTGTCTGGATTTTACAGCCAGGCCTGGGATCAGGTGGCCGGCATCTTCCTGGAAAGTTTGCTTCCCGCCCCAGTTTGCTTTCCCAGGGAGGTCTCTGGGCTGGGCTTGGTTGCCATCCGTGTTGTACAGGGTTTCCCTAGGACATAATCAGACCCCCTACTCAGCTGTCCAGGGCCCCCGTTTTGGCCAGAGGCAGGCGCAGTTTGGAGAACAGTCGTTCCGGGGATGAAATGGAAGCTTCTGCCAGGGCACCCCACCCATTGCTCTGCACGTGGGCTGCAAGTGTCACACTCCCAGGTGTGATCCATGTTAGTTCCACGTAGCCATTTCCGTGTGCCCGCTTTTACTCTGTGGGATGCTAATCTTCATGATCCGATGTGACTTATTGTGTCGCGATAAGACAATAGGAACAAAAGCCAGAAGGCCAAGAAAGACCCTCTTTAGTGCCCGGGCTCTGTGGGAGTCCGGTCCTTCCTCAGGAACTCGTCCCCGCTGTTGCCTAGAAGCCTAAGAGCGGCCCTAAGGACAAAGGGCCGGCGGTGCTGAGACCCGCCGACGCTGG
>NW_025999968.1:61129190-61168119 GCF_001458135.2 Marmota marmota marmota
CGCTGCGGGCTCGGCTCTCGGCGCCTTCTTCCTAGAGGTTTGCTTTATTTGGAGGGCGGGGGGCGATCTCAAGCTCTTTTCGTTGCGGAAAGTCTTTGAAGTAAGGGATCTAGAAGAGTGTCCCTGGGCGACCATGCCAGGCGCCTGGTGCTTGGTGACGCTGCTATTCCGGGAAAGTGGAGGCAGAGGGCGCGGTCTTGGCCCGGCAGCCACTCGCTGAAGCCCCTGGCAGGGGTTCGCCAAGCTGTCCTGCCGGGTCCCTTGCCCATCCCCGCCGCCGCCGTGACAGTTGGGGGTCTAGGGAGCCGACTGGAGGAGACCCGCGCATTGTCTGCCGCGCGATGGGGACGTGGGCGTGCCGGCTGCCTTCACCTCCTCCCGGACCCGGCAATTGTATTGTGTGGGGAGGAGCCGGCCGAAAAGCCCTCGGGTAAGCTCGGAACCAGCACCTGGGCCTTCGGCTTGCCGGTCTGCTGAGCAGCTGGTTCCCGGAGCCCTGGAGCCTCCTGGCCAACCCGAGTGACAGCGACCTTCTGCTTATTATACAGGGCTTAAAACGCCAGAAAGTTCGCGGGCCGCTGGCCACCAACCTTCAGCCCTGGCGGCCCACGCCCTGAGCCCAGTTCGGAGGAGGCGCTGTCTACGGATTTGCATTAGAATTTAGGATCCTGGAAGCCCCTTCCCCCACCCCCAGGTTTGAATTGCTAGAGGAGGAATTCCGAAGCCTGCCTTTCCCTGTCTCCTGAGCTCACTGCCGGGAAGCTGCTGCCTGCGTGTCCTGGAACTTAAATTGTGTGAAGTTGTGAGTTGGTAAATATATTCGATTTCCCCCACTCTTTATTTATTCATCGCCTGGTATTCTCTATGCTAGAAAACCTAGGCTCTAAATGTTCTGTCCCAGCACCTGGTCTTGGGGCTGCACTTACAGCCCAAGTGAGGGATGTTCTGTATGCTGCCATTGGAGTAGAGGCGTCTCGTGGACAGAATTCAAATTCCTAGTTGTACTGGAGCCCAGGAAGAGTGATGGTGATCATTTCTTTAATGTTGACTAGACCCTTAAAGCTTGGAGAGTGCTTGCCCTGGAGAGGGAGTTTTGTATTCTATCTCTTGATTTTTTAAAAAAGAAAAATGCATTGAACTTTTTTGGGGGGATGCCTTGTTCCCCATTCATGTTTGCTCTTGCAGTGAGACCCAATCTTAAATTTTTTTCAACTATGTAAAATGATTTGAAATATCTGAGACTGTGGAGACTAAGTGTGACCATGTGACCATGCCCTGGAAAGACCCTTTCAACATTATTCTTGCTATTACTCACTTTCAGCCTGTCTCAGCAAGAGACCCAGAGGGCAGCCTCTGAGGGGAGGGACTGTGGGGGGCTCTCAGGTGTGTATTTCCCTCTGCTCATCTATTTTGAGGAGTCTTTGACTAGGCTCTTTTGGAATAAGTCTAAGCCATGCTCCTTCTGGGTTTTAGTGGAAACAGTGTTGGGACATTTGCTAAGTTGCTGTCTTGGACGGTGCGATGAAACTGCAATCAGATCCTTTTCTGGTAAATTCCAGGAAGAGTGATTTTTTAAAACTTTTGATGTATTTAGGCTGTGTGCCAAGACCAGAGTGCCACTCGCAATGTGCTCCCCTGCGGGGGCCCTCTGCAGGGCATGGGCAGGAGGAAGCACAGTGGAAGGAGGAGGTACCTAAGGCAAACAGAGCGACCTGGAATTTGTCCCACAATATTGAGCCACCCGGGCGTGGTGCCTCCTTTCCTCGTTTTTTCTCCCTGTGAAGTGAATGCCCTGACTCTTCTTCCGGGTGGCCTTGGGCTCTGTGAGGGCATGTCACCTTCATGACCTCCTTGGTCCTGGAGCCGCCCATCCGGGAAACTGGGTTTCAGTGGGTGCTGCACAGGCCAGGGCCCTCCAGGTGTCAAATCCCCACTTGTCTACACCTCTAAGTGAGCTCACTGTGAGAATGTGTAGCACCCATCTCACAAGGGGAAGAACTCATAACAAGAAATCAAGGAGCTTCATTTTCCTGCCTATTTTTCAGTGCCTTCTGGTTCTCTGTTGTTAAAGACCCTACAGGCAGAGTTGAGGTATATTGCTGAATTGATGCAGTTGACAGTAGCATATTTTCAGATATACATGCATATAGAAGCATTTGGTGGAGGAAGAATTTGACTCTGGCCATCCATTTCCAGGCACTGTACAATTGAAACCAAATCCTTTACTATAAAGTCATCGTTATAAAATAGTTTCTCCCAGTCTCAAACAGGGGCGCACTCATTTTGAGCAAAATTTTAGCAAAATATCATTTCAATCTAAAGATTTGAACAAAAGCAGTTTTAAAGATTTGCAGTCATTCATTCAATGTGAGGTGTTTGTTTTGTTTTGAGATGTAGTCTTTCCATGGATGGTTGCTTAGGCTGGCACCGACTCCAGAGTAATGGGGATTACAGATACGCAACACCCTGCCTGGCTTCAGCATGAATCTGAGTGCTTATTTTGAGGTGGGAAATGGGAGCAGGGCCTTCACCTGCAACCCCCATCTTCTCTTGGGTTCAGCCCAAATCGCCCTGGCTGGTGATAATTGAGCATGGACTGCATACCACAGGCTCTGTGTCAAAGGCTTCTGGGGATTATCTTTTTGTTTTTTATAATGCTGTAGGAGTCGGCAGGCCATCAGCCCCATTTTGGGGTGGAGAAGGTAAGAGAGCAGAAAGTTAAAAGACTGGCTGGGTTCATGCAGCCCCAGGGCAGTGGTGGCAAAGGGAAGGTTTCCTGGTGTGATGAATGAGTCATACCTGCTAAGGTCCTTGGCAGCCCTGGGGAAAGGTGCAGCTCTCCTAGGCAGAAGGGAGAGGGCCTCACCAATGTCAGAAGGGGAGACAGGGGAGTGGGACTTCTGGATGAATGGTCTGCAAAGAATTTGAATCCTTTTGTAAAATGTGATAAAGAAAAATCGAGGAATGTGTGATTCTTTGGTTGTCTGCTGTGCTGGGGACTGAGCTATCACTGAGTCATATCCCCAGCCTAGAATGTGCATTTTAAAAAAATGTTTTTAGTTGTAAATGGACACAATACCTTTATTTTTTTTTTTATTTACTTTTATGTGGTGCTGGGGATTGAACCCAGGGCCTCACACATGCTAAGCAAGTGCTCTAGCACTGAGCCCCAGCCACAGCCCTAGGATGAGCATTTTTTGAAAGCTTGCTCTGGAGGAAAGGAGAGGGTGAATGTGGGGAACTGTCCTGTTTTGGAAGACAGCACTACAAGCCGGGAGCTTGGCTTTGCCACAGGAGACCAGTCTTGGTGGCCGGGCCTCTTATCCACTCACGGGCCTCCCCCATCCCTTCCTGTATTGTTTTCCTTCAGCTCCACCTTCAGAGGGGGACAGCTTTCCAGCCTCACTTAATGCAGAGGTAGAGTTCATGGGGTGGAGTTCACAACCACCACACTCATGCGCTTTGATTGAAATTACAAAGCCACAGTTAAGTGATTGATCAGCTCTGCCATTTTGTCCAGCCCACGGTCTTCTCTGTCTCCATGGCTCAAAGGTGGCCTTGTCCACAGTGGATGGAACTGAGCAAGTCTTGTGCCCTGCCGTACTCTGAAAATGGGGCACATGGTGGAACCAGTGGGCACACACGGGGTTTCTTGTGATCGTCGTGGTTGGCCTGCATGGTGTGCTGGCTGAGAGTGCATGGTTGACCTCCTGCAGAGTTGCAGATGGAGTGTGCACTACAGTTCCTTTTTGTCCACCATGAGAGCATCTTGTGAAATTCATTTCCATGGGCTTTGCACAGACCGCCTCTTCGGGTGCTCTATTTCCAGCCAGTAGCCCTCAGCGTGGGACTTCCTCTTTTTTTTTTTTTTCCTTTTTTGGTACCAGGGACTGAACTCGGGGGCACCCGACCACTGAGCCACATCCCCAGCCCTATTTTGTATTTAATTAGAGACAGGGTCTCACTGAGTTGCTTAGGGCCTCACTAAATTGCTAAGTCTGGCTTTGAACTCACGATCCTCCTGTCTCAGCCTCCCAAACCGCTGGGATGACTGGCATGCCCAGCTTGGGACTTCCCCTTGTACCCAAAGTCCAGCTGTAATCCGGACTGGGTAGCACTGCCTGTGTGGTCGCTGTCTGTGTGGTCACCCAGGTGCCATGGTCAGAACCCCAGACTTGAACACCTCTTGCTCTCTCCTCAGAGTGCCACCCCCCTCTGGAGAGAAGCAGGGAGGAGACCCAGGACCCCGGGCACCCTGCACCTCTGCTTCCAGGCTGGGTGGGTGAAGACAGGGTCTGCAGCCAGGATCTACGGCATCTTCTTCTGTGACCAAAGCTCCAAGGTCAGGGACTCTGTAAATGGCTCGACTCCCTGCCGGCATCCGCTTCATCGTCTCCTTCTCCAGGGATCAGTGGTGAGTCCTGCTGGGTTCACGTGACACAGTGCGAGTGTGGGTGGGGGCCTCCGGTGGTGGGTGACTTTGTTCCATGTTAGAGCGCGGGTGACTGGTCTCCTCTTTAGCGGTTGAGTTGCTGCTGGCCATGGAAGCAGTGGCCCAGAGCCCTGAGAGGCATCCTCCGCCTTTGGTACTGGTGTCAACAGATGGCATTGGGCTCCTTGGCAGTCTTCAATGTTTCTTTAACATCTCGGTCCCTATAGAAAATAGCCACTGACAACCAGCAAGACTGTGAAATGGCAATGGGTGGACTGAGCACAGCGACCCCGAGCCCAGAAGGGTGGGCTGGCTGGGGCCGAGCTTTCAGAGAACACAGATCCAGTGCCACTCTCTGTTCCCAGAGCATCCCCCTTGCCAGCTCTGAGGCCGCTCCTCACAGTGGCTCCCAGGAAGCAGGTGGCAGGGCGGAGTCGGCTGTTGTCTGTCCTCCAGCCTCCCCTGCCAGCCTCCCCTGCAGATCCATGTCCAGAGGAAGAACTATCAGTCTCCTACCTTTTTACCATGAGTGCTGGGGGATAACAAGGACAGATGAACGAGAGAGGGGACAGAATCAGTGGAGGAGAGGTTATAGGAAAGTGTGCTCAGAGGGGCATTTAAGGGGGGCTTATTATCATCTTACATAAGGGAAGGGGGAGGGGAGGCACAGATGAGAAAACAAATGGTTTTATGGAAAGATAAGTGGGCCACTGAGAGAGCCAGGGCAGGTGGGTGGGCATGCCTGCTTCCGGTGGGGGAGGCTGCTCTTCTGTGGTGAGCATTGACCTTCCCTGCCGCTCCCTGGGAAGGGCTTGCTACAGTGGAGTTCTTCTGCCATGGTTTGGGAGACTCTGCTTTTAGGAAATAAGAGATTTCAGGAGCTCAACTATCTTCTGCTCAAAATGATGCTCCTCACCACGGCCTGTTCTGGACCTGTTCTCCCACACCCTCTGCAGTGTCCCAGGCCCTGCTGGTGGGTGGAGCAGCCGCAGACTCTCTCAGGTGTGATTTAAAATACCTGGGGGTCACTTCCCTGGCTGACTTATTTCATATCTACTGGGACTCGAGCCACCATCTTCAAATACTTAGTGTTTAGCTTCTTTGTTTTGTAACTTTGCATTGATGTAATTTCAAACCCCCAGAACTTACATTCTTTGAATTCTAAGTTGCATTCTTACAACATTCTAAGAATGTTACAAAGAACTATAGGACTCATATGGATCCCAGATGTTGCCATTTGGCTTCTTCCCTGTGTGTGCAGGCAGAGGTAGATAGGGTGTCACACACACTGCATGTTCTAGCCCTCTTAAGAGTTGCAGAGATCAGACCCTTGTTTCTAAATATTTCCATGTTTACTTCCAATGAGCAATATGTTTTCTTGGGCTGGGGTGCAGCTCAGTAGGCGGCCACTTGCCTAGCTTGTGCAAGGGTGCAAGGCCCTGGGTTCTGTCCTCAGGACTGAAAAAGAAAATAAAAGAAAAAGAAATTCTCTTATATAACCTCAGCATGAAGAGCAAAATTGGGAATTGTAGCAGCTATAAAATAACATTATCTCATTCACAGTCCACATGAAACACAGTATCAGTAACGCCTTTGCTACTTCTCCCCTCCGGCTCCCACCGGGATCACGCCCGTGTTTAGTTGTCCTGTGGGTTTCATCTCCTTTTCTCTGGAACCATCCCTTGGCCTTTTCTCTTTTTGCGACCCAGATGCTCTTGAAGGGCTCAGACCATTTATTTTGTGGCCCATTCCTCGTTTTGGACATGTCTGGTGTTTCCTCAGGGTCAGACTCAGATGAGGCGTTTGGGGCAGAAATCCCACAGAGGGGAGCAGCTTTCTTGCTGGTGGAGAAGGAGCCCTAAGATGGGGTCAGGAGCTGGAGTGGATGAGGTGATATGGATTGGCACCCGGGCCCAGGGTGGACTCCTGGAGGTAGATGGGTACAGAAGTAGATGGATGTATTCTATGGGGCATGTGGTCTCAAGGACACTCCTGGGGGTGCCTGGAGGTGCACCTCTGTCCTGGGTTGGCATGGTTTTGCTTGCTAGAAACTTGGGGTTAACCCAGACATCGCTGTGGTTCTGTTGAAATGCTGTCATCAGGATGGCCAAGAAGGGGGCTGGGTGTGAGGAGCACGGGGTGCATTCACTCTTCGTCATGTTTGCCTTAGTCTAGATATGATCCGAAACAAAGTAAAAAGATGGCCTTTACCTAAAGCCACAGAAGGTCCTCTCTAGAGTCCTGGAGGCCTGCTGCAAAGTCGGGGTGTCAGGAGGCCCTCCCTGCCCCCTCCAGCTCCCAGCATTCCTGGCAGGCAGCCACTGTCCCCCTGTGTGGCCACCCGGCCTCCTCCCCATCTCCTTTCTTTTGAGGACACCAGTCACGGGATGTGGAGCCCACCCTCATCTGTGTGACCTCACCTAAGCTGAGTACATCTTCAGAGACCCTAGCTCTGAATAAGGTGGCATTCCAAGTTGTGAGATGACGTGAATTTTTGAAGGACACTATTTAGTTCCACAAAGAATGGATAAAAGGAAATAAACAGCATTTCAAACTCTTCATACATTATTTTAAAAACTGAAGATAAAATACAAAATGCAGAAGGGCTTCAGGAGGTCACTGGGACTTCGGTCACATTGCCCTGGGTTAGTCTCATGTATGCTCCCCTGAGACCGGCCATATCCAGATGGCACCCGAAGAACCAGCCTGAGCCTCTGCTGTAGTCACACCTTCTTGAAGGAGAAACCAAACCTCTGGCACTGCTTCCTCCCACTCCCCAAATCCTGCGGAGGACAGGGAGGAGGGGCGTATCTGGAAATGGAGGAAGTGGGGCGGCCAGACCAGCCCGTGAAGCCAGGGTTTCCTCCGCAGTCTCTAGGGAATCCCACCTGCCCTGCAGTTGACCCTCCACGGACCCCCGGGGCCATTCATCCGGGGCTTCATTTCTACACCATAGAACCTGGTTTCCGAGGTGGGGTTGCTTCCCTGTGTGGAGAGCTCTGTGTTTAGGGGTCAGGGAGGCCCCTCCTGGGGGGGCACCTCAGCCTGCATACCACCTGCAAGTGCCACCTGCAGAAGGATTAGAGAAGCAGGGCAGGAACAGAGCTGGCCCCAGGTCTCATCCCGGACAGCCCTAGAGGCCAAGGACGCAGTGCGTGCTGGGGCTGGGCATTCTCCAGCCATCACCCCATCGAGGGGTGAGGGTGTTATTTCCAGGGTGCGGGTAGTGGATGGAGGGCCTGAGCCTGCAGCCCACCTGCTGGGTCAAGCGGCCTTGTCAGTCTGTAGCCTGTGAGTTCACGGTCAGGTTGCACAGCTCTGAGGTCCCGCGCTCCCACCACGCACTCCAGGGAGAAGCTGTGCTTTCTCCTCCTGCACTGGCTGGCCAGGTGTTGGAGGAACTGAGAACTCTGTTTGTGCTTCTTGCAGAGATTTGAAAGGGGGTGGGGCAAGGACACCTTAGGCCACACTCGCCCTGCTCACTTTAGAGAAGTGGGGAGGTGCGGGGCTCACAGGCCAGCTGTGGGCTGAAGCAGGCCTGGTCTGGTAGCTCCAGTGCTGGAACCTCCCCATGTGGTAGCTGAGGCACACGTGGCAGTGCGGCAGTGCATGTGGAGCGGTTTCAGCCAGAGACTTCCGTGTTCTGCCCCAGGGGTGGCGGTCAGGCAGGGGGACAAAGACCAGACTTCTGCCGTGCATCCCTGCACTGTAGGCTCGGCTCTTGTGCTTTGGGCTTCAGTGTAAACCACGCAGTCATCTACTTTCTTCTCATCTGGTCATTGACGGGCTTGTGGGGGAGAATCCTTGAGAAACCGTTGGTGTGTTTCCCTGAGGAAGGAGAGCTGTGGGGCACCTCTCCAGTCAGCAGCCAGTGCCTGGCTAGTCAGTTTGGTTTTCTCCTTTCCCCAAGGCCGTGTTTCCGAGGCTACAGGGGAGAGTCCCAAGGTCCCACCAGCCATTTTCCCACCTGACATAGGTCTTCATTATTATTTTTTAATCGGGAAACCCTTATCTGCCTTCTGATTTTTCTGGTAGCCAGAGGGGCAGGTACCCCTCAAATTCTAATCCTGGGTGTGATTCACAGAAAGCTTCCCTGGAGGAGCAAGTCACACATTGCAAACACGGTGAGTGGCGGGAATAATGATGCCACCATCCCCGTGGGCAGGGACGGGCAGGAATGAGGTCATTGTTGATTCCGATGGTTGCCACACGATTTGAAGCCATTGGCCTCTCTGGGCCAGAGGCAGGACAGGTCTCAAGGTGGACAGTGCTGACACCACCGCAGCAGCTTCCTGGTCGGAGCCCCTTTGCCTCACCTCCTGTCAAATGCGGTTCCTCCCGCCATTCCCTCCCTAGCAAGTCGTTTTCTGGGTGGGTTCAGTCTGTGGACTGGACTCAGCCTCCGCCTCTTATTGCACTTCCTTTCCTCCTTCTGTCCCCCACGCTGCCCAGGCCTGCCCTTGCCCCTTGCTCCTGGCCGTGGCTATGTGCCAGTGTCTTTCTGTCATGGGCCTCCCTCAGCGCTGGCTGGCGTTGCTGCCTCTCCCTCCTGAAGGTCAGTCAAGTGTCCTGTCGGCCTTGCCCGTGTGCCTCTGGAGTGCAGAGACTAAACAGCCTTAAAATGAGCAGGATCTGAAGTGCCTGGGACAGCAGGCGACACAAAGACCTTCTAGCCAACTATTTGTTGTAAACTAACTTCTAGCTAACTATTTGTTGTAAAATAATGAAGCAGCCTTTGTGTCTGCTCTGCAAATACTCTGTACTTCATCTGAGTCCCAAATTTCTCTTTAGTTACAGTTTTTTTTTTAATTGACAAATGTGGTATTTTGATCTAATAATAAATAGGTATTTGGCCTCTGCCCCTGATCCGTGGCATACAGCTCCAGAACCCTGAAACGATGTCTTCTTGTGTGCTAGTGAGGGGACAGGTTGCCAAGGGGACAACTATGTGATTAGAGGGTTGAAACTTGGATCACAACCCCTGCAGGAGGAGAGAGGCTGAGGTCACTTGATCGCCAGCGGCAGTGATGTAATCGGCCATGACCATCAAAGCCTCCAGGTGGCTGGACATGGGGTTGCAGGGTGGTGTGGGCATGGAACCTTGCCCTCTCCTGCCCCTACGCTGCATCTGTTCCAGTGGCCTCCCTTGTAATAGCTTCATGACAAACCGGCAGAGGCTCGCAAAGTGCTGCTGTGATACCTGAACCTGAGGGGAGGTGGTGGTAACGCGGACTTATGACCAGTTGGTCACAACCTGGGACTTGTTGACCTCTGAAGCTGGGGCCATCTTCTGCCACGGAGCCCTCGGCCTTGGGACCCAAGGACCCCTGCAGGCAGGCAGGGTCAGCAGGAGTTGGAGTGCAGTGCAGAAGCCCCCCTTGGTGTCCACTGAGAACCGCTCGATGCAGGGACAGCTCCATGTCTGCTGTCCGGAGTGGCGTGGGCGTGGGCGGGTGGGGGTAAGGGCGGGGAAAAGCCGGTTTCTCCTCTTATGACATTTAAATGGTTTCAGTTCAGACAAGTGGCCGTGCAGATTTGTTTTAGGTCGTGCTGTTGTGGTGATGCGTGAGCAGGGCCAACGGCTGATCCCGGGCAGGAGGCGTGCAGGGCGGGCTCCCACAGCCGTCTCACGCTGCCTCCTCCGCCTGTGCTCTGTTCCAGGTATAGGGCCTTCATTTTCGTCCTGACATTTCTGCTGTACGCCAGTTTCCACTTATCCCGAAAGCCCATCAGCATAGTGAAGGTAAGAAACGACCCAAATCACTCCATTTCATATCCTGCCTAAGCTCTCCATGGGGAACCAGCTATTCAGGAAGTTTGAGGGAGGTGAGGCGCGCGGTGGGCAGGGAGAAAAGAAATGGTTCCAAATAGGTTTTTTGCTGCGTTTTTGGTTTTTTGCCCCTACATTCCCTTTTCAGAAATTTAGACCTTTAAAATGTTTCTAGGCTTTATAATTTTAGAGTTATTATGCTTGTATAAGTTAGCAGTTCCAGAATTTTCTAGATTATTTAAATATTTACTTTATCTTATGCAAATTTTCTTTCTAAGTACATCCAGTTCTAAGTGGTTTCCCAAATTGCTTCAGCCTCCCACAGAGGTGGTTCTCTGTGACTCTCCGACCCTGTGTGAGGGACGGGCGGGCGGGAAGTTGTTGAACAGGTATCCCAGTAGATCTGAGGAAGACCAAAGCATTCCTCCATAATGACCGGTCCCTCCTCCTGCCCACGGACCCTCTGCAGGCTTGGATGGCCTTTGACTCTTGCTATAGAAGGAGCCAGGAAACTGCCTTGGCAACAGCCCATGTGCAGCTCAAAGGCCCTTCGCTTACCTTCCCGCAGCTGCAGGCACCAGGTTCAGGACTGTGACCCTGCGACCCTGCAGCCAGCTTCCTCCCCTCCCACAGGGCCAGGCAGACAGCTGCCCTGCAAGTCCTCTGGGCAGTGGGAGGCAGCACCGAGGCCTCTACTTCTGTGACAGGTCTGCATCCCTCCCCAGTGCCTTTGCCTAGATGTCAGGCGCTCAGTGACTCAAAACCTTCTCCAACTCCCCCAGACCCTTGGGAGCCAGGAGTTTCTGCACCCGTCTAGTTACTGACTGGGGATATTTGCAGATCTGTAAGCACATGGTTTTCAGGAGACCTAGAGATTAGAAAAGAGGCGATGGCCTTAGTAAATTCTCACCTCAGCAGCAACAGGCCCTGGAAGTTTGAATGCTGCTACTTCTTGTCCTTTTGGTTAGAGAAATTCATGGACAGCTCAAGAAAATAGCAAATTACAAAAATGGAAGAGACCGCTGCAGAGGGAGTGAGCATGCGGAGCTGGAAGGCACCGTCAAGGGGCCCTTGTAGGGCTTCGAGATTGACCTGGGAAGGTCTGGGTGGATCGTGGGGGAGTGACCGCCTCCAGTACCAGATGGAGGGATGCAGCATCACCATAAGGCCACCCACCTCACGGGCATGTAAGGCAGGGCTGGCCAGTGGAGGGCCCCAAGGTCAGGAAGTGGCCCTTGGACTCCATCTGATGACCACCAACATCCCTGTCTGGCCAGGAAGGGATGTGAGCATGGTTTATGTCCACTCTGCCAGCTCCTGTCAGGACCCCACCCTGACTCTGGTGTGCAGGAGTGTCCCCTCCTAGGCTCCTAGGGCTTACTGAGGAGGGGTCTTGTGTTAGGTTCTCAGGTCAGTATTTCATAAGGAGCAATAACTGCAGCGGAGGGCCCCCCTGCTGTGACAGGGTGCTCACGTGCTTTGTTCATGGTCCTCACAGCAATCCTGTGAGAATCCTTCCCAGGAAGCCAGGCCTCCCTGCAGGGCTGGGGCTCACTCGGGCAACACTGGTGGCTGCCCTGACTCCGGGTCCCTCTTTAATCACTCTGCCTCGGGGTCTCCAGGACATTTAATCACCTGAGTATGGTCAGTGTCTCAGCCAGATTTTCTTTAACACCCAGAATTTCTGATTTGGCACCACAGGGCTGCCTGGGTATGGATTGGCCGTATGCTGAATCTTATGGGCTTCTTTGCCTTTTAAGATAGATAAAAATACACTCTCCACATGGTAACTCGGACTTTACGCTCCTTGTGAAGTTTCACAGGCTTTAGCTCATGTTATAAATAACAGCAGAGAAGCTGCAAGCAGTAAGGATTCTTTTGACCCAAGGATCAGTTTGTATAATTACCTATAGCTTGCATTTCTAGAGTTGTTATGAACAAAACTTACCTGCTTACTTGAAATTGGTCAGCAGGGCTTGTAAATGATAAAGTGATTCATGGTTTATAACTCATTTACAGAATAACATGGCCTCTCAGGCCAGGTTTAGACTTGACTTTAATCACTGCTGATTAAGTTTATTTATCTCTGATTAAAAACTGTATATATAAAAATGATGACATGAGCAGGGCTCGGACCGTGGTGGTGTCACACACAACCCTTGTCCCTTTTCCTGCTGCTCCACCCGCATCCTGCCTTGTGATTTGAGGCAGGTGTCCACCCAGGCTGCTAGGGAGGTGAGGTCTGCCAGCGGAGACCTTTGGGGGACCCTTTTCCCCAAGGCCTGGCAGGGAGCTTCTTAGACAGCTAAGATGCTGGTCCCTGGACAAAGGCAGAAATGGGGACATTGCTTAGAGTGTGCCCAACCCTCTCCACCTACACAAGAGCTGTGAGAAGAAAACTTTAAAATATTCAGAGTCAGACGGACAGCAGGAGGTCTGAAAAGTCAGAAGCCCCACCATGACTTTGGGCATA
Organism: Marmota marmota marmota; assembly: GCF_001458135.2. Lineage (NCBI taxonomy): Eukaryota > Metazoa > Chordata > Mammalia > Rodentia > Sciuridae > Marmota > Marmota marmota. Next base: position 61,141,866 of record NW_025999968.1, read on the forward strand.
AACTCACTCTCTAGCACCCTGAGCTCCCTGGGTCTCCCTGGGTTGACGTTTGAACAGAAGGCCGTCCAAGGGACGTTTCAGCAGGGATTTTTTTAATTGAATAAAATCTTAAAGTTTAAAGGATTCTAGGAAATCATCACTAAAGAAACTGGAAAAGATAACATGTTTTGTTGAAATGAAAATGTGAAAAAGCTTAACGTGTTTTTAAATATCAGCTGAGTTATTAAGATATTGCATGAAAATAGACAAAATGGTCTACAAAATAGAAAATATGGCGTATTTGAAGGTGATGAGAAAAGCGTAGGTGTTTATGTACCTGGTTTGGGTGTGGGGATGGAAGCCAGGCCCCCGTGCTGGATCTGCACACACAACCCCCAGCCCCACGCCTGCTCAGCGTAGCTTACTTAGTGTTGGTGTTGGCACAACTGGGTATTCATCTACAGGACAAAAAGTTCACTCCCTATCTTGATAATAGTTATAACTAATAATAATAAATGGGTGATTACATATTTAAATGTAATAAATACAAAACAAAAATCCAAGAACAAGACTGCGTGTCTTAGGAGTATGAAGTTAGGAAACCCAAAGGAACAGTGGACGAGGGGGATGAACAGGCAGTTCACAGGCCCGGAATCCACATTCCAAGAGATGCGTGAACCACATTCAAGTTTGTTAGAATTCACAGATGCGGGTTCAGGTCACAGAGATGGCTTTCTGAGCTCAGCCGGCACACTGGGAGCCTTCCCCTGTCGGTGGTGGTGTGTGGAAGAACTCCAGTCGTCAGGGTGTTTGGGCAGTATTCTGGGAACACCTACTGAAAGCCCCGGTACAGCTGCCTGATCCTGGGCCCTGTCAAGGGCCAGTGACGCAGAGAGGTGCTGTCTGTCCATGACCCGTCTTTACAGCAGCCCTGGGACTCAGACACTGTCATGCCAGCTCCAGAGCTGGGAGTGCAGCTGCGGTCGCCCAGGGCAGGACAGGCACAGTGGTCCACAGCGGCTGCCTGTCTGCAGACGAAGCCTGTGCCCCTGACCAGATGTCCGGCCATGCTCCTCAGGTGACAGCGCCAGGAAGCTTTTTCTGCTGGCGTATGAATAAATAGATCACTTCTACCCTGTTGTATTTTCTGGGGGTGGTCCTCCCCCAGAACGTTACATGATGAAGGAGTGAAAATGGTGTACCAAGCGGTGGTCTGCAGAATCCCATTTTCTTGCTTCTGCCTAAGGCTGCGTCAGACACCTCAGGTTAGCCCTGCAGACAGTTCCCCTTGTCCTGGCAGTGTGCCCTTCTGTCCTTTTGTCAGGGAGCTGGACAGGAGAGCCTGCAGGCTGTGACGAGGTGGGCTTCTCAGCTGCTGTAAGAAGAGGCTGGGGAGGGTGGCAGGGACACCCGACTTCTGGAGGAGCAGAGAGCATATGAATCAGGGGAGGGGCAGGGAAAGGAAGGCACAGGAACCCTCAGGTCGCTCCTGATCCCTGGGTGGGGCAGGTGGCCCAGGGGGAAGCAGGCAGGTGATAGTGTGGATTAGCCGGACGGGGAGGCCGGTGCAGCCCAGGAAAGCTGTTTGGAGGTGAGGACATTGCGTGTGTGAAGCGGAGCTCTGGGCTGGTTTTAGGGCAGTGTTTAAGTGACGGGCAGCCCGGTGGTGATGGCGGAGCATGTTACCCAGAGCAGCCGTGTGCATGGACCCTGCCAGGGCTCAGTCACTGGTACCCAGGTAAGCAGGCTGTGGACCTGGTGTCCACCCTGGCTGGTCATGGCGGGCAAGGGCTGCCTTTCAGAGGGGACTGCTCCCTCCTGAAGGAGGTGGACAGGACTTCTGGCTGCCACCTGCTGGTGACCAGAGTGGCCCCTTGCCCTCTGCGGTGCCCCATGGTGAAGCCAGCTTTCCATGCCGTGTCAGCCCTGCCTCTCAGGCTCCAGCTTACTGAGGTCCCCCCCGAGGGACACTTCCCTGACCACAAGGACCCCTCCTTCCTGCTCTTGCTCACACCTGGTGGACTGGTTCATCTGAGCTCTTATTAAAGAAGCCGCAGGACAGGAGAGAGTGCGGAGGCCACCCAGGAGGGGCCACCATGTGACAGAGCAAGTTGCTTGTTCCTCAGTTTCCCCACAACCAGGTGGCCCCAGCTGTGACGGTTGTTCTAGGGAATGTGGCAGGAAGCCCCTGCCCGCGTCCCCTCTCTGCCTCCTGACCACAACTTGCCTGTCCCCGTGTCTGCAGCCCGAGTGCTGTGCTAAGCCGTGGTGCTCACCATCACCGTCCCAGTGACTGCTGTGCAAGTGAGCAGCGGCCTGACTGCAGTGGGGGATGCTGAAGCAGGACAGTGAGTGACCTGCTCCCCCGTCAGTCATTTGGCAAGCTCCCTACCTCGCCCTCCTTCGCCCCAGGGTTGCTTGCTGGTCTTGATGACCCCGTGGTGGACTGGTGGCCTCCTAACCCAGGCATGATTTTAAAACTTGACCCTCCTCTGGGAACCACAAGTCTCATAGCCAGCCCTGTGCACTCATCTGCCTTTTCTTCATAGAGATGGAATCATTCAGAGGGAGCTTCTTAATATTGTGTTTATGAGACTCGTCCTCACTGTGGCACGGCCTGGGGCGTGTTCTTCTTTCTTGTGGTTGTACAGTTGTCTGCATCCGACAAAACGGACCTGCTGCTTCCCTCGTGGGCAGTGAAGGGAATGGCAGGCCATCCTCGGCCTCGACCCCGAGGACACCCGCCTCTTGGTGGCTGTGTGAATGCTCGTTAGTTACACGTGGGTGTAGGAGTGGGACTGCTGGTGAGCGTCCCCACAGCGGCTCCTGAGGCCCTTGCAGACCCCTCCCCAGTGGGCCTCATTTCTGCCTGAGGAGGCAGTTGCCCTAGGACGAGGGACAGCCCAGGCCGAACCTCTCAGGACACTAGTCCTGCTCTGTGCTGCCTTGCTCCCTAGGGTGAGCTGCATAAGCACTGTGCTGGGGGTGAGGCTGAGCCCAGCTTCAGTGGCCAGAGCAGCAGCGCCGGCCACAGGCCCCCTCGCCAGCTCCCGGACAACGAGACTGACTGCGGCTGGGCCCCGTTTGGTGAGTTGAGCGTCAGCCCACCCGTTATCCAGGTACCCCTGGGCCTGTCCTGTCGCAGCTCTCCGGCCTTGCTGATTTGAATGCTGTTCTCAGGCGTGAGGGTGTGTCCATGCCAGCCCTGTCCTGGCAAACAGCAGCCATCACAGTGTGGCCACCACGTCTGTGGTGACAGCACTTGCCACCCTGATACAGTTCTCCAGTGCTCAGGAAACCTAAAGATCTTTTATATTTTGCATTTGTCCCACTTGGAAGTGAGGGCCTGCAGGGCATCCATCTTTGGGTGGGAAGAAGAGAGAGAGGACCTGGTGTGGGAGGCTGAGGTCAAGCCAGGGACATTCAAACACCAGGTGACCTGGCACCTGCCCCCGGGAACAGTGGGGATCGTGTCTGAACCAGAAGGTGCATATTTAGGGATAACTTGAAAATATGACACTTGATTTTTCTTTGCAAAAAAATTGAACAAAATTTGGGCAACCAAGCTTTCTGTGTTGAGAACCAGCCCTCCTACTTCCTGAGCACCCCCCGGATTTGCATTTCGAGAACAGTTGTTTTGTATTTTGGAGCACTGCTCCAGAACTAAACTAAGCTATGCTGAGCATTTCCTGTTGATCTTCCAATCTGTGTAGATAAGAACAACTATCAGCAGCTGCTCGGGGCCCTGGACTACTCCTTCCTGTGCGCCTATGCTATTGGGATGTACCTGAGGTAGGTCTGCTTGAGTTTCCGGATGCACCCCCGGTATGGAAACGTTCCCAGGCATGGAAGTACACAGGAGTGGGAGGCACAGGGCCCTGCACACAGTGGCTTCCCTCCTGGTATCTCCCTAAGGCAAGGATGAGTCAGAAGCAAGTGTCCAGCACTGTGTCCACAAGGTGGGACCTCAGTGCAGTGTCCCAGGATTTCCATCAACTGGACACAGCCTGCCCTCAGCTTTCCCGGACCTGGTGGTCAGAACGTACTGTGAATCCTGCCGGTCCTGGGCTGTGGTCACAGAGCAAGGGACACTGGAGGTCCCATGGGATGCTTGGCAGAGTGCATCCTCTCAGAGGTTTCCGTGGCTGCCCTCTGTGCACAGACCAAGTGACTCTCTGGTTGGGACGGCTGAGGCAGCTTGTGTGGACACCTCCCCTCGTGCCCAGTTTGGCCCCAAACAGAATCAGAGCCTAGGGGCAGCACCACATTCAGCTGCAGCTCGAGTGGGGACAGGGCTTGGAGATGAGCTCCTGCTTCACCACCTGCCACAGTGTGGCCTTGGGCAAGTGACCGCACCTTTGGGGGCCTTAGTTTCTCCTTTAAAACTGGGGGAGACCATAGTTCTTGCATTATAATTGGTGAGGATGAAGCGGGTAGACCCCCTGGGGCTCAGAACAGTGCAGGGCCGTGAGGGCCTGGCCCTAGGTAGGGACTAGGTGCCCCGCAGGTGCAGGCTGTGGCTGGCTGACCTAAGCTATTCCATTAGTCCAGCGGGGGCTGGTGGGGCACATAGCAGGCACTAAGGTGTTGGAGCCAAGAGGCTGTTGTCCACGGCAGATCTTCAGAGCTCTGAGAACCTCAGGGAAGCCTGTAAACGTTTAGCTCCTTCCATGTGGCCCCCCCTAGAGCCTGGGATCAAGACCCAGGCCCCTCCTGGCTCAGCCCTGTGGTGGCCAGTGCCCCGGTGAGCACCTTCGCAGCCCCTGTCTGCGATGTCCCCATGCTCAGCGCCGTAGCGCGCTTTGAATAAACAGCAAACAGTAAGGATTCAGAAGCCCAGCATGCAGTGCGGCAGGACAGGGGCCAGCCGGAGGGCAGGGTGGTGTGGCCTTGGGCCTGCTCGGGGGCCTGAGCTGGCCAGACACCCTCAGAGGTCAGATGTGTTCATGTTATGAAGACTGCAGTTATGCTGGATTCAAACCATCTGTAGTTCTAAAGACCCAAGGCCAGAGTGCTTTTCTTGGTTACTAGAAAGCAGTGTTTAAATCTGACTTTCAGCCAGGGGTGATTTTGTCCCCTAGGGGACATTTAGTAATGTCTGGTGACATTTGTGGTTGTCACAGGAAGGGAAGAGGGTGCTTCTGGCATTTGTGGACAGAGACCAGGGATGCGGTTATACGTCCTGTAAGACACAGGAGACTCCTCACTCCAGTGCCTCTCGCCCCACGAATCCAAGGAGCTGTCTTCAGAAGCCCTGGCACAAGGGAAGGTGGTTTTATTGTTGCTTATTTATGGCAAAGATGACTTTTCATCCAATTCCTCAATGAGGCCATTGAAAGGAAGCTCTCTCTAGCATGAGATGCGCGCTGCAATCTCACATCTGAGGCAGGGCGTGCGCTGCCTCCCTGCCAGGCCGGTTAGTGTGACCGCCTGGCACTGTGGCCCGCTCAGCTGGCTGTGGAGCCACTACCCAAGGTCTCGGCAGTGGGTGTTTCTTGGTTTGGTATATCCATATGCAGCATGTCCGTGGGCCCAGGTCACTCCTGGAAGGTCCAGCAGCTGCAGAGTGGGCCTGAACCCCTGAGTGAGTTCTTATAATGTGGAGTGGTGTCCACTCCATCAGACCTGCTCTTAAAAACCTTTCAAGTGGACATCAAATATGGACCCCACGTTGGGGAGCAAGACGACAGGCTGCGTCTAAGCCCCAGCTGACGGCACCTGCTCTCGGGGCCCTTCTGGGCAGGCTAGCCAGCCTCTCTGGGCCGTGTTCCTAGCCTCTGAAGGAAGCGAGGTGAAGCACCCCCCAGGAGCTCCGGAGTGATCTGAGTCTGTGTGTGGTCGGTTCTGCTCAGCTGACATTGACCTGGATGTACTTGGCCTCTTGCTGCCTCTGAGTCAGTGTTGAGAAGGTGGTCCGCATGGCCTGTGTAGATCTGTGTGCCGGGTCGTCTCGGGAGGAAGAGCTCTCTGACGTTGGGTTCTGGTGATAAAAGGTAATGTTGCAGTTAAGACCAGGGGGTCACCGGGCAGTATTCCTAGAGTGATTATGTGACGAAAAGCGGGTCCCTGGCATTTAATGGTTGCACGGGGCTCACATCACCTGTGGTGCCTCTGGCCTTTTACTCACTCAGGTTACACTGTAGCTCCTTAGTGACAGTCCCTGTAAAATCCTAAAGAGTGTGACATGAGGCAGTGTGAGGCCACAGCCTGTTTGGCACCTGCCCTGGCATGAACTGAGTCTTGCCACACCGTCCACCGCCATCGTGGCTCTGTGTAGAGTGCCCCTTACGTGCCGGACTCATGCCTGTTGGTCTCATCTGGAAGCTGGCTCTTGTCCCCGAGTCCTGTCGCTGCTTTGGAGGATCAGGGAAGTCTACCCTGGGCCTCAGACCTTCCTCTGTAGGGTGAGAAAATGACACAGGCGCAGGTCGCTGTGGCTGGACGTGGTGGCTGGAGCCTGGCACATTCATGGGGGAGGGACTTGCTCTGCGTCACTGTCCCCTTCCACGGTGTCTGTCTTAGCTTGGCAGTTGGGATTTAAATGACTCTGTTAGTTGAGTGGACATTGTTTGTATTAAAGCGGGATCGACTAGCAGGACCAGTTTTGTTTGTGTAGCTGGCAGTGTCACAGGTGAGTGACAGTGTGTGAATTTGTTACTTGACGGTTAGTGACTTTTGCCAGAAATGGGGCGTCTCCCAAGGTCTGCCATGGCCTTTTCGGGTGAGGGAGTGAGCGTTCCGCAGGGAACAGCAGTGTCCGGGCTTCCTGGGAATCACTGAGCTGCGAATTCTGGAAGTTCAGGGAGCAGCGCGCAGCACCTGGGGGACGCAGTGGCGTCTGGGCGGGGTGTGTCTGGTTCCTTACGTCACCTTTCCTTCCCCTCCTCAGTGGCATCATAGGGGAGCGCCTGCCCATCAGGTACTACCTGACGTTCGGGATGCTGGCCAGCGGGGCCTTCACCTCCCTGTTTGGGTTGGGATACTTCTACAACATCCACAGTTTCGGATTCTACGTGGTCACGCAGGTAAGGGTCGGGGTTCCGGTGACAGGCCAGGGCAGTTAACACGAAGCCCTTCGGAGTCCCTCTGCCCGGACCTGGGTAAACTTGAGATGCTCTGTCTCATGACATCTGACCACTTGGGAGTTGGGGGACATGGGGTGTGGCCAGCAGAGATGGAAAGGCTGACTTTGGGGGCCTTGGCAGCAGGCAGGGGTTTGAGAGGAAAGGCAGGATCCTGCAGGTGTAGGAGAGGGAGGCCTGGCTTTGCCCTTCTCTCTGGGCCCCTTCCGGGATCTCTGGACCTCGGGAATCTGTGGCTCCAGCCTCCCCACGGTCCTGTGGTGTTGCCCACTGGGAATAGCGACGCCCCTCTGGTTCTGTGATTCTTCTGGGCTTCTCCACGGGGAGTTAGAAAATCATCCAAGCAGACTGTATTTAATTCTGTTCTTCACGATTTTGCCACAATACTTCAAAAGGTTTGGCTGTTTAATTACAAAAGTGATTCATGCTCACACACGGCCGTTCCCAGCATCCGTGGGGAGTGGCCCCAAACCCCCTGCAGTTACCAGAACCCACACCTGCTCAGGTCCCCTCTGTGAAACGGCAGGGGTTTGCTCAGAAGCTGCCCACACTCTCGTGGGCTTCAGTCACCTCCAGATTACCCGCATCCGTCAGACAGGGCACGTGCTCACTCCCACGTCAACAACTGCAGGAGCGCACAACGACAAGCAGAAGGCCCTGCGTGCTCCTGCAGGCCTGGCTGCGGGCTGGCCCTGTGGGTGGTCGAGTCCTCAGACGCGGAGCCCTTGGGCCACAGTAATACAGAAAGTTGGAAGGAAGGAAAAGCAGTTCCCAGAGTCCCCATGTGTTCAGGCCTGAAGGCCGAGCCTGGCCAGGCAGGGCAGCTGCAGGTCGATGGGCGGCACCGGGCTGGACTTGACTCCTGTGGCCTTAGAGGGTGGTCCCAGTGCCCAGCACCAGTACATGCCCCAAGTCCCTTCATGAAACCACGGGGACAGGAGTGCTCCCCAGGCGCTGAGTGCAGTGTGGTCCCTGCAGAGGCTAGCAGCCGTCTCGCGGCACAGGGAGGGAAGATGGGCCTTTCTAAGCCTCTTAATGGTACGGTTCATAAACAGTTCTATAAAAAGAAGAAGCATTTTCTCTCTTCATAAAATTTTTAGATTGCACAGAGCCTGGGAAGCTCAGCCCTGAGCTGTGAACGGGAGCTGTTCCTGGCAGTGTCCCGCCTGGCGCTTCCTGCTCTTCCCTACTACTCTAACATTTCCACGACGTGCACGTTGGAAGTCTCACCTAAAATATATATTAGAGCGTTTAAACTGTATAGATTTTAAGCTACATTTATATAGGTATCCTATGTATAGAAACTACATATATATGCTTTAAATCTTATAACTTAAACATTATAAATATGAAATTTTAACTTTGCGTTTAAGGGCTGGGGTGTAGACGGGTGGTAGAGTGCATACTTAGCATGCACAAGGCTCTGGGTCCCCTCCCAGCACTAAAAAAATACAACTTTGGCTGCCAAGGCGCGTGCACACAGGAAACAAGGTGTTGTCTGCTTTTGCGAGAGGCCCTGCAGTGTCCCAAGACCCAGGGGAAGGGTGCGGCAGCTGGGGGAGCCCGCCTGAGGGGCCGCGCATGCTCACGCCTCCTCTCACTCCCTGCAGATCCTCAACGGACTGGTGCAGACCACCGGCTGGCCCAGCGTTGTCACCTGCCTCAGCAACTGGTTTGGGAAAGGAAGGTGAGAAAATGCAGCCGTTCCCCACGGGGCTTATGTTTAAAATATGCTGATGGAAACCAGACCACCCGCTTCCCAACTTTCTTTAAAGTAAGATGATTGGAACCTTCAAGTCCAAGGCGGGGGCTACACTGTCAGTGGGTAGAGCCCCACCTCTGGCTGTGTGGGTGGTTCCAGTGTGTGTCATTTGGACTACTCCAGTGGTCACTCTGATGGCCACCCCCTGGATGTAGCCTCACCCAGCCTTCCAGGAGCCGTGGGAAATGCAGAGTCCAGGGACCCATCCAGCTGTTTGGATGCCAAATTTACATTTTAACGTGGCAGTTGGAGAAGTCCTGACCCAGGTCACTCAGTGCATCAGAAACAGGGCTGGGGCCCAACTCTGGTGATTTGACTGCAGCGCAGGGTCACTGGGCGATGTCCACGAGAACGGACAGCACAGCCAGGCTGCAGTTCGTAAGGGAGGAAGGGAGCTAGCGAGGCACATGCTCCAGGCACCTGGCCTGCGGCACCACAGCTTTCCTTAACCCGATGGCTCCTCCTGAGTCTGGGTTGAGCCTGTGGAGTTAAATCTTGGGCCTTCCAAGAATTTCAGGAAAGGGCCTCTTTCTTCTTTTTAATTGTAGAATGAAGAAGCTCTGAGAGAGAAATGGAATGTGTCTTATGTAGCCTGTGGCAGAATGAAAGTCGGGTTCTCTGGTCGGCCTCTTGGTCCTGTGCCCTGGGGAAGGCTCTTCCTACCCACTCAGGCGCCCTGCCCCAGGACCAGCCCAGCTTCTGGGCACCTCACTGTGCTGGCCTTGTGTTGCAGGCGAGGGCTGATCATGGGCGTCTGGAACTCCCACACCTCCGTGGGCAACATTCTGGGCTCCTTGATTGCTGGCTACTGGGTGTCCACGTGCTGGGGCCTGTCCTTCATCGTGCCTGGGGCCATCGTGGCAGCCATGGGGATAGTGTGCTTTCTCTTCCTTATTGAGCGTAAGTATGCCTGGCCCTGGAGGCGGCTAGGAGAGGGTCTCAGCTTCACCTGCCTGGAGGGTCAGGGGCAAGGTGGGTGTGGGCTGCTGCCCGGCTCCCTGCATGCACCCTCACACTGCTGTCCCCTGGCTCATGAGACTTCCTGTTCGTATACAGGCCTACCCAGTGCCCAGCCCCCTCCTGGTCTTGATGGATCTCCCACTGTTTCCTAGTTTCTGGGGTGACCACTGTAGAAATCCCTCCTTCTGCCCTCCTGCCCCTGCCTCCTCCCTTGGCCTCAGGCATAGTGTCCAGGACTCTTCTCCTCCTCAGGCTGCCATGGCACTCAGGCCTGGGGGAGGCCAGCCAACGTGGCCGCCCCTGCTCACCCCAGCCTTTCCTCCACAAATGGCAGTGGACCTTGCCGGCTTATTTGCTTTGTGATAAGCTGTATCTAGAACAATGCTATAAACCATGGCATGACCTAAGGCTGGATGTCTTAATTAGCTAGAGTATCTACCGGAAAACCAAGACTTTCCATTCCAGAGTCAATACTAAGCTTTTCATTTAACTGATTTTGAAAGTGATTTTCTAAGTAGAGATCCGGCAGGACAAGGATTCGAACGATCATGCTTGACAGAGATGCCAGCTGTTCTAGCCTTGCAAGCTGTTCTGATAGATGTTTGGCACTTAGCTCTTTGATTGACTTGAAGCAGAATACCAGCGTAGAGAGCTCACATGGCAGGACAGGCCCACTTGACCTCCCCAGGCACGGGGCGCAAGTTAGGTTTCTCTGCCTGGGTTGGGCACTCCAAGATGCCAGCTCATCTTCCAAAAAATGAATGTGTCTTCTCTTTACTTCTCACTTTTTGTTGTTGTTGGCAAAGCTAACCTTGTTTGTTTGTTTGTTTGGTACCAGAGATTGAACCGAGGCTGCTTAACCCATGAGCCACGTTTTTTTTATTTTTTTTTATTTAGAGTCAGGGTCTCACTGAGTTGCTTAAGGCCTTGCTAAGTTGCTGAGGCTGGCTTTAAACTTGTGATCCTCCTGCCTCAGCCTCCTAAGCGCTGGGATTACAGGCGTGCACCACTGTGTCTGGCTCCAAAACTAACCTTTTAATTTTTAAAATAACCAGCATCCAACCAAGTTAGGGTTTTGAGGCTCCAGGACCAGGGTACTATGGAGACAAAAATAGAAAGGAAAATTCAGATGTCGAGTTCATAGGCATGCCCCCGGCCCCACCCGGCCCCACCCATCCTGTGTCAATGCTCAGCCACTTCAGCAGGTGTCCTGTGGCACAGGCAGGCCTTCTGACCTGCTGTCCAGCATGCTAGCGTGTGGCAGCTAACTAACGGCAGGCCACTGGCATTTCAGGAAAGGCTGCTCGTACCCACTGCCCCTCCGTGCTGGCTCTGTCCTCTAGTCCTCAGTGGGTGAAAGGGTCAGTTCTGGGGCAGGAGGAGCTGCGTTGTGGAATGGAGTGTATGCTGATGCCTACGCGGCCCAGGACCTGGGGTGGCACCCTAGGCTCAGTGATCCTGGACGGGTGTTGTCCCGCTCAGCAGGGTGCCAAGACAGGAAGCTCTGGTTTGGTCTTTTGTGATTAAACAGGAGTGTCCTTTTCATGAGCCTCCACTCCCACAGCATGAGGCGTGGGCAGGTCATGCAGGAGGACTGCCCCGCACCCCTCCTGTTCAGAGTGACCTGCTGGGCCGCCTCACCCACTATTGCCATGTCTTGGGGCCCTGTTTGCTCCTCCCTCGTCTACACTGGGGGCAGAATCGCTGTCTCCACTGTCCGGGCCTCTGGGCCTTGAGCACAGCACAGGCCTTGCGGGCTCCTGGGGGGTTTGGCTAGACCGACGTGGTCCACTGGCCCCTCAGAGCTCTGGCCTCCTCTGTTCTCCTCGGCTCTGGGAGGGAAGCGCCCACTGTCACTGACAGGCTGTCCAGGGACCCAGGGGAAGGAGGCCATGCTGCAGGGTCCAAGTCCCACTCGGTTTTGCTTCCTCCTCTCTCCACTGGTCCCATTCCCCAGTTCCAAGGGGGTTTTCTTGCACATAATATTGGCTTTTAGTCATCACTAGGAAGTTCTGCAGTTCCGTGAGGGCCATTGAGCGCTTCCTGTTCCTAGGGAACCACTCCTCCCCCTGCCCCACCTCGCACCCTCAGGCGCTTCCTGGGTCTGCTCCCATCTCCCACCACCCCAGGGCCTCCAGGCTCGTCTCACTGCCCCAGCGGCCCCTCTGCCTCCCCTGCTCTGGCCAGGCTGCCTCCAGGGCCTGGCGCGGGCCATAGGCCCCCCCTGGCCTCGCCCTTATCAGCCTCTGGCAGGACGGCTCCCTGGGTGCCTTCCCTGCTGCCCTCTGCTGCTGGGTTTGGCCGGGTCCACCTCTTGTATTAGAATCTGAGGGTGACGTTGCTCCTCTTCTCAGAATGGAGCCTTCGTCTCTGGCACCTCTTGCAGAGGTCAGCCCGATGCCTGCCCTGGGCAGTGCTCACACAGCTCTCCTGGCAGGGCTGAGTGGCCCGCCCAAGGTCCAGCAGATGCCAAGTGGCAGAGCTGGCGTGGCCACTGCTGGCTCCTCTACGCTAATTTTCTCTGACTTCAGCCATGGACACCTTGGGTCCTTGGGGTATGTTCTTCTGAGTTTCATTTAAATATTTTCCACTTACACAATCTCTTAAAAGACAAAACGTGGTGGGGGTGTAGCTCAGGGCCCTGGGTTCCATCTCCGGCACCACAAAAACAAGCGTCAGTTATAAATGCTGTCTTCTCCTACAGACACGATGTGCATTTGGAAAATGTGCCCTCACATGAGAGCTTAGCTTCTTAAGTCAGTGTTGGTCCAACCTGGGTCCCTGCAGCCAGCACGAGTGTCCACCGCTGAGGTTCAGATTGTGCTTCTGGCAGTTGGCCAGCAGAGCGTGAAGAGGCGGGACACTGGGAGGGGGTGGCCAGGTGCACCCTCACCTCCGCAGCTGTGACCTCAGCCGTGTCTTTTCCTTATGGTTGTTGGAGTGGGAGCCCAGGTGGCGCCTGTCCTCCCTCTGAAACGCTCCTGGGAGTCGGGCGTGCAGTGGTGCCCTGGGATGCACGGGGTGGTAAGGGGTTGCAGGGGAGCACGTCCCTGTGGGTGCTTTCTGTGGGAGCGCGGCTGTCATTCCCGTGGAGCAGCGCCGCCCAGCCTCTGGCCCTGCACGGAGCATGGCCACGGTCCCGCTCTGGTCCATCCTGCGCGTGGGCAGCATTGCTCACACTATCCTCCTCTCTGCTCTTTCAGATCCGAAGGACATCAGGTGCTCCTCCACCCTGTCCATGGTAAGGCTCACTCCAGTTCTTGTCACCTTCTGGACCTGGGTGCTATTGGCCGGTGTCCTCACCCCGGGCCTGGCTCTCTCTTGGCTGGCCGTGGCTGTGCCCATCTGGTGAAGTCTGGATTCCTCACTGAGGGAGCCAGGGGCAGGGGCCTGGCAGAGCTTCTCCAGGAGGGGCAACCCCCTGGCTCTGCCCTGGGGCCGGGGTCTGCGTGAGTGGAGAAAAACACTCGGGTGAGCTGGTTAGCTCACCCCTCAGAGGGCTCCGGGACTGCCCAGTACACTGACCGTGCTCCTGGTCAGGTTAGTTGCACGTGGCCCTTCACCTCTGCTCGTGTGAAGGCCCTTGTCCTGGTGACCATCGGCCCTGCAGCAGGACGCACACCCTGCTGCCTCCCTGCCATGTCCGCTGCCCTCTGGAGTCACTGTCTCGCCTTGGGCCAGCCTCTTGGCTCCTGTCCCCTCTCCTGTTTGGCCTGGGGGGCGGGCTCCTGCAGTCTCCCCACCTCCATCCAGCCCCACTCCCATACCATTCCTGGCGCGTCTTGTGGTATGAACTGCCATCTTAAAAGAAAGGCCTCTGGCCTTCTGTCCTGCTCCAGGCCAGTCCCCTCCTCTCCTCGAGCTCCCACCGTTCCACTGAACTGGCCACCAAGGTGCCAGCAGCATCTGGTCATATGGGGTGGGCATTACCTCTCTCACCCAACTTGAGCTGACACTGCTGTTTGGCTGGGCTGTCCTCCCTCCATGAACCACTCTCCTTGGACTTGTGGTGGTCACCTCACCTTGCTGGTTTTCTGGTGGCACACTGGCTGGACGGCCTGGGCAGTGTTGTGGCCCCTCTGCAGAGCCCGCTCCTCAGCCTGCTCGGCCCTCGTGCACCTTCCGCTGCAGGAGAGCCTCACACGCTGCTTCCAGCAGTCGTTGTGCGTTGACACCATTGTCCCTGAGCTCCAAGGTCCTTGATCCCACTGTCCACTTGAGCTTCCCCTGGATCCATCTGGTTGTCCCCTCAGACCTAGCACGACCAGCGTAGATCTCTCGATTTTGCCCCATAAACTCACTAATCTTGGCATTGCCCATCTTGGCCCAGGGCCCCTGACCACCCACGGACAGACACTCGCATTCGTCCAGCCCCTCTGGCCTCCACGCCACCTGTGCCAATCCTGTCGGTTCTGCTCTTAGCGTGGGTTTGGGGGGTGTGGTACGGACATGCTCTTGTCACCTCCACCTTCCTGGCCCTCCCTGCTCCTCCCCAGAGTCCTCTGTGCTTCAGATCACTCCTCACACTCCCCCTGCAAAGACCTCTCCAGGCAAAGGCAGCACATGTCCTGGCCTTGCCTGGTGGCTCTCAGTGGACATTTCACTGGGCAGGAAGTCCTTTTCACCTGTCTGCTCTCTGTCCCCACTGAAGCAAGGACCCCGTCTGTCCTGTCCTGCTGCAGTCCTGGCCTCGTGCAGGAGAGGGCGCCAGAGCTCCCTTCCCGCCCATTGCTTAATAGACTGGTAGGGCTTCCGCCTACAGTTCATTTGAAACAAAGGGTTCTGGTGTTTTACTAAACGAACAAACAAAAAAAAATAAGAAAATGAATTTTGAGAGCCACTATCTTCTGGAAGATTAAACATAGTATGGCTTTTGAAACTGTGGTCACTAGAGGACGTTCCTGAAGCCATTTTCCTGCCGTGGCCTGGGGTTCGGGGTCTGGGGCTTGTAGAGACTCAAGCCGAGTTTGTGCCCAGAAAGCTCCAAGAGCCTCTGTGGGGCGCACGTGGGCTCCCCTCCACCTAGCCGGGCCTTTCCCCCAGTAGTGTCTGGGCCTGGGGATGGGAAACGTGGACAGGCAGGGCAGGGGCTTGGGGAAGGGCCTGTCTTCCTCAGAGCCAGCCCCTAGGAGTCCGCAGAGCAGGCCTGGGCCCCGGGAGGTTCTTCTCCCACTGGTGTGCGTGCACCCGGGCTGCCACCTCTGCTTTATTTTGCTCTTCGAATCTTCTCTGAGCAGTTCACTGAGCTCGCATGGAGCCCAGGTGCCCGCAGGGCATGGGACAGCCTGGTCCTAGGGCATGGCTCCTCTTCCTCTTCCCCTCCCTGTCCCTGGGGCTGCTCCTTGGGTCATGGAGAAGTTGGCGTGATTCTGGGGACATTGCATCAGCTTCTGCAGACGGCCAGCGCTCCCTCTTCTAAGAACATGTCCCACTGAGTGCCCCGTCTTGCCACACAGTCCTGACACAGCCTCAGCAAGGAGGGAGGCAGCCTGGCCCACCCAGAGTGCTGTTCCTCTGTGTGGCGGAGGCAGGTAGGAAGCAGGCCACCAGGAAGACCTTTGAGCTGACTGGCTCTGAGGGAGCTGTGTTCTGAGGTGTTATTTCATGATATGGTCCTTATTTTTTCCAATATTTTAGAGTTTTTGTTACGGAAATTTAAAAAACTAAAAAAGTTAAAATAATTATAGGATGAACTTTAGGATTTCCAAAACAGTCTGGAAAAAGAACAAAGTTGGAGGAACAATCGCCCTGATTTCAGTGCTCCCTGCAGAGCTGCCGGAACTGAGCAGACGCACAGTGGGTGGGACTGAGAAGCCCAGAGAGGACCTCGTCCTGATGGGCAGTCGATGTGACAGGAGCACTGGGCGTCCAGCGGGTGAGGGTCATCACAACACAGGCGCTGGGACAGAGGCACCACACCATAATTTAAAGTGGACCAGGGACCTAAATAGGAGCTAAAACCCTTGGCAGAAAACAAGGAGTGCGTCTTCATGACTTCAGGCCAAGCCTCCTCTGAGCACTTCACTGAGCTCGCGTGGGGCCCGTTGCCCTCACCCTCTCCGCGGGCCACCTCCTGGTGTGCCCTCGGGTGTGACGCCAAGCGTGCAGGGGTGTACCTGTCCCGTTTCTGTTGTGAGTAACACAATACTGTGGCCGGGTGAGTGTTAAGACAGAGGTTATTAGTGCCCTTGGCTCTGGGGTGCAAGGTCGAGGGCTGCCTCTGGCAGCAGCCTTCCTGCTGGTAGATCCCACAGCACGGCAGGGCGAGGGTCAGCCTGTGTATGAGTCCTCGGGAAGCCATCAGGATTCCCCGTTGTGGGGCTCCGCCCGATGGCCTCATCTCGCCCCAGTCACCCCTCCCGGGCCCCTCCTCCAAACAGCACAGTTAGGTCCAGTTTCCACACTCAGATACCTCGCAGTGCAGCTGGACTTCAACAGGCAGCGCCTAAGGGACACACCCAAGCCATGCACAGAATCAAAACTTGCATCATTCCAAGGGAACCACCCAGAAAGTGAAAGCACAGCTCCACAGAACGGGGAGGGAAATATTTCCAAATCATGTCTGATAAGGGACTGTACCTGCATATATAAAGAGCTGTTAAAAACCAGGAATCGAACAACAAGCCAGTTAGCCAGGAACAACGGGGGTGCACACCTCTAGTCCCAGCAACTTGGGGGCTGCAGCCAGAGGGTAGCAAGTTCAAAGCCAGCCTCAGCAACTTAGCAAAGCCCTATCTCAAAAGATTAAAAGGGCTGGGGCTGGGGCTTAGTGGTAAAGTACCCCTGGGTTCAATCCTAGTACCAAAAAAAAAAAAGACAACCAAGTTAAAAAGTGGTCCAAGGATCCAAACAGACATTTCTCCTAGGAAGGTATACAAGTGGTCCGTGAACACACGAATAGCTGCTCAGCATCACCAGCCATCAGGAAAATGTGCTCAGAACCACTGAGGTGCATCCACACCCTATGGGATGGCTAGGATCAGCGACAGACAAAACGTGTCCCTGAGGTGGGAGCTCACTGCAGTGCAGGTGTGAATGGCCTCGTGTGGGGACCAGCCCTGCGGTTCCTTGAAGAGTCAGGTGTAGGCTTGCATGTGGCAGCAGTGCCACTCCCCAGAACCTCCCCAGGGAGAGAGCTCGTGTCCTCCATAAAGCTTGCTCACGGATGTTACTGCATGATGTGTAGTAGCCACAACGTGGTCGGGAGGATGCTAATGAAGCAATGTGTCTCTGCATCGGCCTCCTGCTGCTGAGGAGCTGTTGGGATTGGTCCTTCCGGTTCATCCTGCTCTCTGTGTTATTTAGGTTTATGGCATCTGTGAGGGACCCCAGTCTAGGGCCCGTGTTAGGGCTTTGACAGATTTAATGCTGTTATCTCCAAGCAGGAGGGAAACACACAGCCTTCTACCGAAACCAGGTGGAGAGGTACTTCTGTCTTGCCTCACCAAGTCGAGAGGTAGCCAGCCGCCCAGGGTGAGCCATGTCCCAGGGTTGAGGGACCCAGGCTCCTGCCACTGCTGTACCCCTGGGCATGGGTTTCAGGCCAAGATGGTCCACCCCGAGCAGTCCTAACAGTGCCTGGCACAAAGTGGAGGCTTAATAACTGTGAGTGAATGAGCGGGTGGTCAGTCCAGATGGGGGCTGGACTCCAGCTGTGTCATCTGTGTCCTAGCCAGTGGGAAGGAGCGCAGGCCCCTTCCCTTCCCGGACACTTCCTCAGGGCTCCTCACCGCTGGGCCTAGCTGTCCCCCGGAGCTGCAGAGGGGCTGTGGGATGGGCTTTGCCTTGAGCCCGTGTCCCTGACTGAAAGGCCTGGGCTTTGTCCACGGGGAAGAGGACGTACATGCATGCTGGCTTTGAGAGCAGGCCAGCCCCTGCCTCTGACTGGCCTGGTGAGGGGACACACCGGGTCCTTGCCTGACCTGGGCATTTCCCTTGCAGGCACTCAGCCCAGGCTTCCTCAGAAGGGCTATCGCCACGTTTCAGATGGGGGTCCGCAGAGACCTGCGTGCAACGTGGGTCTGGTGGTCCACCTGACGGTGACAGCAGCTCCAGCCAGCTTGTCTCTGGACCCCTGGGACGCTGCCTGGCCCCCGTAGCAGGTGGCCCTCATCGGGTGTCCCTCCCTCACCCCTGCGTCTCCGTCTGTTCTTTAAGAAAGGAGTTTATTTTCGCCTTCCGTGGTCCGAGACTCTGGAGGTGAAATTGAACTACTCTCCAGCCCATTGTTTTATTTGAACTATTTCTCGTATTTTCTCTTTGTCGTGTTTGCGGGGACAGGAGGTATCCTTGCCACGGTAAAGGTAGCTGAATTTCTGGCTGTTGATTGAATAACTGCTCTAACTACGTTTTTCCTCCCAGCACTCCAAAGGCTACGAGAACACAGTGGACAGATTCAGACTCCACAAGCCAGTCCTGCACGGCGAGAAGAGCAGGCCTCTGGTGAGTCGCGCAGCGCGGGCTGCAGGCCCTAAGGTCCTTCGAGCCACAGGGCCGCCCATTCCCCTGGGTGTGCCACCAGCTTCCAGGGTCTTTACGACTTGGACCTCGGAGTTTCACCAGTAAAGCTTGGCCTTCTTTGGCTACTAAGCTAAACCTATTTTATGTTTTAGATCAAACGTGAAAGTGATTCACTCGTTCAACGGCTGTTTCCAGCATTCGGTGTCCCAGCACTGTTCCCTGCTGGGGGGAGGGGAGGTGGGGACAGATGGGAAGTGAGCAGAGGTGGGGCTGTGTGCCGGAGGGCCTGCAGCAGGAGCTCTCTGTTCCCGGGGGCTGCCCTCAACGGGTGGCAGGGTGCAGGGTGCAGAGCAGGAGGAGCCCACAGGTCCTGCGCCTCGAGGGGTTGGCAGGGAGCACGCAGGGGTGGATGTGAGCTGCACCCCAGACCCAAGAGCAGGTGGGGGAGAGAGGAAGAGCGTGCGCAGGCGCCCCGCCCTCCCGCCTTGCAGGTGAGGCACAGAGCTGCTGAGCTGCTGCTCTTCTGTGGCACTGGGAGGCTCCTGTCGACACCCGGGCCTTTACCCTCCCTTCTCCTTCAGGATTCTTCCAGAAGCCCCTCATCCCTGTGACTTAACTGACTGTACTGAGCATCCAGGGCCAGTTCAGACCTGGTTTTAATCCTAGAAATAAGCTATTTTCTTTTTAAATCAGATTGCTTAAAGGCTAAATATATCAACATACTTTTTTCTTTATTTTCTGGGGAAATTTATTTGTGGTGGTTGAAACATTAATAAAGGGAAGCTAATATCTAGTGCTTCGTCTTCCTTGGATCTTAGGGAGTGTGGGCACTGGCTAATGCAATGAAGAACGCTTTAGTCTGTATTCACTGCTGAGTTCACAGGTTTAAAAATCACATCTTAATGTCCACCTGGATGCAGCTCCTGATGTTCCTACAGATTGATTGACCTTCTCCTCTGATCTGGACCACAGGCCCTTGTTCTGATGTCCTCATCTGAAAGTAGCCTTGCTCTGAGTATAGCTTCCCTCTTTCCTTTTCTGTCCCTTCTATAAAAGCCTATTCGCTAACATGCCACCAAAGTGCCAGTTACATATTTAGAAGCCCAGCAGGTCATTTCAGGCCAAAGGAGATAGGAACAGGGCCAGACGGTTGCTGGCAGCTCGCTGGGCATCCACTCTCAGCAGGCCCCTGCCCCTGCCCCTGCCCCTGGCCCTTGCCCTTGGTTAGGGTCAGCAGGCGGTGTCCCATCAGCATGGCGGGACACCCTGGCTGTTCTCTTGCCCAGAGTGATGCGCGGGCACCGACCTCCCACTTCCCACACAGTGCTGTGGCCTCTGTCGGTGCCGGGCGCATCCTTAGTGGCTAAATGAAGCATCAGGCCAGGGAAGTGAACGCGAGAAGGAGCCAGAGCTCTGGTGTCGCGTGGGCAAGCAGCAAGCCCTCCTCTGGTCCTCCTGGGGTTGGTGGTCAGTTGCTTGGGATGGTCCTAACGTGCCATCCCTGAGGCCACTGTCCTCCCTAGCCTCTCTGATTGGCTGTGGCTCAGAATAAAAGACACAGGGTGGGCGTGTTCATACTGTGTCATTCCATCTGCACCTTTGGGACAGATGTGTCCCAAGCTCTCCCCTGGTGGCCTTCCTGCAGCATGGTGCAGACAGCTTGGGGCCCTCTTGCGCATGCCCCTCATGTGTGCCTAAGCGTTGATCTGATAGTGTATCTGTTTTCCTGTCCCCTGCCCTCCTGCACCCGCCCTGCTGGAGATTGGACCCACTGGGTTTTCACAGTAGAGGGCCCTTTGCTCCTCGAAAGGGTAAATCCCGAGAGGGGAGTGCTGTGGTCCGAGCAGCCCCTGCACCCAGCAGGCTCCACAGGCCCTGCATGATTGAAACCTGCTTGAGTAGGGGTCAAGAGCAGGGTCTCTTTGGCCCTGTGTCTTCTTTTCCATCTCCTCCACACTACAAGGGACTGGGTCTTGGTGACAGGGAAACCCAAAAAGAGTGGCGGGGATGTGGGCACAGGGCCTGTTCCCCACCGGCACAGAGCTGGGCTCCTCTCTGCTGCAGGAGCTCAGGGCCTGGTCTGTGGCTTGAAGCCCGCCCAGCAGGTGGCGCCCTGGAGCACCCTAGGAGTCCTGGAAGGGCCATAGGGTGGCCCGGCATCTGGGGCTGCTCTGTGGCCCCGGGGCTGGTGTGTGGCTACAGTCCAGAGCGCCCCTTTCCCGGCTAAGCAGGCCCTTTGCCCTTTCATTTTCTGTGTGGCTGCACTTCATCTACCGGCTCACCAACGCCCTGTTTAGAAAGGCCAGGGGTGTCCTGCGGTTCTCAGTCTAGACCCGGGGACCAACCAGCCTGGGCTGCCCCCAAAACTGCTGCAGTAGGGCAGTGCCAGCCTGGCCTCGGGGCTCTTGGGTGCCCAGGAAAGTCCTGGGTGCAGCACGGCGGGTGATGGCGTCTCCTAGCATCGCTCCTGAGAGGGAGTCAACTCCCAAACTCAAAACGGCGGCTCCTTGATTTCCTCCACCTTAGGGAGTCGGTGTTGGGAAGCTGCAGGGCCTCACCCCTGGGCTTCACCGCCACACGGAAGCATCAGACTGTCCGGGTCAGTGTGAAGATGTCAGTCAGCCCAGCTCTGGATCCGAGTCCTGGTCAGGGCTCCTAGCCTCTGGGACCACACAGGTCCCGGGCACCTGAGGCCACCACGTGGGAATGCAGCTGCTGCAGCCGCCCCACCACCACCACCTTTGCCCTAATTTCTGTGTCTCCCTGAGGGAGCTCTGAGTGCCAGGGGTAGGTGTGAAGCGCGTCACCATTTTCATTTCTTGTTCTTTTTGAGGATTTTTATTGTATTTAGAATCCGGCTCCCACAGGTCACAGGGAGATAAATACAGTAAAACCTCTTTGATGTTGCAAAAAGTCTAAAACACAGAGAAGCATCTCTTGTTCAGTGCTTTACCTTCCAGTGCAGCCATGAAGAGACTCTCCAGATCAGCCTCGTTCTGACTTCAGACTCCTCCCTGACGTGGGGGTCCTCTTCTACACTTTAACAAGTGCATACTTTGTCCCTTAGGAATGCTCAGAATATGATAAAACACAAAAATCAGAATTGGTTTATGAATTTTAAAATAATACTGCTTCTGATAATATATGTCCATTGTGAACTCCTTAAAAAATTCAGGAGTATATAAAAATTTCTTACCTACATTTCCTTCAGGGACAGCCCTTGTTTAGATTTTAACTTTTTTCTGTCTAGACAAAGATCCTGTAGTTAAGTACCTACCCAGCAGGATACAAGCATTCTTTGAGATCATAATGAGAGTGTTATTATTTCATGTGCTGAAGTATTTTCCTATGTTGTTAAACATCTTCTAACCTTCTTTAAGAACTTCAAGGTGTGCCGTTTATGAGGACAAACTGTATTGACCAACATTTCTCCGCAGTTGCGCAACATTTATTTTATCCTGTAAACATTTCTTCGCTTTTCACATTTTTCTCAGATTGCTAGAATGTCTAGATCAAAGGATTTTGTGTTTCACAGTGTTTCATAAAACACGATCATAAAGCAATGGCCGTGGTGGGACGGTCATCATGTCCCCGAGTGGTGCCGGACAGCGTCACAGAGTGCTTAGGGCGCTGTCTCTCTGCAGCCAGACCTGCCAGCTGCTGACACCTGTGTTTTTTCCCTAACGGACCCTCACCCAGGACCCAGAGATGCAGTGCTTACTGATGGCTGACGGGAAGAGTTCCATCTGCCCGAGCCACGTCGTCGTCCTGCCAGGGGACAGCGGGAACAGCATGACCGCCATCAGCTTCACGGGGGCCTTGAGAATCCCGGTAAGTACCTGCCGGGATGCTAACTAAGAAGGCGGGTGGCAAGTGGGGGTGGCACCGGAGCTTCAGGGCCAGGTGTGGCTGCAGGAGTGCTTAGTTGCATGCTACTATTTCCATTTGTTGAAATTAGCTATTCCATTCGGAAAGTCAGGGATTTCCTAGACAAGTGAGACTTCCGGTCTTCACTTGGAGAACAGATTCTGGCTGCCCCTGAGGCCCCCTCTCTCTCCCTGGCCCCAGCCAGCCCTGGGGCTCTCACCTTCCTCCCAACGGCCTCAGTGTGACCTGGGGAGGGACCTCACCTGTGCCTGGTCCATGGCACCAGGCGGGTCCAGCTCCGTCTTCTCCCCCTCTGAAGTGCCTCAGCAGCACAAGCCATGCCGGCCCTGGGTGCCAGCGGGAGGATGCGGAGTCGGGGTGTGGAGACCGAGGGGAGGCAGAGAGTGCCTGAGAGAGGAGCCGTCGGGCCTCAGTGTCTGGACATGGTCCTGGTCTACAGATTTCCTTGGGTTGGCCCTGGGGCCGCTGTCCGTGGTGGCAGTGTCCTGTGGTGGCAGTCTGCCTGCATGGGGAGACTCCAGGACAAGGCTGTGTACGCAGGTGGAGGCAGGGACGCGGTGGTGAGAGCTCTTGGTGTCTTCTCATTTCTCCTGTTCAGTTCACGGGCTCGCTCAGCCGTGAGGACAGGGAAGGCAGCGTCCCTCCCAGGGCTGGAGGCCCCGCAGGCCAGGCCAAGAGCAGAAGCAGGGGGCACAGCAGCACCCGCCCCAGGGCCGCTTTCAACGCAGCCAGAGCATGTGGGGAATGAGTGGCCCCACTCAGAGGGACAGGGAGGAGCCAGGGATGGGAACCGTGTGACCCAGAACTGAAAAGCCAAGAGAATTAAAGGACAAGAACTGCTGCTTCAGGACAGAGGGTGCCACCAGGGCCCCCAGGAAACTGGGTCCACAGCAGTGAACCTGGGGCGGCCTCTAGCCAGTGGGAAACACCGGGGCTCAGGCCTGGCCACCTGATCATGGGAAGGCCTCTGCCGGCAGCCCGTGGAGATGGGACGTTACGTGAAATCAGTTTTAAGATTGTGTTAGTAACAGCCGAGGGTTCTCGGTGCCTGACTGTGTGCCACCCCTAACACTGATGCCCTACACGGGGTCCGGGAGCCGGCCCAGCCCTCGGCCACTACTGCCCGGCTCTGTGGCCCTGCCCTTTGAGCCTCCTCTTCCCCATCGTAACCTGGCTTCCCACCTGCAGTGATCTGAGGACCCAGGGAGATGGTTCAGTTACAACACTGAGCAGCACGCCAGGCACCGGGTCAGGACGCAGGGGACACTGTGTCCTCACAGGGGACATGCCCTCACACAGCGTGCCCAAGGAGCCACCCCGCTGGCTAGAGGGGTGCAGGGGTGGAGGGGTGGAGTGGTGATGGATGACGGCATGCGCAGACATCATGGCAGTCAGCACCAAAGCGTCTTTGGGATTCTCACGTGTTCCAAGTGGGATCTGGAGTCACTGTGTCACAGGTGCCACCACTGTGTCATGGGCTCCCAGAACCCACCCAACTCCAAGCCTCAGTGCACTCGCCACTGCCCTGCGTCTTCCACAGCATCCATGGTTTGTGCTGTGACCGGCAGATGCCGTAGCCTGGAGACAGGGGGGCTGTCCAGGGTGTCCTGGCTGTTGTAATTCACAGTGACTTCAGGGAAGATGCAGACATTAAATGCTCAAAAGCAGGTGGATGGCCCAGGCCGTGCCCCGTGAGACTCCTGTACTCCTGAGTGCACCAGGCAGTATGGGATGCGTACAGCAGGGTGCAGTCCATCGACCCCACTCTGCCGTGAAGACGGCCCTCCCCTTGACAGGCAGCTGGGCTCCCTCGGCACTTGTGGTCCTGTGGGGTGGGTGGCCCTCTCCCAGGAGGCCCCGGGTTTCCCAGGCGTGGAGTGGCTCTTCCTCGGTTGCCTGTGGCAGTCCTGCTCTGAGTCTGCCTGTGGTCTCACCAGCTCTCTCTCTTGCAGGGTGTGATTGAGTTCTCTCTCTGCTTGCTCTTTGCCAAGCTGGTCAGCTACACTTTCCTCTTTTGGCTGCCGCTGTACATCACCAGCGTGGGTGAGTATGCAGTCCATTCCAGGCACTGACAGCTTTGAACCCCGCGAACTGGTGCCTGGAGATGGCCGTGCACCATGACCCCAGGGCCAACGTGGCGACAGGCAGCCCAGCCTGAGGGAGTTTGGAGATCAAGTTCTGTTGTCCTACTAATAACCTTCCTGGGGTTTAAAGGGTTGAGTGTTCTGTCCCAGCTCCGGCCCCTAATTCCATGGGGTGCTTCCTATTCTGGGCAGCCTGCATTTAAATCTGGGCCACGTTGGACTTTGGAACCAGTGGGCCATGAGGGATCCAGATAATAAGCCCTTAATAGTCTGGCCTGGAAATTGCCTCTGGGAGGTGCATTCTGATTCGAGGGCAGACTGACCGTGTTGTGTCTCTGGAGTCCAGCAGTGGCTGAAGCTGTGGGTTATGACAGAACCTCCCCGGAGTACAACTCGCACCCCATGTAGACACGCAGGATGACAAGGGGGCCTCAGCAGCCCGGGAGAGGGGCCTGTGGAGGAGGTGGAGCCCTGTGGACAGGGTGGGGTGTCTCTGCAGCACCCCACGCCCCCGTCCCAGAGGGCCTGGGGAAGCAAGAAGGAGAAGCCACTAGGGGAGAGGCAGTCTTGGAGGAGCCGGGGTGGGGAGCTTGAGGATGTGGGAGGGTTGGAGGGAGCAGAGCAGGTGCAGGTGGTCTCTGAGGGTAGAGGTTGGAGAGCCTGAGGTTCTGGAGCCAGTAGATGTGAGGGGAGCTCAGGGTCAGAGAGGATCTGTCCATCACACTCCTAGAAGGACCAGCCTGCAGGGTGGCGGACAGAGGGTGGGTGCAGGCTGCAAGGAGCTCCCTGAGGCTCCCTCCCTGATGACCCCCCCCCTCGTTCCAACAGGAGCACAGCACAGGCCAAAGGGCAGGCCCTTGACGGGAGGCCAGGCACTTTCTTTCTCCTTATTCCCATGTGACAGCACAGGGTGACACTTTTCAGACTCAGATCTCACACTGCTGGCCTGGCCAGTTTGAGTGACTGAAAAAAGCTGAGTTCCCTGCATGTGACAGCGGGACTTGCCCATGCTGCCCAGCCTCCTTGAAGCACAGAGCTGTGGGGTCCAGAGGAGACCCTGAGGCCTCTGTCTTGCTCTGGGGCCCGGAAGGCCTGGTCCCTGCCGGGTACCGGGCGTGCGTGGCAACACTCCCGTTTGGCCCGAGGCACAGGCCAGCTTCCCAGGCTCTCCTGTCCTGAGTCGATGGCCCTTTGTGCCGTCCTGCACTGCCAACTGGAGGCAGGTGGTCGCAAGGCTGGACCGGCCACTCTGGGCTTGGGCTGGCCACTCTGAGCTTGGGCTAGGAGTACCGTCAGCCGCTGTATGGCTTTTTTTTGTTCTTTTTAAGTGGAGGTAAATTGCTCCTTGACGTAAGTGGCACTTGGGGGCAGATTCCCCTGGGGCTCCTCCGGAGCTCACCGTCCGCTCGTTTTGACAGACCACCTCGATGCCCAGAAAGCCGGCGAGCTCTCCACCTTGTTCGACGTGGGCGGGATCTTCGGTGAGTTCGTCGCCAGCTGTTGTCTTTGGGAGGATCTAACCTTGCTGTTCCCACCCATGAGTCAGTTTGCTGCTGGGAGGGCTCTATGGACCCGAGTGAGCTCAGCCATCACTCTGGGGGGACCTCCGTCTTCCAGGCCCTGCCTCTGTCCTTCAACAAGCTGCCCTCAGAAATGGCAGCCCCCGGCACGTGACGAGAGGCAGTATTTGGACCCTAGCCAGTGAAGGGGCTTCCTGGTGGGCCTAAAAACCGCAACCCGGACCCCAGGGTTCCTCCAGGGCTCACATGGAACCCTGCCGGGCGAGGCCTGTAGGGGCACAGACCCCTGAAGGCCACCGGTGGCCGAGGAGCACAGAGCCAGGAGGAGAGCGTCCTGCCTCCCGTCGATCCCTTCCCTCCGGAGCAGCCCGGGCCTGGGCGTTGGCCCCTCAGCCCGTCCCTGGTGTCTGTCTGTGGCAGGTGGGATTCTGGCGGGTGTCATCTCCGACCGGCTGGAGAAGCGAGCCTCCACCTGTGGCCTGATGCTGCTGCTCGCGGCCCCCACGGTAAGGCTCCGCC
>NW_025999968.1:61168144-61172713 GCF_001458135.2 Marmota marmota marmota
TGATGCCTGCTGCTCCGCGGCCCCCACGGTAGGCTCCGCCTCCCCCCCCCCGCGAGCCTCCCCGTGGCACGCACAGCGCTCCCCTCCTGGCCGAGGTGCTCCGTACTGACTGCTGTCTTGGGTCCCCCCCCCCCCGCTCCTGCCCTTGCTGTCCCTCTCCCAAGACAAGCTTCCTCCAGCCCTGAGGACCCAGGGCCTTCCCAAACCCCAGGCTTGCTGGCCCCATCACACCGCTCTCACTCTGCTCCTTACGTCCTCAGTTGCTCAGGACCTTGAGCAAGTGACCGCTCTCTGTGCCTCAGTTTCCTCATCTGAAAACCAGGGGTGACGGTGGCACTGCCTCTCTGACTAAAGATCCAGTGAAGTGCTGGCCGGTCATTGCTGTGTTCTGAGGTCTTAGAGGCCACTCTGTCACCACCTTGCAGTCTAGCCATTTGTCCACCTGCCTTTCCACTGTCCCCAAAATAAGGCCTAGTTCTCAGTCAACCTGGGGCCATGGACATTCAAGGAATATTCAGGTGCCCCCGGCCATCCCTGGGTGCAGCTGCTCAGGTGGGCCACCCAAGTCAGCAGTTAAGACCTTCCATCTGGGAGCTCAGAGGAAGCTGCCCAGTGTGGCCATCAGCACCAGCTCTGAGCCCACCCTGCAGGTGACCCCGGGACCCCAGAGCTTGGTCCAGAGCCCACACACCTGGGGTGGGCTGGTGCCCCACCGGCACTGTCTTCAGGCGGGGGCGTGGCCGTGATTTCGGGGACCCCACTCTTGGGGTGCTGGCTTTAGGACACAGGGACCTGCGTGCCCTGCGGCGCTCCCAGTAAGCCCCATTTCCCGTCCCCTCCCCGTCCAGCTCTACGTCTTCTCCTCCGTCAGCAAGATGGGCCTGGAGGCCACCGTAGGTAAGTGAGCCTTTGCTGCTCTTCTCTCCTCCACACGCATCTTTGACCCCACAACTTGGGGGACAGAAACCCAGGAGCTTTGGGCTGGTGTAACTGGAGCACATGGTGTGGCTAATAGGCCTGCGTCCCGTGGGGTGAGACCCGGGACTCCTGCCCCCAGGGTGGTAGGCCTGGTGTCGGCAGGTGTGAGTGGTGGGGAGAGCTCGGGGCAGCAGTGGGACCCCAGCCAGCCTGTGAGGGTCAGCCCGGCGCGCTCTTGGGCTGTGGCAAGAGGCCAAGCAGCTGGTGTGCTCAGCCTGGGGACAGGGCAGGCCTTTCCACTAGCCTTCTAGCTGGCCTCTCGGCCCTCACCCAGAGCAGCAGCATGAAGTCAGAGGACCGCTGGACTTCCTGCCAGCAGCACCTGCAAGTTACTCCCTGGCCCTTGGGAGACATGCTGACAAGTCTGCAAGTGGGGCTGGGGGGACGTGGGGTATGTGCAACCCCCTTCAGAGTCACCCAGAAAGCAGTCACCCAGAATGCCCGCTCTCCTGTGCGCCAGAGCCCGGCTTGGGAACGTGGGCCTGTGGCAGTTCGGGACAGACCTTGTGGCTCGTGGAGTGGCACATATGTCTCGCGAGTGCACAGCCTTGTGGTGAGAGGACACCCCTAAGACAAAGCGGTCCTGGGCGCAGCCTCCAGGGCCTCACTCCTCACACTGCCAGCAGCTGCTGCCCATGGAGAGCGGGACCCCAAGCCCCAGGTCCCCTGAAGAGGAGCCCAGATCTTGAGGGACTTAGCAGATGTACCTCTGGGCAAGGGCAGAGGGGGCCATTCAGCTGCCGGCCTGGAGGCACCCCGGACCAAACAGCCCCTCCCTGCACCCTCTGACACTCGAGGAATGCGTCCCGCAGGTCACTGGGCTGGGCTGGCTCTCCCCAGGGACTCCATTCTCCTCTGAATCTCCCTCTGCTTCCCACAGCCATGCTGCTCCTCAGCGGGGCCCTGGTCAGCGGACCCTACGCACTCATCACCACCGCCGTCTCCGCTGACCTGGTGAGTGACCCTGCACCCCCTCCACAGAGGAAAATGCCGTGCAGCAGAGCAGGGGGTCGATTGCCACCTGTGTGTGAGTGTGCTGCCTGTGCACTAGAGAGTCCCTGCTGCTGGCCCTCTGCCACCCTCTCCCTGGGTCCTGGGCAGGTTGGCCCAAGAGATCCCCCCCTTTGGAGCCATGAGAAGCCCCATGAGCTTTTTGCTCCCCAGAGAAGTGGAAGGGCCCGTCCCGATGAGTCAGCAGAGAGAGCAGCGCAGAGGACAGGGAGGCCTGGGCTTGGTCCTCTTCACCCTGTCAGTGTCCCCCCAGGGCCAGCCTGCCCTGGCCACCTCGTGTTGAGTGTGTTGCCGAAGCTGCCCGTGTGAAGCCTGTTCTCGGATGTGCATAGCCTGCAGGCTCACATCTGTGGGTGTGGAAGATTCTGGAAGGATCCGCACCACATCTCCAGCACTGGTCACCCACGCAGGACAGTGGCCGAGGAGGGACCTGGACTGCTTTTCTTAGACCAAAACAGCGGGTGCCTGGCCGCGGGTGCCTTCCATCCTCCACTGGGTGCACATCCCTCGGCTCCCTTGTGCTTTCTTAGGTGCTGTTCATGTCCGTGGCACGGGGCTCCTGAGCCCTGCTCTTCCTTACTGTCCCCAATGTGTGCCACATGTGGAGCTGTCAAAAGCCAGATCTCCTGCCTGCCACCCCATGGGCCTCGCTGGGTCCCAGCTTGGGTCTCCTGACTGTCCTGGTCCCCTCTTCCTGGCCCTCTGCATCGTCACGTTGACTTTAGGCACTGCAGTGACATCTAGCATGTGTCACAGAACAGCCCTGGCTGTGGAGAGTCTGGGTGTCACAGTGATGCTCATGCTAGAGTGGCGCGAGGTGGAGGTGTCCCACGTAGCCATGTGGGGCCTCGTGAAGAGGACAGCCATGATAGCTGATTAGAAGAGCGCCCTGGGAGTTCTGGGAGTTGGATGCCGTGGCCGGTATTTCCAGGACTCCCGTGTCCTGGAGATCCTGACCTGGTTGGCTTCCCGGGGTTGGCGCAGCCGGGAGCATGGGTGTGTGTGTGTGTGTGTGTGTGTGTGTGTGTGTGGTTGGCAGGCCCTGGAGTACATTCTGCATGTGACTGGGCCAAGGCAACCGGAGCCTCACGTTCCTTTTCCCCTCTTCTAGGGCACTCACAAGAGTCTGAAAGGGAACGCTCACGCCCTGTCCACCGTGACAGCCATCATCGATGGCACCGGGTCCGTAGGTACGCAGCAAGGCCACCCAGAGCCCGTCTTACCTGACAGGTGTTCAGGGTTCCAAGGGCCAATGTCAGGACTGACTGGCTCCTAAAATCTGAGCAGCCCAGGGTGTAAAGAGGGGAGATACAAATCATGCAGTAAAACACTTCTTTCTTGGTTCTCTTCAAATGAGGGACAGCAGGAGTGGCTAGTGAAGGGAGGGTGACGCCTCCTCTGTGAGCGGAGGTGCCCTGTCCCCTCCAACACCCTCTGGGCTGGGTAGGAGAATAAGTCTTGTTCTGAACCCCTTTTGCCACAAGGGAGGAAGGTGAGACCCGCCGGGCTACTCCCTGGCCTGGCTCATCTGCAGTCACCTGCTTGGAGCCGCCACGCCCACCTTAGCTTGGTTGCCCTTAGTCGGAGGTCTGAAGGGGTCTGACTGCAGCCTTGCCAGCCCCTTGGGCCACGCTGCCTGCTGGAGCACACGGGGCCTGGGAAACGGTCACCATGGAGACAGCACGCGCCAGTCCTCCACTGCGTCTCAGTCATTGTCTCTGCCCACGTGCGCCACCCAAGAGACAAAGGCAAAGAAAGACCGAGGGAGACACGGAGCCTCGGCAGGCACCCGGCGTGTCCATTAGGTGTGGGCGTCCAGGAGCGCGCGTGGGTGAGATCATGGCCAAGCTCGCTGGTTGCAATGGGCACCTTCTCACAGTCCAAGGCCAGGACTCTAGTGGCCCAAGTCTACGTGCTTCATGCCCAGTGGGCATAGGGTGTCATGTCCACACCTTTCACACAGAGCAACTGAGTTTGCCTTGCGTTTTCCACTTGATTCTTATCAAAGCAAAGCATAAGGGGACCCGCAGCCCCACCCTCCTGCCCCAGCCTCTGTCCTCCTGCAGAGGAAGGTGGACTTGATCCTGAGCCTGCCGCCTGTCCCCAGGCAGCTCGGTGCTCTCCCCTCCTCCAGCCAGGAGCAGATCACCACCCTCAGCTCGCAGGCTGTGTCCCTCCCTGGCCACACCTGCATTGCTCCCCCACAGGTTCCTTCCCAGGTGTCCCCTCCTCCACGCCACGGCCCTCAGTCCCCTGGTACTGTCCTTCCACGTAGCCACGCGAGGCCCCAGGGCCGCCTGCCGCACCACATGGCCTCTGTGGTCCACGAGCCCCTTTCTCCTCGGCCCTAGATCCCGTTTACTCCGCCGTGGTGGGAATGTCTCCTGGTAGCTTCCTGAGTTCTCAGGAGGCAAATGCTGAAAAGTGACAAGTCCCTGGGGTCAGGACTCGGCTCTCACCGGGTGCAGATCCGTGTCTCCCAGCTCCACGGTGGTTGGGAAGTCTGCTGTCACTCCTCGCCCAGTCCCCACGCCGGGCCTTCTCCTGGATCCTCGGGGCGCTCCCCTCCCCCTCCCCCTC
>NW_025999968.1:61172730-61189630 GCF_001458135.2 Marmota marmota marmota
CCCCTCCCCCTCCCTGCAGCCCTGCCCCCCCACGCTGTGGCGCCCGGGGCCCCTCGTGCTGGGGACACCGGCCCTTCATTTAGGGGCACTGAGCTTGTGGTTCTCTGATAAGTTTCCTGCTGTCTGGGAGGTGAGAAGACCCACTGGCACGAGCAGTGCGTGTTTACCTGGTGGATCTTCTGAGACTTGGCCACAGAGCACACAGTTGCCTCTCAGGTCGTAAAGCAGCGTGTGCTTTGTGAACACCAGAAACTGAACCAGTGTCCCGAGGCCTGAGACGAGGGCCGCCTGTCCGGGGCCCAGTCTCAGTTGACAGCTGGAGAAAACCCTTCTTCTTCTTCCCACCCTGAGTGCCCCAACTCCAGCCGCGAGGGACACACCAAGCGCCGCTTGACCATCGCGCATAGAAACCCGGGCACTTTGGAGGATGCCCTTTTCTTTCGCGGTTTTAAAATGTTATTTGGCATAATTTTGTACTTGGAGGAAACTTATAAAAATAGGAGTTCACAGAATTGCAGTGTGTTAGCTTTGCCCCGAGCTTCTCTTGTGTCCACACACCCACGAGCAGGACACACACTCTCATGCACACAGGCACGTGGCTTTCTAAGGGTGAAGCGCAGACAGTTCCCGATGGCACCTCCGTGCGGTGATCACAACCAGGAAGTCAACGTTGACCGATTGTTGGTTCCTACAAATCTTATTCAAATTTACCAGTAATATTTTCATAGCCTAAGAATATCTAACACTGCGTGTTGGATTCAGATTTCTTTATATAAATAATAATAATGGAAAGGTTGGATCAAAAGAACGGACATTTCAGGCTGGACACAGTGGCCTAAAATGATCCCAGCACCTCAGGAGGCAGAGGCAGGAGGATCTTGAGTTCAAAGCCAGCCTCAGCAAAAGTGAGGCACTAAGCAACTCAGTGAGACCCTATCTCTAAATAAAATACAAAAGGGGGCTGGGATGGGGCTCAGTGGTCGAGTGCCCCCAAGTTTAGTCCCGGTACCCCCCAAAAAAAGAATGGACATTTAAAATACCAACATCTATCCTTGTAATGGTTCCCGAGGAAGGCAGGCCAGCTCCCCCCATGCTGAGACCATGCTCCTCCTCACTGTGGCCGGTGAGTGGCTGCCAGGCATCCTCCTCGTGTCCCCAGGGCGCAGAGTACCAGGTGGCCCCATGCACAGTCTTCCAGTGCCTCCATGTTCATGTCTGCCTCTTCCAGGAGCAGCCCTGGGCCCCCTGCTGGCGGGGCTCATCTCCCCCTCGGGATGGAGCAACGTGTTCTACATGCTGATGTTTGCAGACGCCTGTGCCTTACTGGTGAGTCATCCTCTCTGTGACCCAGGCGGCTTCAGTGAGCTCTCTGTGCTTGTTGGCCAGACACTGGTGGAACTTTCTGTGGATTCCTGCAGTCCTGGGGGCATAGGGGTTATTCTGTCATCACTAAATACACGTGGTCCAAGTTCCTTATCTGGGTAAAGAACTATCAGAATCGGAAATAGGTGAGTCTTCTGCACTGTAGTTCCAGGCAGGGCAGTGTGAAGTCCCAGAGCCTGGTGCCCTGTGGCTTTGGATTCTGCCCCAGCCTGTGTGTGATGGTGCAGGTTACTGAACCTCTCTGGGCTACAGCTTCCACATATTAAAATGGGCATGATAAGGCCTGTTGGAACTAAAGTGGACCGTGCCCTAGGACCCATGTAGTGCTATGCTAGCCAGCTGTCTGTCACTATCAACATGCCGATTATCAACTTAGAGAAAAGGTCTCTCTGACTCACGGCGTTGGAAGTGTCAGTCTGTGACTAGCTGGCCTGTTGCTTTGGCCCTGTGTCCAGGCAGCACATCATGCGGGGAGCCCTGGGTAGAGCAGACTGCTCACCGCATGGCCAGGATCAAAACAGAGAAGGAGGAGGGCCCCGAGGTCCTCTGTCCCCTTCAAGGGCACATACCCAATGACCTAAGGACTAACAAGGCCCCACCTCCCAGCACCACCAAGTTGGGACAAAGCCCTCGACACGTGGGCCTGTGGGGACACTCCTGTTCTCCCAGCTTTAACCCCTGGGACTCCAACCTGAACCCCAGACATCTAAGAAAACAGGGTGTCTGCCTTCAGGGTGCTGGCCCAAGGTGGTGGGGCTTATGAGCCCTCAGAACTCTCTTCCCACGTCCCCACCACCCAGGACTCCCCTCCCACGTCCCCACCACCCAGGACTCCCCTCTTCTCTGGTCTGAGGGCACCTCTGCTCTCTGAGAACAGTCCTGCCACCAGAAGCAGGACCCCTCTCAGGAACCCGCTTCTGTATCCAGGACACTCCAGTTTTGTGGGGCCACCCTGGATTGTGTCAGTCAGGGAAGGGGACTAAATCACACTCAAACATGAAGGACGCTTGGACACCTGGGCACCCTTCGTCTGGGTCTGTAAAGTGACTTAAGCCCTTGGAGCTCACGGAGGACGGGAGGCTGAGCTGAAGGGCCGAGGAGGCAGCTGCCCTTGGTGGAGGCCTGCTGGGGCCACCAGGCTGAGGCCACTGTGGGCTCCAAGACAAGCTCCTGGTGCTGGCGTCCCCTGAGAGTCACCAGCCCGGTCACCTCAACAGCTCGAGTCACCCCAGTGCCCACGGCTGCAGGTCCTGGTCTCCACTGTGGGTTCCCAATTTGGGCATCTATGATTGGCTAGTTGTTTTAAACCAGACGTGAACAGGAGTGCGTCCCAGTTTCCCAGAGGACGTAGGACACACAGGACAAGCCTGGGCCAGGTGTGTTGGCCGGCCTGGCCACCACCCTGAAGAGAAGTGTGTCCTGGGCAGGTGCTGGTGGGTGCTGTGCAGGAAGAGCCCAAGCCAGGGGGCCTCAGTGAGCGAGGGCCTGGGAGGCCCCAGGTCATGCCCACTGGCCGCTCATGTCCCCAGGCAGTGACAGGTGGCCTTGTCTTTGTTTTGGGTGCAGTTCCTGATCCGCCTCATACACAAGGAGCTGAGCTGCCCGGGGCTCACAGCAGGGGGCCAAGCTCCGTAAGTCCGTCACCCCCCCCATGAAGGTAGCCGGTGTCCTGTCCGTCTGCCCCCCTGACCAGACAGGGAAGGGCTTGCCACTGTCCCTGCGAGGCACATGGCTTTGCTCACGTTCTCTTCTGTGACGAGTGTGGCCATGCCATGTGACAGTGGCCTCTCCTGCGCGTTGAGGAGACGGTGGGGAGCTTCCTCCTTAGTCACCCCGGTGTTTTCTAGCTGCAGTCCCCAGCCTCAGGCTGGCCTCGCCCTCGCCCCACCCCTGCCCCTGCCCCTGAGTGAGCTCCTCAGGCCCCCTCCAGCTGGCTCCCTGCAGCCACCTGCCCCTGGGGGCAGAGGGGCTCCTGCGAGGGTTGGTGTGCTCTGTGGGACCCCCCTGTGCAGGGACCCCGTTGGTCTACCTTCTCTTTCAGGCTGAAGGAACACTGACCCCGGAGTCCCGTGGAGGAAGGGCTGAGCCCGTCCCTCACAAACTGTTTGGAGAGAAAGCTGAAGGAGGACCCTGCCCCGAGTGGCTCGCCCTTGCCTTTTGCACACGCTCCTGGAAAAGGCCCAAGGGCCGACTTGAGAATTCCTGGTACTAGTCACACAGACGGGCGCTCAGGACAGCAGCGCAGGTCCAGGACGCTGTCCGACTGCCTTAGCTGAGCCCATGGATGGACAGCTCTGCCCGCCCCAGCCCCACAGATGCGCGTCCATCTAGTCCCTTGAATACAGTATGTGACAGCCCCGTGGCACTGACCCACAGCACCTGGGCAGCCCCGTCCCTCTCAGGTACCCAGCAGCAGTGTTAAAGTGCACGAGCCCCATGCTGCAGGAGATCCGGCCACCACGTGCCGCGGGTCCCGGAGGACTTGAACGGGCAGGGAAAGGCCGGGCCTGGGACCTCAAGGACACGTCAGCCAGCCCGGAGCCCGCCTCTGCCTGGCATCAGAACCAAGGCAGAACCAAGACCCCTACTACCCAACAGGTTTCTCCATCCCTTCCCGGACTCGGTCCCCACCTGGACACTGATGGTCAGGAAGTGGACAGAGATGGCAATACGCTGCCTAAGGAACCAGCCCCAGGGCACTGTGACCCCTGCCCAGCTCCAGGCGTCCTGCTGGTGTCTGCAGCCACGCATTGCCGGTCCCCTGTGATGTCCAGGGCCGGGGCAGAGGCCTGGGAAGGGGCCTGGCTGTGGGCACCAAGAGCCACGGGCGTCTCTGAGCCACTTGACTCGGTCACATGCACAAACACGGGAGCAGTTTCTAGATCCATAGCAACAGAGGGGATATTTATTTAAAATGTATGATGTGTTATCTGAGGTTAAAGGAATACAAATGGCATTTTGTTATTTATTAAGACAAACTAGTGGCTCTCTGGACATCTGTTTTCTGGGTTGGCTATAGCAACGTCCTTAGCTGCCTTTTGAAATAAAATGGGTTTTTAAAAAAAAAATCCAAGCAGAATACTCAGGGAATATTGATCATTTCTGCCCGTGTTTCCATCACACTAAAAGAAAACTTCCGAATAGACTGTGTGGTTTGCATTTTCTCGGGGGTCAGACACGTCCCATGGTTGTGCTGGTCGGCAGGAAGCTGGGGCTGTCCCCTCCAGGAGAGGGCCCTCTTGCTGCCAGGGCCAGCAGACCTGGGCCTCTGGGTGCTCTGTGAGCCTGGCGTTCCCCCCTGACTGTGCCAAGGCGTAGGGCTGGGTGGGTGATGCGCTGGGTTCTGGGTGGAGTGGATTCAGACTTTCAGACCTCAGGAGCTGGGCCGTCTATGCTCGTGTGGTGCGTGCTGCTCTCTGAGGGTGTGCTGTGTTTTCAAGGTCAGTTCTTGGGCCCCCTCCGTGGCAGCAGGCCAAGAACTCAAGAGCCCCTACCCTGAGCTCTGTGGGCCTAGCAGGGGACACAGGCCTGTCCTGCCAGCCCGCGGCCCTCCCTGGCTGGCTGTGCTTTTTATTTTAATAAGTTATTAACAACATTTGTGATCTTCTACTGAAAGCAAGATTTCCACAGACTGGCTAGGTCACAAGTCCCCTGCTCAGGTCCCCAGCCTCTGGTTGTCTCTCTCCTCAGCCTCCCACGTGCTGAAGGCACTGCTTGTCCTTCCCACCCTCACTGCCCACCCCAATAGTGGCCTGCCCTCTGCCCCTGCAAGACGCCACACCTCCGTCCTTCCAGGCGTCCAGTGTGGGTATCAATCTGGATAAAGAAAAAGAGCGACTAGCCGTAGAAATGTGTCGATGGGTAGCACAGAGAAAGTCTTCCAAACTGGTAAGGTTCGGCTGTGAGGTGCCCCTCGGAGCTCCGGTGCTAATGTTTGCCAGTGGACAGGCTGTCCCGCGAGAGATGGACCCCGTCAGGTTGAAGGAACCTGGCCTGGTGTGAAGCCCGGGACCCGCCTTACCCCACGAGAGTGTTCACCTCGGCCCGAGCACTGACGTCCCCACCGTGGCCTGAGACCTTGGAAACCCTGAGTCCAGAGGGGCTTTTCCTCCCCTACGTCCTTCCAGTCGGGCATTTCGGTCACAGTGACAGAAAGCCGAGTCACACCCAAGCTGTCTCGCAGCACCGCTCTACAGAACGGCCTGAGCCCTCCCCAGTCAGGCGAGGAGGGGTCCCCAGCAGACCCTCCCCAGCCGAGGCCCTCTGTCTGCTCAGCCGCAGGAAGACTTGAGGGGCAGTGGTGTGTCCCCCAGCAGCTCCCCACTCCTGAAGCTTCCTGGCTGAGCCCTGAGGGGAGGCCATTGCAGTGGACGGTGATGTCATGTAAAACCTGCCTGCCTTCCTGTCCTGGGCTGGGCCGGGGAGCTCATCCCACCTCACGTGGCCCTGCTCGGCCACCGCCACGTGGACATGCGCGGCGTCCCTAGGACTCCAGTCAAGCTAGCACACAATGCCCTGCCCGCACTGGGACAGCGGGGGACCCTCCAACCCCAGGGGAAACCATTGGGAAGCTCCTTAAGAGGAGGCCTGAAGGCTCCCGGGTGCCAAGGCACCCGTGGGCTTTTGTCCTGGCTGGTCCCCAGGATGTCAGGGGAGGCCAGCCCCCCAGCCAGCAGCTTGTAAATCCAATCTAAATAAGTAGCTTCGAAAAATGAACTGGACAACACAAGCCCTAATTGCTTCTTGTTGGATTCACAGACAGAGCACCAGCTGTATGCGACCTCAGGGGGGGGTGCCCTGCAGCCCGTGCCACAGACTCAGATGGGAGGAGGGGAGCAGGAGCTGGTGTGGGGGCAGGAGGAGCTGTGTGCCTGTGGCCAGGGTTGTGGGGACCCTTGCTCAAAAAGAAAGGAAAAGTGCTGTCAAGGCGCTGAAATATACAACTGCCCGTCCGTCCACTCTTGTCTTTCTCCCCATCTTGTGTTTTATTTGCCAGTCAATCTCTCCATCCCTGGGGCCTCGGAACTCTAAAACATAGCCATCATATCAGGTGCCCAGCTCTGTCCCAAGACAGAGGTCCTGTGCAACTGGGCGGACCCCACCCCCAGGCCACCTCCCTCCCTGCAGCTGCTGCTCAGGGTGCCCTGGGCACCTGGTGGGGCTGGCACAGCAGCCCAGGCTGGGTCAGCACCACCAGGCCCCACAGAGACACCAAGCTTAGTGCGCTGAGCCCTGACCTCTCCATGCCCTCACTCAGGCCAGAGGGTGACCATGGAACACAGATCTCTGCCGATAAGGCCAACCTGTTTCCTCCCTGGGGGGCCAAGGGTCAGGAGGGCAGCAGTCCCCTCCAGAGGAGGCAGTGGCACACGCAATGCAGGAGCCCAGGTCCCAGGCCCCAGCGACAGTGCCACCAGCCTGGACAGTCCTCTAACCACAGGCACAAAGAGCAAGGTTCAGAAGCCAACGGGCACCTGCTGAGCACCGAACCCCAGGCCCCCGGGCACAGCCACGGGGCTGCACCACCACTCGAGAGAAGGTCACCTGCCCAGAATGCTGCTCCATCAGAACTGAACCAGGACCCTCAAACATCAGATAGAGCTCTAATCTCTAGGGTATACAAAGAACTCAAAAAGTTAAACAACAAAAAAGCAAATAACCCAATCAACAAATGGGCCAAGGACCTGAACAGAAACTTCTCAGAGAAGGACATACCATCAATCAACAAGTACATGAAAAAATGCTCACCATCTCTAGCAGTCAGAGAAATGCAAATTAAAACTATTCTAAGATACCATCTCACTCCAATAAGATTGGCAGCCATTATGAAGTCAAACAACAATAAGTGCTGGCGAGGATGTGGGGAAAAGGGCACACTCATACATTGCTAGAGGGACTGCAAATTGGTGCAGCCAATTTGGAAAGCAGTATAGAGATTCCTTGGAAAGCTGGGAATGGAACCACCATTTGACCCAGCTATTCCCCTTCTCGGACTATACCCAAAAGACCTAAAAAGAGCATACTACAGGGACACAGCCACATCAATGTTTATAGCAGCACAATTCACAATAGCTAGACCGTGGAATCAACCTGGATGCCTTTCAATAGATGAATGGATTAAAAAAAAATGTAGCTTATACACAATGGAATATTACTCAGCACTAAAAAATAACAAGATCATGGCATTTGCAGGGAAATGGATGGCATTAGAGCAGATTATGCTAAGTGAAGTTAGCCAATCCCTAAAAAACAAATGCCGAATGTCTTCTCTGATATAAGGGGGGTGACTCAAAATGGGATAGGGAGGAAGAGCATGAGAAGAAGACTACCACTAAATAGGGAAGAGAGGTGGGAGGGAAAAGGAGGGAGAAGGGGAGTTCACGGAAGGTGGAAGGAGAACCTCATTGTTATACAGAATACATGTTTGATGTTGTGATGAGAAAAGGGAAAAAAAGTGTGTCACATGAGATTGGATAGAGGGAAAGGATGGGAGAGGAGGGGAGGAGTAGGGGGGATAGGAAGGGCAGCAGAATAGAATAGACAACATGATTGATGTATGTACATTCCATGTATGTATTATATGTCAAAATACACTCTGCTGTCATGTATGACTAAAAAAATAAAAATAAATCGTACGGTTGAAAAAAAAAAAAAAGAACTGAACCAGGACCTAAAGGCCAGCCTGAGAGCCTGGGGCCAGCGTCCCCAAGCCCTGATATTGGAAAGAGGGTCCTCAGGCTCCCCAGCCCCCCAGCGTGGGATTCTAGAGCCCGGGGGAAACGCGGCTGCTTCTGTTCACACTCAGTCCTGGTCACAGGGACGTGCGGAGGAGCCCGTCCTCACCACTAGCACGTCTAAAAGGAAACGTGGCTTCAGATGTCTTGTCATCGTGGGAAGGAACCAACTCCGGAGCCTCTGAGGCCTCCCAGAAAACCAGTCTCGGCCAGCGGTCCCCACATGTCCAGCAAGACAATTGCTGAGCTGTCTGTCCCAGAAGCCCCCAGGCCATGGAGTAAGGGGGACCAGGTTGGGGCCCGCTGTGACCTCTCCTTCCTGTCCCGCCAGCCTTCGCTGCGGCTTTCTCCTCTCACGTCCCCTTCCGCGTCCACTGGCTGTTGGCAGCAAAGCCTAGGCTCCTACAGTGTGTCCCTACACGTCCAGGGGACAGCGTCAGCCCTGCCTTCCAGGGCAGGGGCCATGCCAGCTCGGGTTCTGCTGTGCTGGGCCCCTCGGCAGGCTGCTGGGGGGCGTTTGCAGCCATCTCTGGTAAGGAGGAGACCCTCCCCTCGGCCAGGCCTTGGCTGCACTTGGAGCTCGGGGCATCTCAGCACCTGCGGATGGCACAAGCTGAAGAGCTGCCACCGTGGGGACATCCTGTTGAGACCAGCCAACAGTCCTTCCTGTCCTTCCTGTCCTTCCCACAAGTCCACTGGCGGAGAAACCCCTCCCTGGTAACCATGCCACGGTGCAGGGTGGGAAGGTGACTGCCACCCACCCAGAGGACCTGACGCTGCAGTTAGCAACCATCGGGACCTCAGCACATTGGCCAGCGGCCGGGG
The DNA here is from genome assembly GCF_001458135.2 of Marmota marmota marmota. NCBI lineage: Eukaryota > Metazoa > Chordata > Mammalia > Rodentia > Sciuridae > Marmota > Marmota marmota. The sequence continues at coordinate 61,181,673 of NW_025999968.1, forward strand.
GGAGGAGGACGGAGCTGGAGAACGGCTCACTCTCACCCTCCATCCTTACATTTGTGTTCCGCTTCCCCTTCCGTTCCCAGGCCGCAGCGCACTTGACCTGACGTCCTTTCCTCTCTCTGCTCGGATTTTACTTATTGAGGATCTTCGGACAGTGCCGAGCGGCTCCCAGTCACGGACGGCTGCGGCACCTTCCTGTGTGTACAGCGTGGTGGTTTTTGCCTGGTTCACACTCTGCACAACCGCGGTCTCCTGTGGCTCAGGGTCCCAGTGTCCATTATCAGTTGTGTTTGTCCAGCAACCTCAAGGGACCTCAGAGGGCACGTGAGAAGCAGGCAGCTTGCTTGGAAGGGCGAGAGCCAGTGCTGCTTGCTATCTACCTAGCTGCTGAGAACCCAGCCTCGGGAGCCCCTCCTGGCCCACCTGTTCAGTTTACTCCTGTCTCACTGAATGGCACACCCGGGAGCCCCCCTGCAGGTAAGAGGCAGTATCACCAGCCCTCGGGAGCAGGGCCAGGGCCCCCCACCCTTAAAGGAAGCCCCACCCTCCCAAGGTTTCCACCTAACTGGCCTGGCAGGTGCCTCACCGTGTCACGGCCACCTGGGTTCGTCCTCTCTGCTGCTCCTGGCTGCCCAGTTCCTGACTGGGCAGTCTCCTGGGTTCGTCAGAGCACCCTGGAGTCCTGCTCCTGCTGAGCTGGCTGGTTTATGTGTCAGCTGGCCGGGCAGTAGCACCAGTTATCCCGCTGAACCCTGGCCCAGGGTAGCCATGGTGGTGTTCTGTGGATAGCTCACATCTAAAAAGGAGTTGACCTCAAACAGTGGTCCTCAATGACCCTCCCGAGGCTGGATTCTCAGCAGCCAGGTAGACAGCAAGCAGCACTGGCTCTAGCCTTGTGGGCCCAAGCTGTGACCTGATTGTGGCTAAACACCATGGCCCTTGCCCTTCCAAGCAAGCCTCCTGCTTCTCACTTGCCCACTGAGGTCCCTTGTGGTCCCCGTCCACACCAGGGAAGGCCTGAGAGCGGCACTGAGGTCCCCTGAGGAAGAAGGAACCCACCAGCCCTCAGCCTCTGCTCCTGCTGGTCCTCCCAGCCAGCCTTCTGCCTGCCCACCCAGCGGGTCCAGGACACTCCATGCTCCCAAGGCGGGCTGCAGTCCACTCCCAGCTCAGCTCCCCGGGGAGCCTCCTGGTACAGTGAATGGCTCCTGTGGGGCCTGTCTGAGTTTTACAATCAGAAGAAGTAACAGTTACTTTAACGCCCAGGTAACACTGGGAGGAAGGGGGGCTGCCTCCAGGGACAGCTGTATTTGGGCACATTTCTCGCAAGGTGATGTGAGGCCACCTCTGTGTTGAGCCAGTATTCTGCCATACCCTAGTGACATTGAATGTCCCCAACCCTAGAAGTTCTACTTCCAGAACCCCCTGCACTGAAGCCCAGCCCCATGAAGACACCTCTCAGGTCCTGGTCTTACCCGATGCAGAGAGGGAGCCGCAGTGTAGGGTGGCCACCGTCCACTCCACGCACCCTGCCAGGCTCTGAATAGGTACAGTGATGAACAGGCAGAGCCAGCTCCACCACGCGGGGTTACTGCTAGGCAGGCGGGGGGCGGTGTTCACATTGCAAAGGGGACAAATGCACAGTGTCCTGTCCATGATGGTGAATTCTAGAAAGAGGGCGTCAGGGGGCCGGAAGGGGGTGTGGCTTCACGCCAGCCATCGTCCTGAGGAAGGGGTAGATGAGTGGAGAATTCAACGGCAAGATGGGAAACCAGGCAAAGAGCTGGGGGGGGCCCAGACCAGACCCCAGGTGAGGTCAAGGACAGCAGGAAGTTGAGGGGCACAGGTGCCGAGGGACGCAGATTCCACCAGGACTGGGGGTTCCTGACCGGTAGAGCTGGAGGGACAAGGGACAGGAGAGTTGAGGCAGGGCCAGGAGTGACACCCCTGAGGTCCCAGCTGAAGCTGAGGCTGGTGAAGGGGTGGACGACAGGGTGGAAATCAAGGCCCCACAGAGTATGTGACCCATGGGGACTGGGGAGTCTGACCACTCTAGAAGGACAGGAGCCCTGAGGGGCTAGAGATGGTGGGGACACTGGCGATGACCAGCTCAGGGGTCTGTCAGTGGTGGGGAGAGGGGGGAGAGTGAAGTGGAAAACTGTCGAACAGGAGGAAACGGGAAGGCAGAATGGAAGGGCCCGAAGGAGAGTGGACCTCAGCCTCGACAGGTAAGGACCAGGCCCAGAGGGCGCCGTGGAGACCAGATCCCAGGTTGGCCCCGTCTGTGCTCTTTCCAAATGACAGCCTCGCCTGTTTGGCTGACCCTCCCTGATTGCCAGGGGCCCTGGACATGGCGCTTCCAAAAGTATCTTCTGGCCACCAGGACAATTGAATCAGTCCCTCATGTCCTCTAAGATGAAGCATGCTGTCCACACTCCAAGACCACGGCCTTGGCTGCAGACCCCAGCATGGACAGTGGTTGGTGCCACAGTCTCTGACCACACATGTCAGCCAGGGCCCCTCATGGCTGGGGCCAGTGGCTCAGGGGCCTGTGAGCTGTTCCTGCCTGGGCATCTGAAAGCAGAGTCTGGGGCGGTCATGGTTGCTCAGAACACCAACTGCGCTGCCACATGGGGGCCTCCAGCCGGGGCCCTTGATGCCCTCACGCAGAGAACAGTGCCCCAGAGCCACCAGGGCCAGCAGGCCCCCCCCCCACCCAGCAGACGTGCCTGGAGCTGCCACCTTTCTGCATGCCACAGGGTCTGCTGCCCCCCTCCTCTCATGTTCCACATGCCCAGAAAGCCAGAGGGAGGGCAGGAGGCCAAGAGAAGGGACGGGAGAAAACCAGAGCACACACGGGCCACCGCAGCCTCTGAGCCTCGTCACACCCTCCTTTAATCAGAAAGGGGGAACCACGCTCAGAGAGTTAACACGGCCAGCCCCCTCAGTGGTGTGGCCCAGCCAGGGTCCGGACGTGGACTTGGTCAGGACCCAGCTCTGAAGCTACCTCTCAGTCCCTTCCCTTTCTGAGCAGCCAGGAGGCTGAGCTGACTCCACGGAGGCCCACGGGGACCCCCTCCCCTGAACGTCAGGAGCCTCCTGGGGTCAACTCTGCTGTCTGCACAGAATCAGACCAGGTAGCCCCGGCTCTGCACCCTGGCCCTCCTCTCGGCCACCAGCCATCTGCATTTCCTCCTCAGCCCTTGGACCCGTTAAAAGTCTCATTTTCCTTTTATCACATTTCACACTTTTAAGGACACTGGGCTCACACCCTGGCACCCCAAGAACTTCACTGCCTGACCCTGCCGACCACCCTTATCTGTTGGATCCCAGCAAGGATTGGAGGCACTTCCCTCTGCGCAGGTGAAGGAGCTGGAGCCCAGGGAGGCCAAGTGTCTCCACAGCACGTCCTGCCGGGATCAGGGCTATCCACCCCTGGTGACACAGCACTGCATGGTGGCCCTGCCAATGGGGGAGAAGGGAGGCACCCTGGGTCTAGGCCGCCCGCCTGCAGGTGGTCACACTTGGGCTGTGGATTAGATGTCATGGGAACGAGCCGCACACTCCAGGTGTCCTGCCTCAGCAGCAGGACTTCAAAATCCTTCGCCTGGTGTTGAAAGGGAGGAGAGAGGAGTAAGAGGCTGAAGTGGCACCGACTTTATTTTTAGGAACTGCACCATGACATTGAAAAAATGCATGTCTCCAGAGTCCCCGGTGGGTGGGGAAGAGCAATCCCGCCTCCAAACCGCGTGAAGCCAAGGCAGCCGCCAAGTGCCAGTGACTCAGAGGAACCCGGGGGTGGGATTTGATGGGGAGCAGGAGCTACTGGGGGATTTTCAATGCGATGACAAGTTCGCTGCTCATGCGAGTGGCACCCTCTGGAAGATCCGCCCTCTCCAGAGCTTTCCAAATCATTTGCAATGCAGTAGAGGGACAGTGAGGGCCGGGGTGGCCAGACCACACAGGGCAGAGCCCGCCCTGCTCTGGGGCGGGTAGAGGGTGGTGGACAGGACTTGCAGGTGTCGACCAGGCTAGGCCAAGGCCACTGCAGCCCTGTGCTGAGCTGCAGCACGACAGGAACGCAGGCTGTTTCCTCCCCGAGCACCCTGCATGCCTCTGCGCGGGCTCAGGCCCAGCCCTGGTGGTGTTGTTACCGCTGTTGGCCCATGACGAGTCCTTGCTTCCCCGATGTTGAAGAATAACACCAGAAAAGCATGCCGAGGCAAGGTCAGAGTAGAAATTAGAAGTTTATTAAAGGACAGCAGAAAAGACTTCTCCCGGAGGAAGAAGGGGACCCAAGAGGTGGAATCCAGTTGGCGGGCAAATGTGTTCCCCTTTTTATAGGTTTGGTGATGGAATGCAAGGGGGAAGGGTTAGGACACAGATGGGCCAAACGGGCAGGAAGGACTTAATTATCATTTTTTGGGATGGGCTTATCACTTCTTTGGGATGGGCTATCTTCAAATCTGTTGGGGGATGTTTCCTGGGCTCCATTAACATTTCTTTGGGGTGGACTTTGGCCTAGGGCCTTTCCGGGACTTCATTAACATTCCATGAGTTGTCCTGTGTTTCCCGGAATCATTCTCAACATGGCCTCCATTTTAGATTTCACTCGATATTAGACCCGATTTACCTAACTACACTGACTACCTAATTTTAAATCTGGCTTCAGTGTGTCCAGCAGGCCTGCTTCCCTGGACTCCTTCAGAGCCCCTGCCTCCAGCCCCCTGCAGTCCCCATCTCTGTTTTCTGCCCAGTACTTCCAACTCTCAGCTTCCTGAACAAACCTGCCGCAACTCTGCTTCCAGCCCCCCCCTCTCTTGTTGGCCAACGTGGGAGTGAGTGGGAGTGACCCATGTCCCTTGGGGCTGGACAGGGTACAACACGGCAGAGCCCTGACTGGCCATGGAGCATGCCACGGGAGGTGGAGCCCCAGCAGCCTACCAGTGATCTGCGTGGCAGGAGGGTGATGAGGAAGCTGTCACCAAAGGTGGCAGTTCCTGCCCATTAGGGAGGTGGCCCATTTAGAGCAGGGGTCAGCCGCCAGCCCTGGAGAGGCAGATCGCAGTCCCAAGGAAACCTGGCCCCAGCACGATGGTGGAGGCTGGGTCTTACAGCGTGTGTTTGTCGGACTGGTGGGAAAAGTGATGGAGAACAGTTGCCTGGTCAGCGAGTAGGGACCAAGGGGTGACACATGGAGGGACTTCTCAAACAGGACAGCAACGTGATGAAATGCACAACACCCAGGCCTTCTCAGAATGCAATGAAGGCCTGGCCTCGTGTCCATTTCCACAATATCCCAGTGGGTCAAGATGGCCCCCGTGAGCCGTGCCGGGGCCAGGAGACCGAGGGCGGCCTCCCCTGCCAGCTCCACTGGCCGCAGAGGCCTGCCATTCCAGCTCACTAACTGGAGCGGCATTCAGAGGGAGCCCTGTCCACGGTGCTGTGAGCCTGGAAGAGAACAGTGTGTCCTCGGAAGCTCTGCGCAGTCACTGTGAACCGGGTCACTAAACAGGCCCCTGCCACTCCCTGAGCCCCTCTTCTCGAGGGCTCTGTGAATCAGCATGTGACCTCGGTGGTGAGCGCCGCACTTCAAGCTGCCTGTGCTCAACGTGTGCTGCTGGGTCACGGACAGGAACCGCTTCTCCGACGCGTGTTTTCTCTGCAGAGCGCTGCGTGACCTTCTCAGGAAGCGCGTATCTGGTGACCGCCCGCCACCCTGCCCTCCAGGCTGCACCATTTCATGTGAAATGGGGGGAGGGGACGAACAACTGTGCTCCCCGGCAGGACTGGATCCCCAGTCCTACTGCAGATGGCAGGGCATCAGCTCTGTGAGGAGAGCTTGCACAGGCCTGCAGGGGGCTTCCTGGGGAGGGAGGGAAGGAAGCTGCCAGACGCTCGCCCTGGGCAGCTGCATGGACACGGAGAGCTGCTCCGCCTCTGCTTCCCGCCCTGGGAACATGGCAGCTCCCGCAGGCGGGTCCTGGGAAACAGGCTCTGGATGGCGTCTGGCAGGCAGGATGTTTATCAGGAAGTTCCCTGGGGGTCACAGCCACAGAAGGCGGCAGCAGAGGACCACAGCTGGGGGCTCCTGAGAGATCAGAGAGAAGCAGCTGCCCAGGCTGGCCCACGTTGGCAAGCAGCCCGCCCAGGCCTATCCGGTGCCACCTCCGTGGTGGGAGCATCACTGCTAGACAGCCCTTGTGGCTCCTGACCCCTCCGTGCACCCCTCCCACGCCGCCACCACACCTCCGTCCCCGTTGTCACTCTCAGCGTGGTCACTCAGTGTCCTGTGACATCACTGCAGTCGCCTCTGTCTCCAATGTGGACAGTGGACAGCGTCCCCCGTCGCTCTCCTTAAAGGGCCGCCTGTGGGGCTGTGCACGGCGTTCAGGCTGGACGGGCCCCACAGAGGGAGGCGCCCAGCCGTAAGCCGGGGGAGTGTTTCCCTGGGTCAGTTCGCTGCACAGGCTGTGGGGGTCGGGGGAGCAGCTGTGGGGGGTGCCGGGGGCACCGGGTGACCTACAGCTTGCCCTCAGCTCCTCTTCCGTGTACACTCCACCACCTCGGATGACTGTGCGTCCCCAACCTGGGGACAGGTGGGTGTGACAGTGCAGCTCTCTGGGAGCAGGTGCACGCTGGGCAGCCCCGTCAGTCCCCAAGCCCACGGGGCATTAGCCATGTGGTGGCAAAGGCAGGAATTCTCCACAGCAGCCGGGGCAGAGTTCCACAGCCAGCGGCCTGCACCGTGACTTTGACCCAGGGCTTGCTGTAAACACAGGGCACTTCTCCCACCTCTGAGGAGTCTGTGGGGTGGCATGGCCAAGTCACAGGGCTGCTCGCATGGACCATGTCGGAAGGTGCAAGATGCAATAATTGGAGCCTTACTCTGGCTGGGAGCTCCCGGATGCTCATGGATGCCCAAGAGTTTCATTGGTATTGTAGTTCTCTGAATCTTCTGAGAATGTATCTCTCACTTGCTGGTGCTCAAGTATCTTACCAAGATATCCTTCTTGTTAGCCACTTCTGGCTTGTCACTAATTAGCATAATGTCATTACTGTAGTGAACCAATGCTATGTTCCTTGGCATGTCTTTATTGTCCGTAAAGCTTTGGGCCACCTTAGTCAGCTTTCTATTACTATAACAAATTACCTGAGATGATCAACTTCTAAAGAGGAAAGGTTTGTGGCACAAGCCACCTATCTTTTTTGTAATTCCAGTTACTAGGGAGGCTGGGGCGGATGGATTGCAAGTTCAAGGCCAGCCTGGATAATTTAGTGAGATCCTCCCTGCCTCAAAATGGAAATAAAACAAGAACTAGGGATGTAGCTCAGTGGTAGATCACCCTGGCTCAATTCCCCATTTTTATTTTGTCTCAAAGTTCTGGAGACTTCAGGTCAGCTGGCTCCAACACCTTGGCCTCTGGCAAAGAGCACACCAGGGCAGAGGAAGTGCTCACCGCACAGCCACAGGAAGCAAAAGGGGGGAACAGACCAGACTCCCCCAGTCCCCCCCCAGGGAACCCCCACCATATGGCCTCTGGGGACACTTCTCCAGGCTTAGCAGGAGGCAGGAGTTAACGTGGCCCTGAGGCAAAGCCGGCTTCTCCCATCCTCACCCCGTGACAGTGGGCTCTTCCTGGGGCTCCTTCCTCACTGGGGACAGCACAAACCTAGGCTGTCACTCTGCCACAGCCAGGAGCCCCCGCTGGCAGGTAGAGCTGTACTCCTGGCTTGGCAAGCTGAGGCCTGCTCTCGTGCCTGGGGTTCCCTGATGTCTGCAGCAGCCAGATGGTAAACTAATGGCGCTCTGCTAGAGACCACCCCACATCCCGCAGGTCCCGCAAGCAGAACTGATTCCCACCCACCCCCAGGGATGCAGAACTGATTCCCACCCCCCTCAGGGATGCAGAACTGATTCCCACCCTCCTCAGGGATGCAGAACTGATTCCCACCCACCC
>NW_025999968.1:61189655-61197753 GCF_001458135.2 Marmota marmota marmota
TGCAGAACCGATTCCCACCCACCCCACCAGGGATGCAGAACCGATTCCCACCCACCCCCCAGGGATGTTGCTGTCTCCCCACGGGCGGGCAGGACCGGAGCCTTCCTCTCTGGGGAGGCTCTCACCTCACAGGCCAGGGACCCAAAAGGAGCCTATGCCAACCTCAGGTTTGCCTGTCCGCACTGTCACTTGGGAACTGGGCTGTGAGCACCAGGGAGGAGCAGGCATGGGCCGTGGCCCACTGTGTGCTGTCACCACCAAGACGCTGCTCTTCCCTGGCCGCCCGTGCCTCTTTTCAACAGGGGCCCTCGCGCTGCTTTGGTCTTTGGCCACCGATGTCAACTCCAGCCTTGATCTAATGTCCTTTTAGTGCCTGGAACGTCCCCTCCCACTGTGCACAACACCATGGTGGTCTTCCTGGGGAAGGGACAGGAAGGTGTTTCTAGTTTCAGTGGACATGTGCCATGAGGTCCTTCTCCAAGGACTTGGACTGTGGTCAACAAGGCCAGGCAGAAAACTGGCTGCTGCCCTGACCCTGGCAAGGCCAAGACTCCCCCTTGTCCAGCACAGCTTGGTCAGATGGTCAGAGAGGACCCTTGCTGTCCACAAGTGTCTCTGCCTCTAGGTCTGCTGTGTTCTATGAGCCATTGTCACCTGGGGAAGCCACATCCCGGGAGCCTTTGTCATACCCCGCGGGCCAGCCCTTGACTACTCTTCTGACCTTCCTGCTCACCCTGGTGATGGCACCCGTTCACCTTCTGACAGCTAAGCGCCGACACCTAGGGTCTCAGTCTGTTCAGGCTGCTAAGACCCAGTAGATGAGACATTGATAGCTGGGTGTGGTGTCACAGGCTCTAGTCCCAACTACTCAGGAGGCTGAAGCAAGAGGATCCGCTGAGGTCAGAGTTTGAGGGCAGCCTGGGCCACATAGCAGACCCCATCTCAAACAGAATAAAATGCGGGCATTTATGTCTGGTGGATCTGGAGGCTAGAAGTCCAAGATCAAGAAGACTCAGTGTTCTGAGGGCCCACTTTCTGACTCAGATGGCACCTTCTTATAGTGTCCTTGTGTGGTGGAAGGGACAATAGGTGACTTTTGAGTCTCTTCTCAGGGCACTAAGTATTCGTGAGGAGTCCACCCCTTGACCTAGTTACCTCCTAAATACCCCTAAAATCACCACCTTGAGGGTGGGATTTCAACATGTGAATTTGGGGACATGAGCATTCCAACCACAGCATCTGGTCTCTTATTTTGGTGGCCTTTCATCTCCATCACTATCAGTGATCCTGGTTCAAGTGGCTTCTTTCTACAGTGACCCTGCAGAGGAGGTCACATTGACCTGACGAGGCTGGACCCGTCACACAGCGTTCCTGGGCTTTGGTCAGGGGGAGACAGCTAGGACTTCCCGTGGAATGCAAGTGAGCATCTGGTGGGCCTGGGGACGATCACAGGACACCTCTCCAGCAAGCCACTTCCTGAGCATCTGGGAAAGTCACTTCTTCTGCCATCTGCCATGCCAATCCTGCTCAGGAAGGACAGGATTCTGGGAGTCCCTAACCAAGGGGACTGGGGGTGCTACGGATAAGGGGGTTGTTGGGGGAACACGTCATTGCCTCCTGAGGCCTGTGCCGCGGGCGGTGAGCTGCAGCTTGTGGTAACTGGGCTTCCTGTGTGTGTTCGTGCCCACCGCAGGGTGTGAAGGCTCTTCCCCAGCACTGGGACCCAGACAGAGGGCCCAGCGCGACCCTGAGGGTGAGAGCTCTGACCCACGTCATTTGGGCTCAGCTCTTTGTCACAGGACCACAGTTTTCTGTCTTTTTTCCTTTAATCACAAGAACATGTTGACATTTTTTCATGCTTTCCCCCTCATCTGGTGAGAGGATTTAACCATTTCTTGACTAGCTGTAAACATATTCACATCTTATTTCTTATTGTGTTCATTTGGGAAGTTAATTTTCTAGGAATATCTCAATTTCCTCCAAAATTTCTAATTCACTGGCATGAAGTTGTTCATGGAGCCTCTTAGAACCACTGTAGTGTAGTGGGTGTCCTCTTTACTGACAGTGCTTGTTCTCGCCTCTGCCTACTCCCTCCTTCCCTCTCTCCCCTCTCTCCCCTCCCTCCCTCTATCCCTCTCCCCCTCCCTCTCTCCCCCTCCCTCTCTTCCTCTCCCCCTCCCTCTCTCCCTCCCTCTCCCTCCCTCTCTCCCTCCCCCTCCCTCCCTCTCTCTATCTCTCCCTCCCTCCCCCTCCCCCTCCCTCCCTCTCTCCTCTTCCCCAGGGCTGAGGATCCAGCCCAGGGCCTGATGGGCCAAGCAGGCACCCTACCACTGAGCTGCATCGGGCCCACTCTTTTTTCTTGGTCAAAGTTACTAGTTTTGTCGACTTTATTGGTCTTTTCAAGGTATAACTTTTGTTTTTGTTGATTTTTCTATTATGTATTTGGTTTGTATTTTAAAAATTTCTGTTCTTCTCTTGGCCCCTTAAATTTTGTGTTATTTTTCTAATTTCTTAAGATCAATGCTTAATCATTGAGTTCAATCTCCCTTCTTTTCTAGTTTACACACTTAAATCATGAATTTCTCTTTAAGCATTATTTAACTGTTTCTCAACATTCTTATATGCAATATTCTTATATCTTTCAGATCAAAGCATTTTTTTAAAAATTTTATTGACATTTCTCCCAACTTATGAGCCTCTGGAAGTAGTAAATTCCAAACACAGGAATTTCCTATTTTTCTTTGGTCATTGTCTACTAGCTTAATTGTAATACAGTTAGAGAACTAACTCTGTATGATTTTAGTCTTAGAAATTTGTTGAGAATTTCTTTCTGGTCCATTTTGATAAAATGTTTCAAATGCACTTGAAAGAATCCTTATGTAGCAGCTGTTTGGTCTCCTGTTCGAATGTACTCCTGAGGTCAAGTCTGTTGGTCTGTTAGAACTGTTTTGCGTTCACACTGTCTGTGTTACCTAAGTGCTCATGTAAGGTGTGCGTGTGAACCTGTCCTGTAATCAGATAAGACACACTGAGAATTATCAACTAGTTCTGGCAAATCAAAATATCCCTTTCCGACTCTATAAATGTACGTCTCTGATGACTTTATCCCTACTTCTTCAGTCCTTTCTTTGCCTTCGACTCTGAATCTCTGAAATTCCTCTAGGAATTCCAAGTCTGGGAACTGGTTCCAGTGGCTCCTCATGTCAGGGTTGCGTCAGGGGCCGCAGGGAGGGGGGATGGGGTTGGAGAGAAAGGAGCTGCCCTGGGCTGCGGGGCTCTTTGCAATCATGGGAGTTTATAAACCAATAAACCAAGTATCTGTCACCCTGGAAATCTCCGCAGTTGTAATTTTAGATTTGTCTCAAGTAAATCAGTATTTTAAATACTCTATGTTTGCTGCTTCCCCCCACCATTCTTTAAATTATCAGTCTAAAACTAAATTTGTCAGGTTTTCATTTCTGGCAAGCTTCAGTTACCTTTATTTTACTTGAGCAAATGATTTCATTGCACTCAACTATTCTATTAAAAACAAAGAAATGTCTGTGTTAGATTTCATTACTGTAACAAACACCTGAGATAATCAACTTATAAAGAGAAAAGGTTTCTTTGGGCCCATGGTTTTGGGGTTTCTGTCCCAGCCAGTCTGCCCTGTGGTTTTGGAGGACTGTGGTGAAGGTGGGAGAAGCACCCAGCAGACGAACTCGCTCACCTCATGGCCAGGAATGAGACAGAGGAAGAAACCGGGGTCCCAGGAGCCCTCTGAGGACCACCACCTAAATCTTCCCAGCAGGCCCTGCCTCCTGGAAGCTCCAGTGCCTCCCGGGAGCTCCAGCCTCCACCACATGGGCCTTTAGGGGACATTCCAGATCCAAGCGCTTCCCTGGTTTTCTCTCTCTCCACACGTTCAAGCCCAGGGTGACCTGAGTGCTGAACAGATCTTTCCCCTAGCAGAGCCTGGTCCTGGCCACCATGCACAGTCAAGGTGGCTTTGCCTGCTTGACAGATGGCTCACAGCTGCTCCTCCAAGGCTGCTGGCCCAAGTGCAGCACAGGCTTCAAGGGCTCTGGCATGACCTCCACATGCAGCCTCCCTCCCGTGGCCTACAGGCATTGTCTGATCAAGGTGTCAGTGAAAGCCGCACTCACCGGGGCTATTTTTGGACACCCAAACTTTGATAGAGCTTTTTTCCCCAAAATAGCTTCTCTGGGCTTTATGGGGATGAAATGACATTGGTATCTGTGAACCTCTGTGGATTTGAAAGGTTGTTTCCTGTTTGGGTTTTTTTTTTTTTTTTTCTTGTGTCTAAACACAGCAACTCTATAAGGAGCCCTGGAGAGAGTAGTGTCGTGTGGGGACAGAGCTGTCTAGGCAGTGCCCAGATCTGAGCCCCCAGGCTGGCCAGGACAGAACTGCCACCAACCTCGCTTGGTGTCTAGCCCAGTGGGCGTGACCTGGAGCGTCATTGGTGAATCATGTCCATGGGAAAAGCCTGTCTCAACCCTGCCCCACTCCTGTGGGTCCAGAACCCAAGCCCTGAGGGACTTCAGATGAGGTGGACTTCAGACCTGGCCCCAGACAAATGTCAAATTTTTCTGTGACCTTTATGAAGAATGTGGCGGCCAGGCAGCTTCCGGTGGCTTCTGCTTCCCAGCACCCCAGGCCATTGGTACGTGCTGGAGTCTCCTGGGGCTGGCGGTGAGTCTCCACCTTCCGCCCAAGCCCAGGGTAAGACACAGTGTTCCCTGCTCCCTGGACACCTGGATGAGGCCTTGCAGCCCGTGGTCAGGTGTTAAAGAACAAGGTGACCAGAAGGCCACGAGTGCCTGTCACTGCACACAGCATCAGTCGGGGGAGGGGATGTCCACGGCAGCCATGCCCTGATGGGCAGCAGCTCTGGACAGACCCTGCTGTGAGTGACCCACGGGCTCCCAGCTGCTGAGACCTGGGCCCACCCCCTTCTCAGCGGCTCCTCCAGGCTCAGAGCGTGGTATTCAGCGGGCGTTGGTTTCTGGTGTTTTGAAATAAGAGCCCAGGCCATCTCACCTGGACCCCCGAGTGTGGCCCTGACAGGTACCCGGCTGGCACACAGGGCACCCCAACCCCAGAGCGGCAGATGCCGCGTGTGTCCTCTGGGCCATACAGGTGACTCCTCGTGGGCAGAGGCCCTGACGGCACGTGCTGCTCTCACAGTGTTGTTGACCTGGGTGGTCAGCTCTGCTGGCCTCTGGTCTTCAGACCCACCCAGGACCACAGTGAGCAGTCTACACTGCAGGCATAGACTCCCTTGGCTGCTCGTTCCCGTCACGGTGCACCCACGAAGTTCTTAGAGCTGCTCTCTCCACAGGGATGACCTGGCCCCACTCCCGGGGGGTACGTAAGCACCCCCCAGTGGACTTGTGCACCCACGGAGCCTTCCAAACAGGAAGCACGGCTGACTCCTGGGAGGAGAGGCCCCCACTTGTCCCCAGGGCCCACAGGCCGCGCTGCCACGACGCCTGTGACCGGCAGAGCAGAAACGCAGGACGGCTTCCATCTTGGCCCAGAGTAGCCCTCAGGTGGAGGAGGGCTGGGCCGCGGCTCCGGCAGGGCCCCCGTCTGAGCTGACAAGAGGCAGCCCACTCCCTGGAATCGCAGCCAGGGCACCCAGCTGAGCCCTTCCTTCTTCCTGGTACCTCCCTGTTCTGCATGATGCAAGTGAAAAATCCGGGGTTCATCCTTGCTTCAAAAAGTCCGTGAGCTCTGGCTCTGATGGCAGAAAATCAGCACAAAGGATAAATTTCAGGAGTAAACGTGAGCTCCTGCTCCGGGGGCACTTTTTTCTACCTGGAGGAGACACAACCCAAGCAGAAACCCAAGCCTTCTTCTTTTGTGTTAATATTCTAATGAAATGCAATTAAAAGGGAAAAAATAGGAAAACCACCTCCCATCGAAACACAAAGACGTTCAGGGACCCGGGTGCCCCTGGCACCGTGCCCAGCCCGTGTGTTGGGCTTCAGCTCCACTGTGAGGGGTCAGCACCTCACTGGGGACCTGTCATGAACAAGCGATGGCCCTCAGCCTTCTGCAGAGCCCGTCATCCCCCCGTCCACAGCGTGTCCCAGAGGGCTGCCGGGAGCCAAGACCAGCCACCTGTTCTCAGCACCAAGGCCGCTGCCAGGGCGGCCCGCGGTAGACGTTTACCTCCACCTCACCTGGGAGCACACGCCCTCACCTGACCGTCCGTCGAGGTCCGCACACTTCCCACCGCAGCCTTCTCCCATGGTCCTTCTGAAATCACTGCCACTTCACCAGAACACAGAGGGGTGGACGCCGGGAGCAGAAGGTCACTCCCATTCCTGTCCTGATGCCTCAGGAGTGTGATGCCCACGGGTGAGCTTCACCCTTCCCTGGCAGGGTCTGGGCGAATCCTCCGAGTCCCAGTGCCTGCTGCTCACCATCTCGGTCCCTCACCTGGAGCTGGAACTGTTATCCCCAACCGGTCTCCTCTCTAGATTGTGACGTCCATGAGGGCAAGCCACAGCGACTCAGCCTGGGTCTAAGGCCCACTCAGCACCCAGCTCGTGTGACCCTCAAGATCTTACTGCCGAGAGAAGAGAGTGGACATGGGGCTGTGGCCTGTCTGTCCCTGTCCTTCCTGTTGTGGTTCAGATGTGAGGTGACCTTGAGACTGTGCAAGAAGATTCCAAGGTAAAGTGATCGGATCAAGAGAGTGTGACCTGATCCACGCGTTAATCCCCTGATAGGGACTAAGGGGTGGCAGCTGCAGGCAGGTGGGATGTGGCTGGAGGAGGCGGTCCCTGAGCTGTGCCTTTGGGGTCTATATTTTGTCCCTGGTGAGCAGAGCTCTCTGTGCTTGCTGGTGCCGTGTCCTGAGCTGCTGTCCTCCCCCACGCCCTTCTGCCATGATGGTCTGCTCACCTGGGGCCAGAGCCAGGGAGTCGGCCCACCGTGGATGGACCTCTCAAACCAAGAGCCAAAATTAGTTTTCCTCCTCCAATTGTTCTCACAGGCCTCTTGGTTACAGAGACGGAAGAGCTGGCCAACAGACTTCCCAAGGGCACGCAGGGCAGTCCCAGGGTCGAGATCCAGCCATCGTCACTCACCTGCCACCGTGGAACTGGAAGAGCTGGCTGCACCCTGCTGTCTTCTTCCTGCCCGCTGACCGACTCAGAGTGGGATGGGTCACCACCACACTGCAAAGGCCCCTGTGTCTTCCTCTGGTCACCATGTGGGGCAGGAGGGGTCCTTTAGCACCCAGTGACGGGTGCCCCTTGTACAGCGTGGAGCCAGTGTCTCTGCACAGATCCTGCTGGCTTTCCTTGTCATTCCTAAAAAAAATAATATTGAATTCTCAATATTGGCATCACACTGGGTGCCCTGGAGACCATGGAGATGAGGAAGACAGTCTAGCCCTCCAGGAGGGGCCAGTCCTTGGGGGACGAGCCCGACCTTGGACTGCTGAGTCACCCTCTGCCCTTTGGCTTCTCTTCCTGCCCAAGCGGGGCTCCACGTGTGGGGTCTTGCAACGCTGCCTCTTCTATAATGGCTGAGTTTCCTGTTGCTAACTTCCATTCTGGGACAGCTGTCAGTCCCTGCTTCTCTGATCTGCATGCGGCTCTGCACAGGCTAACTTAGGGACCACTGGATAAAGGACTGTACGGAAGCGGAGCTGGCGAAGCTGTCCAGAAGGGACCTCCCGGTCAGTGTCCCCCGACCCCGGACCCCCGTATGGCAGTCTCCCTCCCTCCACGTGAGCATCAGCAGCCTGGATGATCCTGATGGAGAGGCAAAGAGAGCAGGGTTCCTGAGCTTGCTGAGGAGGCCAGGACCCCGTGGCTAGGAGGCTCCACTCGGCAGCAGCCCTGCCCCTCCCTGCCACTGCATTCCTGGCACCCAGCGGGTTCTGAGCCTGCAGCCATGAGCAGGTGCAGTGTGGCTCCAAGAGCACGCAGACCCCAGCCCACCCTACAGGGCCTGACGCCTCCGGTCAAGCATGATGAGCCTGGCATCAGCATGGGGGCGGCGTGAGGCCAAAGCCAGGAGGGGCTCCCTGCTGCCTCCACTCCTGGGTGCTATGGAGACTTTCACCCCGACCTGT
>NW_025999968.1:61198078-61221537 GCF_001458135.2 Marmota marmota marmota
GGGGGGGGGGGTGCCAGGAGTTGAACCCAGGGGCACTTAACCACTGAGCCCCGCCTCAGCCCTCTTCATGCTCTATTCAGAGACAGGGTCTCGCTGAGCTGCTCAGGGCCTTGCTGAGTTGCTGGTATCAGCGTTTTTAAGACTCCCTGGCAGATGCCCAGGGGGACCCAGGGTTAGAAAGCCACGTTCCACTGGAAGAGCCCGTCTAAAAGGAGGGCATGAGCCGGCCTGGTGGCACATGCCTATAATTCCAGCGGCTCAGGAGGCTGAGGCAGGAGGATCACAAGTTCAAAGCCAGCCTCAGCAAAAGTGAGGTGCTAAGCAACTCAGTGAGACCTTGTCTCTAAATAAAACACAAAATAGAGCTGGGGATGTGGCTCAGTGACCAACTGCCCCTGAGTTCAATCCCTGGTGCCAAAAATTAAATAGATAGATAGAGTAAAAGGAGGGCATGGAGACCTAAAGTGTCCTTGTCCTGGGTTCCCGGGTCTGGAGTACTGTTCTAAAAACATCTTTGCTCAAATTAAAATCTTGAGTTTTTTTTCTGAAATTCTTAAACCAATTAGCCAAGAAGAAGCTATTTTTTTTCCTCAAAACCACATAATAAAGTGGCTGTTTTCTATGCCCACTAAGTTATAAGGTGAAATTTGCATAAAACAGATGCTCCAGTTGCCAGTCCCCTGGACGTGTGTGGAGGGGAAGGTGCCCTCTCCTCTGCAGGGAGCTCCCGCTGTCCAGGGATGAAAGGAGGCCTGCCCAGGCAGCCTGAGGAATAGGAATGGACCCCATCAGCCCGAGGCTCCAAAGCCCCTCCAAGCCTTGGTCCAGGGACCCTCCTGCCAAGTCTCCAGGCCAGCACAGCCTTGGGCATGAAGCAAAGACGCTGATGTGGTCTCAGTAGAGGGGCTTTCCAAGTGCGGAGAACGTCAACTTTCCTGGGACTGAACCGTGTCCCCCAAATTCACCTCCAGAGTGGCGCTGTATTATGAGAAAGGAAGCAACTAAGGTTAAGTGAGGTCAGAACGTGAAGCCCCCATGCTGGCATCAGTACCATTTAGGAAGAGATGGGGAAATCTCTCTTTCCCTCCCGCCATCAGGGTAGCCTCATAAGCCAGGAAGGGGACCCTCTCCGGGAACCGAATCAGCAGCCCCTTCACCTTACACTTCCAGACTCCAGAACAGCGAGAAATAAATGCCCGCTGTTGAAGCCACCGGGGTGCTACCTGTTACGGCAGCGAGCTAACACACACCCTGCCTACAGTGGTGGTCCCTGTCAGCCCTCTCCCACGACTTCCCCGTGAAGCCGAATCCTCAGGCAGGTGGCTGTGACTTTCGCAGATCTGGCCCCACCCACATCTCTGGCATCACGGCTCCCACCCACGTTCAAAACCCAGTGCTCCTGCCACAGTGGCCAAGCCACGGCTGCTCACGGATGGGCAGACAGGAGCGGCGAGACCGAGTGGAGGGTGGAGGACCTGCCCAGTCCTGGTCAATTCCAGGAGGGGCCAAGACTCAGACCACAGCCTCCTCCAGGATAACCTGCTACTGCCCTCCCCAGGTGACAGGTGCCACAGAAGTGCATCCTATGAGCCAGGAAGCCATCAGGACGCGGTGTGGGCTTCACTGCCCTGCTAGAGCTGCCCCCTGCACTCGGGAGCCTCTGGACTCTTCAGTCCTCTGCTCGTTTCTGTTTGAACTCAGCCATGCCGCCCACCGGCAGAGGGCACGCTGATCCAGGCTGCAGGGCGGCAGTGACCCCGCAGCCCCATTCCTGCCCTCTGAGAACCGGAGTCTCATGGGCAGTGCAATCTCAGAGGAGGTGCAGGAGGACAGGAGAGAGGGACCATCTCGGGGAAGACGTCCTTTCTGCCTTCCCAAGGCTCTATTGAAAGCCATTCCTAGACTTCGGTTTTGTGGTTTTTTTTCGGGGACTCTGGAGCGTGGCTCTGCCCAGCTGCTCCTGAGAGATGACAAGCCAATGTTTTCCTCTTATTTCCAGGCTCCCTGAGATGACATCTGAGCCGTAGAAGTCTCTGTGAAACCAGAGTCACTTGAAAGACGAGGCACAGGGAGAACTCAGTGGACGTGGGCTGGATCGGGAGGTCACCCACTGCAGTGGCCTGGCTGGCTGATGCACAAGGGCCCTTGCAGGGCTGCATGCTGCAGGACACGGAGTCTGGGCTTCCTGGCATCACTTGACAGGTGTGGGCAGGTGGGCCGACATGCAGACACCTTCACAGCCAGAGTGCGCCGGGCTTTCCTCCTAAACAGGCTCTGGGCCGGTGGCACTGCCAGGGCTGAGCTCCCCCAGTGCAGAGGTCTAGGCCAGGCTTGGGGGGAGTGAGGTTTGTGTGGGAGGGAAGGCTTGCCTGAGGCCACGGAGCTGGTTCCGTGGGCAGAACGTAGCTCTGGGCCCGAGCCATGCCCAGGCCATGCCCACGTCATGCCCATGCTGTGCCCATGCAGTGCTTTATATTTTCCAGTAGAGTTTTAGGCTTTCTCATCTAACTCCATCATTCCTGATCCATGTGGGCCTTGTCTACCACCTGCCGCACGATGTGTTCTCCGTTAGTTGGTCATTTTCTATACTATTTTCTCCTTTCTTGCTTTGCTTAAGGTTTTGGGGTCTTTCTATGGCTATTTCCCTGCACTTTAGAAGTGGTAACCAACAAGTCAGGACAAAACAGGGGGAGGTCCAGCATTCATTCACGTGCCTCTCAGTGGCTGTAAGAGAGAGGGAAGAGAGGTGTGCCCTGCAGACGGGAACATCAAGGCAGGGGCGGAGGCAAAGTGCTTCAGCATGGGGGCGGCGTGAGGCCAAAGCCAGGAGGGGCTCCCTGCTGCCTCCACTCCTGGGTGCTATGGAGACTTTCACCCCGACAGTGTCGTGAACAGACGGCAGGTCCACCGGGGCCTTTGTGGAGTCTCAGGGGCACCCACGCTCCTAAGAGGGGACGGAAGGATCAGTCACAGAGAGCTTGAGTTCTGGGCAGGTGGAAACAAGATAGGACTTCGAGAATGGGTATTTTGTTAGGAAACCACCCTCTCACCTCCATAGAGCTCCATGTGTGTACGTGTCCATCAGAGGTAATTCACCCGCACCTCATCCAGCGTAGGTGGTCATCACGAGGCTCTGTGCCCCCAGGTGGTTGGGGACTATGCCATTGTTTTCTTGGCTGCTGTGATAGTCAGCTTTTCACTGCTACAACCAAAGACCGGACAATAACAACTTAGAAGAGGAAAAGTGTATTTCATGGTTCAGTCCCCGGTCGGCCAGCTCCACTGCTCAGGCCTGTGGTGAGGTAGGACGTCACGGTGGAAGGGCGTGGGGAGGAGAGCTGCTCACCTCCTGGCGGCTGGGAAGAGGAGCTAGAGGAAGGGACCAGGGACAAGACACATTCCCCAGAGCACAGGCTGGTGACCTGGGTCCTCCAGCCAGCCGCACCCCACCTGCCTACAGTTCCCACCACCTCCCAGTTGTCCATTGCTTCCCCAGACCCCAGCCTCCAGGCTTGCTGCCCTGGGGACCAAGGCTTCCACACACGGACTTGTGGGGGACAGTCCAGAGCCAACCATGACACTACCCCTGTGGGTCCTCTGCTTGTGAACGCTTCACTGATATTTTGAATTTTGAATGGGAATGTTAAGGAATGAAACCCATCGTCTTAGTAATTTTGAGTTAAGGAATTCATGAATATTTGGAGTTTCACAGATCCATAATTTGGTCCATTATAATAAAAGTCCTACCTGGTTTTTTTCAACTAATTGAAACTTGAGTAATTGATTTAAACTTGAGTTGTCACATAGAAGTGTCACTAAATTTATTTCCAGAATTGGAACATTTAAAAGAACTTGAGAATCACAATGTTTACAAGGTTAATTTTTCAGAGAATTTGATTATTGGGAAGCTTTGGCTTGTTAATCAAATAACTGGAGAACTCACTAATAAAATCACTATGCTTAATGTGTGTGTCCAGTTTAAAATATTTGAAGGCACTCGACACTAACTTACACCAACCCAGGGCCTACTAACTCACATCTCACAAGCTTAATTAAAATGTAAGGAAGGACTAGTGCTCAAATGCTCAACTTGGATAAAATAAAGTTGACTTTTCAAAATCACAGTACGTTTCTGAGTTACGACTTCTGTTCTAGTGCCACCCTTGAGCGTGCCAAAACCCTCACCCTGACCTCAAGGGGGGAGGCCGAAGGGAGCCAGTGTCAGGGACACTCCTGGACGGTGGCTGTGTCACCAGAGCCTTCCTTCTCCAAGCCCCTGCAGCAGCACGGGGGCCACACAGCTGAGTCTCTGCCAGGAGGTCCCTGGGCGCCAGGGCGTGGGGCTGCGTCAGGTCTGCGCCCAGGTGAGCTAAGCCCCTCACCCTGCTGCACCTGCCGTCCTTCTGCTTGTCTCTGGTTTGTCAGGGGGCACTGGGGGAGCCTTGGGTGTGGTGGCTTGTGGGGGGGGCACTGAGTCCCAAGGGAATCAGGTGGGCAACTGTGCCTGTTTTCACACCCCTGGGGCCTTGGCCGTGGTGAGAACCTAATGCAGTTTCCTGCTTCTGTGTTGGGAAGACTCCACCAGACCCCCTGCTCCAACGAAGGCACAGCTGTAACACACCCATGCTCAGAGAGTGCCGGTTCCACTCCAACCCAGACTCCAGCCGTGGACAGTCACCGTGGCATAGGCTCTCAGGTGGCCCTTTCTCCTCCCTCCTCCCTCCGGACCCCCAGCCTGACATCTGGGGGCCAAACCTGCACTATGACCCCCCCGGGCAATGCTGTACCCACCTGACCTGTATGGGGCCTGGGGGAAGGGGAAGAGGTGCCCTCAGTGCTCCTCTGAAGGGCTTTGTTTGGTTTCGGTGCTGGAGATGCAACCCTGGGCCTCACATGCTGGGCACCTGTGCACACCGAGCTGCTCCCCAGCCCTACGAGTTTTTACACGGAATCCTTCAGCAGAGCTTAAAATAGTCCAAAGACAGCAAGCAGACTGCTGGAAAGGAGACGTATTAAAACACCCCACTATTGATTTTTTTTAAATTATATCAAAAACAATTAATTTTAATTTTACTTTAACATAATTGAAATTATTGAAGATCATCAATTCTTTAAGAGAAATGGTCAAACATGAAGATTCTCTCAGTTAAAAACATGAGAAAGTCAGGTGTGGTGGTACCCACCTGGGGTCCCAGTGACTCAGGAGGCTGAGGCAGGAGGATCACAAAAGGTAAGCCACCGGGACCCAGATCAGAGAAAGGGTCTTTGCAGATGGTAGGCAGGGATCTGAATCTAACGGGTTCTAAATCCAGTGACAAGTGTCCATGTAAGGAAAGAGAAGGGGTAAAAGGGGGAGGGAAGGCACATGCCCCAGGCCATGCAGACACAGCGGAGCCCGGTGAGCGGCAGCAGCCACTAGAAGCCACAGAGAGGCGTGGACTTGTTTGCTATTAAGGACCTGGGCATTCAATGTGACTTTCAGAATATTGCCACCTTACATGGCCCAGTGACAAGCACCGCCTGGGTGAAGAAGACTGGCTGGCCTCCACAGGGTGGTCATCCTTGACCCTGAAACTCCTCCCACACTCCTGGTGGACCTGCATAGAATAAAAGTGGCGGCCCTCTGTGCCGTCCACAGGTCCAGCCCACAGTCCTCCTCCAGCCCCACTGTGGTGGTGAGCCTCAGGTGGCCACTTGGCCTGAGTGCACACAAGTAGCTGGTAAGGGGCTGTTCCTGGGCCTGTCTTCAAGTGTGTTCCAGAAGAAATTGGCTTGGGGTCATTGGCACAAAGTGGCCGGCCTTCCAACTCTCTGAGGGCGCAGACAGGATGAAAGGGCAGAGGAAAGGGGAATCTCCGCCCCTTCCTCTCCTCCCCTGGGGCTCGGGCTGCAGGGCTTGGAGCAGAGGCCACTCTGCACACCTCCCCTGCCATCAGACCTCCAGCAGAGCCCCCTGGGTTCTCAGCCCCCAGCCAGCCGTGGGCTCCAGCCTCCATCCCCTCCACAGACCCTGCGTACGTGGGGACCACACAGCCTGCTGTTCTGTCTCTGGGAGCCCCGGCCCCTCAGGGCCACCCGCCTTCTGTTTGCGTTCTCTCCACATCTGGCAGTGGCTAGCCCCCACCATACCACCTTCAGCCAGCTGCGCTGCTTCCACGGGCAGCGGACACAGGAACTCCAGGCACCCTGGCCTCTGGAGGGTTCCCCTGGTCATTCCTGGCCACCTGCTGGGTTGTGAGGCCTTGGCCACGTTCCAGCATTCCAGCCTGACCAGCACACTGTGAAGACCTCTGCTAGCCAGGCCTCCTGCTTCTTCCTCTAGGACCTGGTCTCGGGACACCCCTGTGGCCACAGGTATGGCTGGGGCAGCTGGGGAAGCGTCCCCAGGTTCCATTAGAGTCTGGGCCCCCTGCCCCTCAGCTCCCAGTGCCCTCCAGACTCTCAGGCCTGCCCTCTGCTGGCCACCAGCCCCTCACAGTGGGATCTCATGTGCACTTCCTTTGCTGTGAATGGGGTTTCTCTTTCTCCTCCTCTCTCCCTCTCTCTCCCTCCTCTCTCCCTCTCTCTTCCTCTCTCTCCCTTCTCTCTTCCTCTCTCTTCTTTCTCTCCCTCTCCCTCTCTCTCCCCATCTCCTGCTCTCTCTCCCTCCTTCTCTCTCCCCCTCCCTCTCCCTCTCACTCTCTCCCTCCTTCTCTCTCTCCCTCTCCCTATCACTCTCCCTCTCGCTCTCTCTCTTCTTCTCCCTCTCCCACCCTCTCTCCCTCTCTCTGTCTCCCTCTCTCTCTCCCTCTTGCTCTTCCTCCCTCCCTCTCCCTCTCTCTCTCTTTCTCACTCTCTCTCCTCCCTCTCCCTCTCCCTCTCTCCCTCCCTCCCCTACCCCCCTTCTCCCTCCCTCCCCTTAAAAGGTGTTTGCTTTGGGTCTAGCAAGACCCTCAGATCTCCTTCTGAGGATCGTCTTCAGGGCCACTCTTTGTACCAACTGCCTCCATTGGCCAGGACCCCACAGGGAACAAGTCGGGACCAGGATGCTTTGGGTGGTGTTTGGAAAAGACTTTTGGTGAGGGTAGGGCACCGTGGAGCCTGGGGATGCCAGGAGCCTGCAGTTGGTCACACTTCCGCTGCTGCCACAGTGGCCAAGGGATCAGAGTGATGGAGGTCACAGCACCAGGAGCCACCAGTCACATGCACAAGGCCACCTTAGTCAAGGGAGACCCGCAGCCAGAGGCAGCCTCCGGGGGAGCACCTGACTCCCCTGCCACCTCTGAGCTCTGCCAGGGGTCCCCACTGGCCAAGCCCAGCCCACGCCAGGAAAAGGGACCAATTGGCCCATCAGGACAGGTCAGTCCCAAGGCAGGTGAGGAAGAAAGCAGAGGGCCTGTGGCACTAGGCCCTGGGCATGGGCTGTGGTCCTGTGGCCTTTAGAGTCCAGCCCAGTGACCAGGCCTCTGCCGTGCTCTGCCCCTGCCCAAGGCTGGCTCTTAGGATCAGACCAGATGCCACCCCCATAGCCTGCACCAGCCTCACCCAGGCAGGAACCGCATGCCCCTAACAGCTGGAATAGGACCTGTCACAAAACCACGCTCAAGGCCCGTGCGTCCCCTGCCACCCGATGTCTGTGGTTGAGAGTGCAAACACCTCCTTTAAAATATTGTCCATCCATCATGTTGGTCCCTCCAGCTGCATGTGTCCACCAGAGCACACAGCCACCACGCACCCATGAGCCACCACCCTGCAACCCGCCACCTGAGACTCATGCACCCTCCTGTCCCTTCTGCACCACCTCATTCCCCTCAGGCCTGTGCCCCATGACACGAGCCATCTCTGACTCCTCCGGCTTCTCTCAGCGGGAGACCGAGACAGGTGCCCTCCTGCAGAGCAGCACAGGCTGCCTGAGCAGCCTGTAGTAAGGGAAGAACAGAAGGCTGAGGCTTGGTGTCTACTCCCTGGGACGCAGAGGTGACAGTGATTCCACGGCCCTGTCTGCAGAGCCTCAGTCGGTGGAAAGGGTTAGACACACGCTCCAGGGTGACAGCTCCTCAAGTTACACAAAGCAGTCATTGATTCATGCTCTGAGATACTACTGCCCCATCAGGTGCACTGTGTGACAGTTCATCACACACTGCCAACACCAGAACCTGGCTGCAGAGGGTTTCCAAAAACGCCTTGCGGGGTTTTTCGAAGAGGTCTGCCTTTTCCAATTCGATGCCATTTCCCGTGACGCTGCCTGTGTGTTGTGTTTTTTGTTTGTGTGTTTGTTTGTTAAAGCTGGAAATGAATGGGAGACCAGAGGTCAAGCCAGCCTGGCTAGGGGACAGACGGCATTTGTTGGAAGCCTGGGTTGGTATTTTATACCACACACCCGTGCACACGTCACATCAACCCCGTGCGCCTGGTTACAGGATCCTTAGAATAATCTTCCCTTATGGCATTGTCAAGATTGTAGAAGAGAGGATTGTGAATGTTCTTACACAAAGAAAGGACAAACAGGAGATGCTGGGTTAATGCGTACACGAGGTGGCCTCGTACTGAAACAGCACACCTGTGCCCCAGAAAGGTGGACAGTTGCCATCTGTCAATACAACACAAGATGGCAAAGCAAGGGAAAGGCACACTCTCAACAGGGAGGACGGGGTGCTCTCTCCAGCCGTCGGGGGGGCGTGTCACGGGGTAAGTCGTGAGGCTGTGAGAGCTTCAGGATGGGATTGAGATAATCAGCTGCAGCAACAGATTCATGTGCATTTCTCACCAAATGGACTCGTCAGTGGGATTTGTATAACTGAAGGTCAGGTGCGTGCGTGCATGCACACACACACACACACACACACAGGGAGAGCTGGCTCCGAGGGCCCACGCCTCCTCCCAGGACCATCACAGCACTCAGCCCTGCTCCCCCGCGTGAGATCTGATGAGAAGCGACGTCTCTCAGATGGGAAAGGAGCACATGACCATGGGCCATGAGCTGTTCTGGTCACGTGCAGAGAGATGCAGGGCATCGTGACTGTTTCCTGTCCCCTCCAGGGAGAGGACAAAGGACAGCTCCTGTGCCACAGACACCTGAGGTCAGGGCCAGGCTGCACGGGCTTCCTGTGTTTCCTGCTGCTCCGTGTCGGGCCACTTCTAAGCAAGGTGCTCAGGCTGGGTCTGCAGAGCCACATTGCAGGCAGAGGGCTCCAGCCACGGGGGCTGGCAGTGTGGACAGGCAGAGCCAGGAGGTCGGGGCAGCCTGCTGCCAAGCCCCTGGCCTGGTCCCACCCCAGGGATGGTGAACAGGGAGGGCAGGTGCCTCTATGCGGGAACTTCCTGCAGGAGCCGGGCCCAGCCAGCACGAGGCGGGCAGTTTCACCAGGTGGGCTCAGGGGCTCTGCCCAGCAGCTCAGTCTGGCTTGAGGACTCTTCAGAGTTAGGTCCCCTTGGACAAGGGGCAGGACAAGGGCTAGCTCTCCACATTTGCTTGGAAGAGTCCCGAGCTGGGCCACTAGTGCAGACGAACCCTACTTCGTAAGAAGTATCTCCGGGTCCTCCTGCAGCACGTGGAGTCTGTGCCTTTCATGCCGTTTCCAGGTTTAAGGATTTCTCTGTGTAGCCCGAGGGTCACTTCCAGCATTGTCATGTCCTGGCAGCCTTCCATGCGGTGTCACAGCCTGCTGACGGAAGTAACACTCGCCTCCTGAAAACCTCTTCCCAGCGTCCAGGGCGCGCAGCAGTGGCCGGCCCAGCCTGCACGGTGGCGGAGCCTCTTACCCAGCGTGCTGCAGGGAGGGGGTTCAACTGCCCACGAATTCTGCAGTGGACAGTAAACTCAGAAACTGCTGGGACTCAGCGTCCAGGTCAGGGATCCTGAGCAGCCCCCAGTGGTGGCCCTGGAGCTGGAAAGCACTGATGAGCCACCCCACTCTGGTCCTCCCTCATCTCCACATGGTGGGAGGGTCTGCCTCTCCAAACATTAGTACAAATGGATACTGGACCTGAATAAGTAGGATATGGAGGGCGGAGGCTGGAATTGCCGGGTGGTGATGGATTGGAGTTGAAGATACTGAGATAAAGTCACATCCGACTCATGACACATGCAGAGAAGTAGTTGTGTGTAACTATCATGTCAGTGTAAGCACATACTGCCCTGCTGTCGGCTGAGAGGGCCTAGAAGCACCCCGGTAGCAACAAGCACACCCAGCTCCCAGATACTGGTTTCTAATGCCCAACCCAGTTCTGTGGAGGAATGGCTGATCCCAGGATCAGGAAAGGAAATATACACGATTTTGTTAGTCAGTTTTCTGTAACTGTGACAAAATACCAGAGAAAACCAACTTAGGGGAGAAAATGTTTATTGTGGTTCATGGTGTCCGAGGTGTCAGCCCATGATCATTCCGCTCCATTGATTCTTAGCCTGTGGTGAGGTAGAGCGCCATGGTGGGGAGCACACGGCAAAGCAAAGTGGCTCTCTTCACGGCAGCCAGGAAGCAGAGGGAAAAAGCAAGAAGTCACGGACAAAGCAGAGCCTTCAAAGGCTGGCCCCCAGCGACCTACTTCCCCAACGAGGCCCCACATCTTGATAGTGCCCCAGGCTGGCCGCCAAACCTTCAACACACGCACGTGTAGACACACACACACACACACACACACAGAAAGAAGTAAAATAAAACCCCAAACACAAACCACGTTGATGGTGCATGTCCAGGAGGCTCAGGAGGCACTGAAGGAGCTCTTAGTAGCCAAGAGAGGAACAACGTGAGCAATAAAATAAAGTGGCATTGCATTACAACCCAAGTATAAAGCGCATCCCCACGAGCCCATGCTGATATGAATAAATGGCTGAATGGACAAACAGGAGGAGAAAAGACAGTTTCCCATGCAGAAGAATTCCAAGAAGTTTATGTAGGCACTCTGCCCCCAGGCGGTGGGGGGTAAGTCCTGGCCCTTCCACGTGGGCTGAGTATAGTCACTTCCTCCCAGAAAGGACAGGTGGCCGAGGAAATGAAGATGCTGGGAAGCCACCCTCACACCGACCAGAGCAAACCCTAAACCCAGCGAGGATCCAAGAGTCCGCCCTCCACACCCTGCAGAGGAAGGCCTCCAGCCACAGTGAGCCACAGTGAGCCACAGTGAGACCCCCGGGGAGGCAGTAAGTTTGCGGTGGAGAAACCTGCCAAACAGACCTCCACCAGGTGGCCAAGGTCAAGGTCAAGGTCAGCAGTGATGAGTCCTGTGGACAGGCCACTGTGTGCCTTTGATACCAGGTGATGGCCATGGCCCTTCATCCCCCTCCTCCCCCAAACCCACGGCCCCATCTACCCATGAGAAAAAACACCAGGCCACTCCAGCTACCCACGCCTTGCCACATGGCCCCCAGGGACTTCTCACACTGCCAAGGTCCCCAAAGATGGCAGTCCTAAGAAGCTGTCAGCCTGAGGAGCCTCCAGGGACAAGAGGACGAGGATGCCACCTGGGGTCCTGGCCACAAAAGGACAAGGGAACCCAGGGAGCTCTGAAGGGAGCCTGGACTCCAGTGGCTGCCGTGTCACCGAGCAGCCACGGTCATAAGACATCGATGACAGGGAAGCTGGATCAATGTGCGTGGGAACTCTGCGCTCTGTCTCAGTAATTTTTCTCTAGGTCTAAAACAGTTCCAAAGGAGAAGTCTTTAATATGTATCTGGGAGATCTGCGGCTGTGGATATTCTTGTCAGGACGTGACCTGACCTGCCAGTGGGCCCCAGCCGTGCTGATGCCCTGGGTGGGCCCCTTGCCCTCTCAAGTTCTAGGCAGTCCTCTCTTCGTATAGGTCGCCAGGCTGGGAGGAGGTGAGTTCTGGGCAAAGGGCCGACCTCAATGGTGACCACACAGGGAAAGCCCTGGGTTGGGAAGGGGAGACGGACAGAAGGACATAGGTGGGGCCCCTGGTCCACTTTCATCGAAAGCCACATCAGCCACCCCCCCTCACTTTTGATCATAAGCCAAGACGTTGCCGGTGCTCACGCTCCTGGAGCCGAGGTCCTCCACTTGAGCCTGGGCGCACTGACACCGGTTTCCACAGTGCTTTAACTGCTGCTTTAAGCCCAGGGCCTCAGAAAGACAAGCCAGTAAACCGGCCGACGACGGTTGGCGCTTGCCCTGGAAACCTCCCAGTTAGATCCCAGCCTATTTTATTCCACCGCAAAGCAGCAGCCGCACATCCCGGCCCTTCCCAAGGACCAGGGGCCCTAAAATGACCACTGAAAGTTTTGCTGGTGAGCGATGAGATCTACTCCTGCCAGGCAGGTGCGAGGAGGGACAGTAGATTTACATCAAACAACAGTGGCCACGTGCCCCAGGGCGCTTCCTAGCCAGTTACCAAGCTTCCCCTATACAATGTCAGGGAAGGGTGGACGGTCAGGCACCAGGGAGACGGTCTTTGGAAAGTGTCAGTTCTGGGCATGCACAGGACCTGTGCTTGCCTTGGCCGTGGGCCTGCGGGCCCTGCTGGACGGCAGGGAAGGCGGCTTGCTCTGGGCCTCAGGCGGTCCTCATTGAGGACCAAAGTGCCAGGCATGGCCTCTGACAGCTGATGGCACACGTGGAACCTGCGGAAGAAAGGGATCGCGTCGCCTGAGGTGGGGGCGGAACTGCCTTTGGCTGGCTCTAGAGGGGCCTCTTCAGCAGCCCCTAAACCTACGCTCCCCGGGGGGCCGTGAGCGCCATGGCAACGGTATGCACACGGTGTGCAGGAAGCAGGCCTCCCGGGCCACCACGCGCTCTGCATCCTGCTCCCACAGTAGTCGTGGAAAGGAGAGGCCAGGCGGAGGAGGAGGAGGAGGAGGAGGAGGAGGAAGAGGAGGAGGAAGGGCGGGATAACCCCCCCCCCTCAGAGGCCCACGGCCATTCCACAGAGAGGAACCGGAGGCCCAGGAGGTCGGCCAACCTACCCAGTGTTGCCCCGCAGGCGAGAGTGGGACTCAGACCCCAGGCCGCCCCTAAGCCAGCTCAGGTCACGCCCACCTAGGACACAGCCTGAACACCGAGGGCCAGTCCGCTCTGCCTCCTTCCAGCCTCCGCCTGGCCAGGTGCCCTGTGCCTCGGCCTTCCCTGGGGGCTCCTTCTCCTTCGCTTGATTCATGTCCTCTCAACACACAGGCACCAGCCCCACCACAGCATCAAGGGGCCGCCCCAGGGATTCTCTGTCCCTTTTCTCTGCTCTGTTTGTCCCTTTATAGCTTTTGTCTCTGCTAGGGCATCACAGCAGACATCCATCGTCTGTTTATTATCCATCTTCTCACCAGAATATAAGTCCCAGGTGGGTGTTTGTTGTCTGTCTCCTCACCAGAATACAAACCCCAGGCTGGCAGAACTCTGCCTGCTGTGTGTAGTGAGGGAGCTCTTTGCAAGCCCCTCTGCTGGAGACGGTCACGCTGTACATAGGTGCAGGGTGGGGCACAGGCTAGCTTCGTCCCCCCTCAATATGTTCCAAGCCCCACAGTGGGGGCCCTAAACTGTGGATAGTACCAAACCCTGTATGTGCTGTTTTTTATTATATATACACACCTATGACAAAGTTTAGTTTTCGGCTTGGGCACAGGAAGAGATTAACATCAGTAAGTAATTATAAAATGAAACTAATTATAACAATGCATCATAATAAAAGTTATTTAAAACTTATGAACTGTTTGTTTCTAGAATTTTCCATATAATGTTTCACAGAAAGCAAGACCGCTGGTGAGCTGACCGCTGCTCTGTGTTCTCACCTCTCTCCCCTGTTGCCCCCAGGCTCTGCCCACCCAGGGTCTCTGGACCTGCTCCAGCAGGTTCCCCACGGCCTACCAGACCTGCCGTGGGACCGGCCACGCCCTCTGGGCTGGCCATGGGGCGGTGGACACCGCCGTCCGAGCTCCGGCTTCCCTGGTCCTGTGACTCCTTCCCTCTTCCCCATCCCGGCCAGCACTTGTGAGCAGAAGCTTCTGGGCCTCCTCAGCAGCCACCTCTGCTCGCAACTGCCCTTCCTCAAAGGTGGAGGGGAGAGGGGCCTCGGGGGTCAGGCACAGGGCTGCTGCCAGAGTTTCCTACACCCCCAAACAGAGAAGGGAAGGGTCCACAGGTGAAGTCCACAGGCGCAGGGCTTGCTCAGGAGGGAGGACAGACAGGAGCCTGATGGGCTGGGACAGCAGCCTTTCTGAGCCACACCAGGGTGTCACAGCAGGAGGGACCCTTCTGAGGGGAGACCACAGCTGGGTCTGCCAAGACCCTGCCCCCTAAAGCTCAAGGCGTCTGGGGAAGGCGCCAGGAGACCACAGAGGCCCCCTACTACACGTGGCTCTCAACCCAAATTCTTTAAATGAGCAAATAGCATCAATGACTCAATGGTAGGAAGGAAAGACAAGGGAGGAGTGATTTTCCGTTGTGAAGACCTAGCTTTCCTAGCATTCTGTAATTTGCAAAACACAGTCTTACACACAAAGCGGGCAGGGGCACTTACATTTGCTTGTTTTTGTGGGAAGTGATAGAAGTGGGTGGACAGGAGCCCTGCACTCTCCCTACTGGGCGGGGGGGGGGGGGGGGCAGAGGCTCTACCCTTTGACCCACATAAACCCCTGGGGCGTGGGACACTGGAGGACCAGGGCCCCATCAGGATGCTTCCTGCTTATGTAGACAGGCGGAGCTTCAGAAATCAGATTCACAAGAGGTGCGGCCAGAGCTTCTTTGACTATGATATATACAAGCCCCAGCCCCTAAAACTAGCATTTGGGATATTTTTAAAGCATTCCAAGGCACTTCAGAGTCACCCAAAATAAACAGGACACAACCCTCCTCTTTAAGACGCTTGCAATTAAGTTGGAGTGACAGGATCTACAGATCTGTGCTGTTGCAGAACAGTGGCGGACGAGTCTGCACAGGAATTCGGATTCCATGCCCTATTTATGGAAACGATCTCCAGTCTGCAGCCCACCCCACTCGTGATGGCCGGCTCCAGAGTCCAGCCAAGCAAGGGGCCACTGGATTTTTGGATTGGCCTCAACACCAACCTGGAGTCTGGGAGCTGCTCCTGAGGTCACCTTGGGGGGCTGGATGCAGGGGCTGCTGGGAGCAGAGCAGCAGACGCCCCATTTTCCAGGACCAGCCAGAGGCCAATCACAAGGACACCAGCCTGAAAGGTTGGTCTCTGGGAGGAAGTTATTTCCCACAGAGAACCTTCCAGATGGGAGGAAACAGGATAGTTACAGGAAGGAGGGCCCCTTGGCAAGCTGAGGCTGCCTGGGGCAGGTCTGAGAGCACTCTGCCGGTTATGGCGCCCGAAGAAACCAAACCCTCCTGCTCAGCCCACCTGGACTCCTCTGGGCCTTCCTCCAGCTCTCGGCAGGTGGCTACTCGTGGTTCTCCCCCAGCAGGGGCTGCTCGCTGAGCGAGCCCTTCTGCCCTTCCTCATCAGATCATAGGCTTACAGTCCAAAGAGAGTTGGGGTCACTTTGCAGTCATGGATCTTGAATGCCCTTAGTCCATCAAAGCTGTTAATCAGACTCAGATGTGGAGTGCGTGGCCTGGCCTGGGACTAGTGGAGTCACTTGAAGTATCTGCAAGACGGACAGGAGTCAGGACTTGATGTTCGACAGCCGTGGCCTGAATGGGCCCAGGAGCCCGAGGACCAGAGGAGGAGGAGACAGGTCAAGCTCTCCATGGAAAGATGGCAGAGGGTTTGTTTTATGTACAGCTGAGTGAAGGGCAGGTGAGTACCCAGGCCTTGAGGGTGTGCCAGCACACAAGGGCAGACTGGCCCAGACCATGCTGCTGCCACAGCCCTCGACAAGGCTGGCTTTCCAGCTAGCCATTTCCCAGCTCAGTGACAACCAGGTGGCACAGTGGCCACAGAGCCCAGTGGCCATGCCCTCGTGTGTGCATCTAGGCCACCGTGCGTCTGGGTCCAGCTCTGGTGGGCACAGGGCACCAGAGGACACCCTGGAGAAAGAGGTCCCCCACATCAGCTTGAGGAGCACCTAGCCCCCAGAAAAGTCCTTCTAGCCACCGGCGCGAGGGTTCACAGCAGCTGGGAGTACTGTTTCTGTGCTACCAAAGTCAAGGTCAAAGACCTCACAAGAGGGATGACCTCTGCACAGACAGCGGCTCCTAGACCACATGGAGTCGTTCAGGACCCAACACCGTCTGGCCTCCCACCCGGCTGTGTGGGGCTCCTGGCAGGGGCCCCTGGACCCCCTCAGCCCCTGCCCTGGATGAGTTCCTACCTCAGGGGACACACAAGGCTGGCTGCGGGGTGGGGCAGGCTGCTCCTCCTGCTGGACACAGTGGCACTCCCGTTGCTCCACTCCCCTCACCCACTCGCCCTGGGCTGGGGGACCCTCACACGGCTCCATTTCCCCACCACTCAGAACGTTCTGGGCCAGCGCCATCACCCGCTTGGGTTTAAGTGAAGAATCTGAGTCTTGGACAGAAATACCAACGTCCAGGGCCACTCCGTGAGGATCACAGAGGCATGCCAGGGGCCTGGGGACTTGGGGAGGAACTACTTGCCCCACTCCAGGGATGCAGGGATTGGGGGAGACCTGACTGTGTAGGGGACACGTCAGTGAATCTTAGAGAAGAAGGTGACCAAAGGGAAGAGAGAGGAGGACGATCCCTTGAATGAAATGATGTGCAAAGTCAGGGGTGGGACCTCAAAGTGGGGGGCCGAGGTGAGGACCAGATAGAGGTCGGGAGAGCCACCTGGGGAGGGAGCGTCCATGTGAGCTTCAGTGTCAGTCAGCTTTTCATCACTGTGACAAATATCAGAGAAAAACAACTCAGAGGGGGAGAGACTTATTTTGGCTTATGGTGCCAAGACAAGAAGTCCCTTCCAGGGGGCTTGCCCGGTGGCCTGCTTCCTCCAACCCCACCTGCCTGCGGCTCCCACCTCCTCTCAGTGTCCAATCAGCCATCCACGGGTCCGAGCCCTCAGGATCCAGGCCCTTCCCCAAGCCCACCCTCTGGACACTGCACTGGGACCAGTCTTCCTCACACAGCCTTTAGGTATGTTCCAGACCCCAATCCTAACAGCCACCCTAGGAGTGGTGGGAAGACCAGGCCCTGGGTGGGGACAAGTCCCTCAAGGGCCAACCAGGGACATGACAGGGTTGGGACCCCAGAGGCAGTACCCTAGGGAAGTCAGGAGGGACAGATGAGGGAAACAAACACCTACAGGGAGGCCCCTGAAATAACTGAAGGAGATAGGAAAGAAGGACCTGACTTGGCCAGCTCCCCACAAAGGCCCATCCTGTCCACTAGCAGAGTGTGTCCAGCTGAGGGCCACCCACAGCACAGCATCACCCACACCACCAGAGCCAAGTGAAGGAGGCGTCACCCGAGCCCTGGGCCTACCACACTTTGTGGGTGCAGATCCTCTTTCCTCTGATCACTTATAAGAAAGCAGAATGGTTTTCAGACTGGGGCCAGAGGATCACGAGTTCAAAGCCAGCCTCGACAACTTCACGGGGCCTTAAGCAACTTAGGGAGACCCTAAGCAACCTTAGTGCCGCAGTCCGGCTGCAGCAAAATAACCAGGGGGTGACGAATAACTTGTGTACATTGATACAGCAGGAGTGGACGCCATTTATTGCAGGACAGGAGCGGTATTTATACATTCCACACAGCTTATCTAATTAGCATAAACTAGATACATCAGTCAACCAATAAGAAATGGTTAGGGAGGAATAAGAAGGGAGGGAGGAAGGGAAGGAGGGAGGAAGAAAGGGAGGGAGGGAGGAAGAAAGGGAGGGAAGGAGGAAGGAAGGNAGGGAGGGAATCACTTTGAAATAGCTCCATCCGGGCTATTTTATATCACCTAACACTTCACCTGTTCTTGATTTTATGGCAAAAATAATCTCATAACACTAGACAAAATCTTTGAAGATTAGAGAAAAAAATAAAAAAGAAAGAAGGAAACCCCTTCCTCTCTAAACACAACCCTCTCGACTTCCCCTTCCCATCTTGAAGCTGTCCTGCTCTCTTCTCGTTGTTGGCAAGGCTTCCTCTGGTGTGCAGACCCCACAGGGCAGGGCCTGCTCTGTCCAGGTACGTCACCAGTGTCATGTCCCCAAGAAGTGGGCCAGGCAGGAACAGGCCAGAGCGCCCATCTCTCATGGCCCTGCTACATCACCAGGCCGTGCAAGCTCCCCGGGGCCTCCACGTGCTGGACAGGATTGCCGTCCTTTATACCTCTCCAGAAAATGTGCCTGTTTCATTAGCCAGATGCAGTTTTTGAAAATTTAGGTCATTTCTTTTTTCTAGTTTTCTATTATAAATGCGTCTCCTATGTGAGCTGATGAGAGATCAGAACACCTACAGGAAAAGTGGATCAGTCTCGATTACTTAAACACGCAAGGCCACGTCGTGATGCGTCATGAATAAGGTCAGGAGAGAAGCCGCCAACTTGGAGAAAATATTTGTAGAAGATATAGTAGCCCTTTCTACATCAGGAGCCGATAAAAATCGATAATAAACCAAGTTTGAAGAAGAATAAAGTGCAGAGCATATGAATCAACTGGAGAAACACAAACGGCCCACAAACACGAGACACGTCTCACCTATAAACAGAGAACCAAAATCAAATCAAGGTTTTTGCCCTCATGCAGGTGGAAAAGATAAGCAGGATTTAGAGCATATTATTTTGTGGAAGTGTTGACGGCCGTGGGAAATCAATAAATTGGTTTAGCCGTTTTGGAGGGTAATTAGCAAATAGAAAATTTAAATGTGCTTTTGCCCAGCACACAAAAGCATAAAAAGTGCACTTTAACCCACAAAGCTCACTTCCAAGGCCAGTGTTAAAGAATCATGACACAACCACCGCAGGATATGTACTCGGTGTTTGCCGTTAGTGGCAGCAATGTACAGGGAATGCAGTCGTCCAGCATGTGGGGGGAGGGCTGCAGAGACGGTCCAGGTGTCAGGGACCACAGCCAGCCACAGAGGCAGAGGCGAGTCCGTCTCTACCCAGATGGGACTTTGCCTTTTCTTCGACATTGTTTGAAACATTTACAACTGGTAATAATTTTGTAATTACCGGAGTCATAAAGAGAAACAGGTTGAGAGTATAGATCAAACATAACTAAGCCTGCCTCCCCCTCCACACCACTGTTTGGGGCAGATGGGCAAAGAGCACACCTTCTCTGATTCTTGGTGCTGCGTGTGGCATTCCAGTTCCTCTCCTGGCTGCAAAACCAGCCGACTCCTCCAAGAGCTGAACCTCCCTCTTCAGGAGGTAATGTGCCTCCCATGACCGTTTTAATCTGCTCCTTTTAATCCTGTTCTGCAGTGTGCCAGTGTCCTGGGGCTCTGGTCCCCTTTCCAAGGCTCCGCACAGTATGTACTCAACACAGCTCGTTTGAAAATTTGGCTTCTGTCTCCTCTGCAACCCCTGGTACAGAAGGGCCGTGTAGGAAGCAGTTGGATTCTTCTTGGAGTAGTCATGAAAAATACTGGTTAGCCTTCAGGAGAACAGGCAGAGAGTTGCCCACTGTGTCCTGGCTCAGCAGCAGCCCTCCAACACTTTGCTGAAGCCCACCCAGACCAGGCCAGCTGCTGGGAGCAGACTCCAGGAGTCCTGGCCAGCTGGGCCCGTCCACACTGCCTGGATACCACCCTCTGCCTGCCCCATCGCCCACTGAGCTGCAGGACGCCCGTCTTCCCTCCCACTGGAGGACAGTGGGCTGTGTGGGGTCCAGGAAGCAGCAGCCAGCACCTCAGGTGTGTTTCAACCCTTCTCTTCAGCTCAGCTCCTCCATCTTCTCCTGTGCTCTGATGACTCAACGTGAAATTCCTCTTTGATTGATCACTTTGGCAATTACGAAGTGAGCTCTGCATAAAGGAATGGGTCTGTGTGCATGCTGGAAGGTGCCGGAAGAAACAGCAATCCAGGCAGAAGGTGGGGATGGAGGCTGCCCCTGCCCCCAACACTGTTGTTCCCTGTGACAGGCAAGCAGGAGCTGGTGCTGAGGCCACTGTTGGAAGTGTCCATCCCTCTAACACCCCTTATGGCACTTAAATTCAGACACCAAGTTCCCCAAGGCCCAAGGCCCCAGCTAAGGAGGCAGATGAGCCGGACCATGGATGCACCCCAGCCTCCTGTCACCTGGCCATGACCAGAGGTGTCATTCATTTTTACCTTGACTCATATGGTTGCATTCCCAGGCATGAAACACAGGTTGGGACACAGGAGCCCCTAGGCTGATGTGGGGGGCATGAGGGAGGCCAGCTTCTGGACATTCATCTACAGAGGCCACCCAGAAGGAAGGCCAAACGGTGGTCTCACGGAGGGACAGAAGTAATGTCCGACAGCAATCCAGTAGGGATGAAGACCTGAGCAACCCCACCTGGCTCAAATGCCACCATTTCCACCACCTGCCATGGTGCATTCTGTGGGTCAACTTGACCTGGCTACAAGATGCCCAAAGAGCCTGCACCACATTATTCTAGGAGTGAGCGAGTTTCCAGGTGAGATTGACGTGAATGGTGGGCTGAGGAGCCCCTGTGTGAGTGGACCTCATCAGATCCACTGAGGGCCTCCTGAGAACAAGAAGGTAGGAGAGGAACTGCCCCCGCACCCCTGCCTGCCTGCGCGGGGACCCTGGTATCCTGCCTATGGGCTGGGGCTCACACCCTCGGCTTCCGTGGTCCTCAGGGCTTCAGACCTGGACTAGATGACACAATCAGAGGTCCTGGGCCTCCAGCTGGCAGATGGCACACCTTACACCTTCTCGGTTCCAGAATCCCATGGGCCAAAGCCTCATGATGCAGAGACAATAGTCCCGGACTTCAACAGTTCAACTCAAGGACTCTCCACCTTCACCATGGTGCCAAAGCCATACGCCTTCCATAGAAAATGTCTGCAGGGTTTCAAACTTGCATCTTCCCAATCTTGGAAACATACACAGTAGGATTCTTTCTCAAAGAGGCCAGCTGTGGTGACCACAGCCCCAGGACCATGAGGGAAACGGCTGGCACTCCACGGTTTGCTGTGTCACTGAGCTATGGAGTGTGGTAGGTTAGGTGGAGTCAGTGCATTTCTGACTTAGGATAATTTATGATACACTTATCAGACCATAACGCTATCATACAATATATATATATATATATTCTACTCTGCTATTGCTCTGAAGAACCCTGACACCCCACCATGGTGCAAACCAGGTCCTTGCCCAGTCCAGTGCACTCTCCGCAGAAGCCAGGTGGTCCTGGGGAAGCATGGTTCGGGTGTACACCTCCTGCATGGCACGCATCAGACACAGAGCAGACTGAGGTCACTTGTGTGGCCCATGGGTCTGCCTCCCTGCCACTTCCCAGACACCCAGCACCCCCCACCCCAGCCCTGATGGCTCTCTGAGCAAGGGCACTAGCAGGGTATTGCTCCCTTGGGTCCCCGTGGGCTCCTCACACGTGACCTTATGCCTGGCCCTTCCCCTCGTTTCCAGCTCCCCACAGGGCACATTTTATAGCACTTCCCCAAGACTCTTCTTGTGCTACAATCACCCTACACACCACACCTTGTACTGACATATCGATGTCACCTCATCTCTCTGCTCCCCCAAAATCCCACCCCTGCAGGCCTGGGGTTTCAGCTTCTTTGCTAGCTTCCATATCCCCAGTGCTTAGAACATCACAACCCACAGCGATGGAGTTCTTGGTAAGTGGCACACCTCAGCTTCACAGGGAATTGGGGGCAGTGGGCTGCTCCTCTGTGGGGTGACTCGTTGAACATCTCTGTCCAGCAGTTGAGTTTGTCTTCAGAGATAAACTCTGCCATGGTGCCCCAACACGCCCAGGCACAGAGCCGCTGGCCAGCCACTCATGGAAACACATCAGGTCTGGACACTCACCTGTGCTCTACAAGGAACAGAGGACTTGTCCTGATAACAGAGAGTGGAGAACTGGGAGATGCCAAGTGGGGGGCACCACCCCAGGCAGCCTGGGCAGCCCCAACAGGCTCAGAACCCTGACAAGAGTCCAGCCAGCCAAGGTGCCAACCTTGATTTTTGGAGACACAAGATCACAATGTGAGATAGGAATACAAATGTAACCACCCAGCAGGGTCAACCCCCCCCACCCCCCACCAGCCAAGGGCCTCTGGGCTGTCCCCTAGGCTCCCTCAAGGCACTTGTGAAGCAAATCTCTGGGATCAAACCCCTGGGAGGTGTGGGCAGGAGCTGCAGAACCAGTAAGGGCCAAAACCATCACCCTTCTCTGAGAGCCCCAGTCCCCAGGAGAGCAGGGAGGGGCACATGAAGTGATCAAGAGCTAGTCTGTCCAGGACTGAGGTGACCACTCCTTCACCTAAGGGGAGGAAGAGTCCCTGAGCTCCTGCTGATGTTCTCTCCTCCCCCTGGCCAGTTCTCCATATGGCCCTGGAACCTGGAAGAGTCTGTAAAGCTGGTGCCTGTCCACCAGGTGGAGACCAGGAGGGCCAAGGAAGGGCACTGCTGGCCTGGCTCCCAACAGGCCTGAGGGCAAGGAGGGCCTTGCATGCACCGAGTGCTCTCAGCCAGCATACAGCCCAGACAGTCAACAGATGGAAGCTGGTGCTGGGAATCCACTTAGAAGAAACAATAAGCGCATTCTCTGCGCCTCTCCTTCCAAAAGCAACATGCCCTGGGAGCCACCGCAGCCGGCTAGCCACTCCCCCAGCCCATTCTCGCTGGGAAAACCTCAGAGAATTGTGATCTGCAGGCCAAGGAGCTGCCCCCAATCCCTCCTTCTTCCCTCCTGCTTTTCCCACACTCCCTGCACAATTAACACAGAGCGGGGGACCAGCACAGCCTGGACCCAGCAGGCTGCCCACGGGCAATCCTCGGGCTCCTTAAAGGACAGAAACAAAATTGCATTTCAGCTCCAGGTGCAGCAGGGAAGAGGCTGGCCCTCCCCCAAGTGCCCACAACTTGGGAAAGGATGCAAATGAATGAAAAGGAACTTTTCCCACTTCCTATTCAAATTAAGTGAGGGTGGCAAGCTTGCCAGAGGGGGGAGCCTGGGGGAATTTTCTAAGTGGGCTGGGTTTGGGTGAAAACCCAGCCACGGCTCAGGGCCCTGCTCAGTGATTACTGAGGACCGAATGACCCCCTGGGAGGCAAGGAGTGACATTTGCACAGAGGACAGGTAGACACTGGATGTCCACTTGGCCCCGTCTCCAAGGTGGCTGGGGTCAAAAGGAAGAGGGGGTGCCTTAATGTTGGGAGGGAGGTGAAGAGGATGAGGGGGCAGAGGAGAAAGGGGAAGAGGGTGGGAGAGAGGAGAAGGGGTGAGACGGGGAGAGGGCAGGGAGAGGAGAGGAAACTGGGGTGAGCAGCAGAAGCGGGGAGAGAGGGGAGAGGGAGGGACAGCAGGGTTGAGAGAGGGACCTGGAGAAAGGGAGGGGGCAGAGCAGGAGGAGGACGGAGAGATCAGGTGAGATGGGGGGCAGGAGAGAAGGTGGGGGGGGGCGTGGGAGGGGAGGAGCCAGGAGAGGAGGAAAGGAGGCGT
>NW_025999968.1:61221557-61227641 GCF_001458135.2 Marmota marmota marmota
GAGGAGGAGGAGGAGGAGGAGGAGGAAGAGGAGGAGGAAGGGCGGGATAACCCCCCCCCCTCAGAGGCCCACGGCCATTCCACAGAGAGGAACCGGAGGCCCAGGAGGTCGGCCAACCTACCCAGTGTTGCCCCGCAGGCGAGAGTGGGACTCAGACCCCAGGCCGCCCCTAAGCCAGCTCAGGTCACGCCCACCTAGGACACAGCCTGAACACCGAGGGCCAGTCCGCTCTGCCTCCTTCCAGCCTCCGCCTGGCCAGGTGCCCTGTGCCTCGGCCTTCCCTGGGGGCTCCTTCTCCTTCGCTTGATTCATGTCCTCTCAACACACAGGCACCAGCCCCACCACAGCATCAAGGGGCCGCCCCAGGGATTCTCTGTCCCTTTTCTCTGCTCTGTTTGTCCCTTTATAGCTTTTGTCTCTGCTAGGGCATCACAGCAGACATCCATCGTCTGTTTATTATCCATCTTCTCACCAGAA
The DNA here is from genome assembly GCF_001458135.2 of Marmota marmota marmota. Classification (NCBI taxonomy): domain Eukaryota; kingdom Metazoa; phylum Chordata; class Mammalia; order Rodentia; family Sciuridae; genus Marmota; species Marmota marmota. The sequence continues at coordinate 61,222,035 of NW_025999968.1, forward strand.
TATAAGTCCCAGGTGGGTGTTTGTTGTCTGTCTCCTCACCAGAATACAAACCCCAGGCTGGCAGAACTCTGCCTGCTGTGTGTAGTGAGGGAGCTCTTTGCAAGCCCCTCTGCTGGAGACGGTCACGCTGTACATAGGTGCAGGGTGGGGCACAGGCTAGCTTCGTCCCCCCTCAATATGTTCCAAGCCCCACAGTGGGGGCCCTAAACTGTGGATAGTACCAAACCCTGTATGTGCTGTTTTTTATTATATATACACACCTATGACAAAGTTTAGTTTTCGGCTTGGGCACAGGAAGAGATTAACATCAGTAAGTAATTATAAAATGAAACTAATTATAACAATGCATCATAATAAAAGTTATTTAAAACTTATGAACTGTTTGTTTCTAGAATTTTCCATATAATGTTTCACAGAAAGCAAGACCGCTGGTGAGCTGACCGCTGCTCTGTGTTCTCACCTCTCTCCCCTGTTGCCCCCAGGCTCTGCCCACCCAGGGTCTCTGGACCTGCTCCAGCAGGTTCCCCACGGCCTACCAGACCTGCCGTGGGACCGGCCACGCCCTCTGGGCTGGCCATGGGGCGGTGGACACCGCCGTCCGAGCTCCGGCTTCCCTGGTCCTGTGACTCCTTCCCTCTTCCCCATCCCGGCCAGCACTTGTGAGCAGAAGCTTCTGGGCCTCCTCAGCAGCCACCTCTGCTCGCAACTGCCCTTCCTCAAAGGTGGAGGGGAGAGGGGCCTCGGGGGTCAGGCACAGGGCTGCTGCCAGAGTTTCCTACACCCCCAAACAGAGAAGGGAAGGGTCCACAGGTGAAGTCCACAGGCGCAGGGCTTGCTCAGGAGGGAGGACAGACAGGAGCCTGATGGGCTGGGACAGCAGCCTTTCTGAGCCACACCAGGGTGTCACAGCAGGAGGGACCCTTCTGAGGGGAGACCACAGCTGGGTCTGCCAAGACCCTGCCCCCTAAAGCTCAAGGCGTCTGGGGAAGGCGCCAGGAGACCACAGAGGCCCCCTACTACACGTGGCTCTCAACCCAAATTCTTTAAATGAGCAAATAGCATCAATGACTCAATGGTAGGAAGGAAAGACAAGGGAGGAGTGATTTTCCGTTGTGAAGACCTAGCTTTCCTAGCATTCTGTAATTTGCAAAACACAGTCTTACACACAAAGCGGGCAGGGGCACTTACATTTGCTTGTTTTTGTGGGAAGTGATAGAAGTGGGTGGACAGGAGCCCTGCACTCTCCCTACTGGGCGGGGGGGGGGGGGGGGCAGAGGCTCTACCCTTTGACCCACATAAACCCCTGGGGCGTGGGACACTGGAGGACCAGGGCCCCATCAGGATGCTTCCTGCTTATGTAGACAGGCGGAGCTTCAGAAATCAGATTCACAAGAGGTGCGGCCAGAGCTTCTTTGACTATGATATATACAAGCCCCAGCCCCTAAAACTAGCATTTGGGATATTTTTAAAGCATTCCAAGGCACTTCAGAGTCACCCAAAATAAACAGGACACAACCCTCCTCTTTAAGACGCTTGCAATTAAGTTGGAGTGACAGGATCTACAGATCTGTGCTGTTGCAGAACAGTGGCGGACGAGTCTGCACAGGAATTCGGATTCCATGCCCTATTTATGGAAACGATCTCCAGTCTGCAGCCCACCCCACTCGTGATGGCCGGCTCCAGAGTCCAGCCAAGCAAGGGGCCACTGGATTTTTGGATTGGCCTCAACACCAACCTGGAGTCTGGGAGCTGCTCCTGAGGTCACCTTGGGGGGCTGGATGCAGGGGCTGCTGGGAGCAGAGCAGCAGACGCCCCATTTTCCAGGACCAGCCAGAGGCCAATCACAAGGACACCAGCCTGAAAGGTTGGTCTCTGGGAGGAAGTTATTTCCCACAGAGAACCTTCCAGATGGGAGGAAACAGGATAGTTACAGGAAGGAGGGCCCCTTGGCAAGCTGAGGCTGCCTGGGGCAGGTCTGAGAGCACTCTGCCGGTTATGGCGCCCGAAGAAACCAAACCCTCCTGCTCAGCCCACCTGGACTCCTCTGGGCCTTCCTCCAGCTCTCGGCAGGTGGCTACTCGTGGTTCTCCCCCAGCAGGGGCTGCTCGCTGAGCGAGCCCTTCTGCCCTTCCTCATCAGATCATAGGCTTACAGTCCAAAGAGAGTTGGGGTCACTTTGCAGTCATGGATCTTGAATGCCCTTAGTCCATCAAAGCTGTTAATCAGACTCAGATGTGGAGTGCGTGGCCTGGCCTGGGACTAGTGGAGTCACTTGAAGTATCTGCAAGACGGACAGGAGTCAGGACTTGATGTTCGACAGCCGTGGCCTGAATGGGCCCAGGAGCCCGAGGACCAGAGGAGGAGGAGACAGGTCAAGCTCTCCATGGAAAGATGGCAGAGGGTTTGTTTTATGTACAGCTGAGTGAAGGGCAGGTGAGTACCCAGGCCTTGAGGGTGTGCCAGCACACAAGGGCAGACTGGCCCAGACCATGCTGCTGCCACAGCCCTCGACAAGGCTGGCTTTCCAGCTAGCCATTTCCCAGCTCAGTGACAACCAGGTGGCACAGTGGCCACAGAGCCCAGTGGCCATGCCCTCGTGTGTGCATCTAGGCCACCGTGCGTCTGGGTCCAGCTCTGGTGGGCACAGGGCACCAGAGGACACCCTGGAGAAAGAGGTCCCCCACATCAGCTTGAGGAGCACCTAGCCCCCAGAAAAGTCCTTCTAGCCACCGGCGCGAGGGTTCACAGCAGCTGGGAGTACTGTTTCTGTGCTACCAAAGTCAAGGTCAAAGACCTCACAAGAGGGATGACCTCTGCACAGACAGCGGCTCCTAGACCACATGGAGTCGTTCAGGACCCAACACCGTCTGGCCTCCCACCCGGCTGTGTGGGGCTCCTGGCAGGGGCCCCTGGACCCCCTCAGCCCCTGCCCTGGATGAGTTCCTACCTCAGGGGACACACAAGGCTGGCTGCGGGGTGGGGCAGGCTGCTCCTCCTGCTGGACACAGTGGCACTCCCGTTGCTCCACTCCCCTCACCCACTCGCCCTGGGCTGGGGGACCCTCACACGGCTCCATTTCCCCACCACTCAGAACGTTCTGGGCCAGCGCCATCACCCGCTTGGGTTTAAGTGAAGAATCTGAGTCTTGGACAGAAATACCAACGTCCAGGGCCACTCCGTGAGGATCACAGAGGCATGCCAGGGGCCTGGGGACTTGGGGAGGAACTACTTGCCCCACTCCAGGGATGCAGGGATTGGGGGAGACCTGACTGTGTAGGGGACACGTCAGTGAATCTTAGAGAAGAAGGTGACCAAAGGGAAGAGAGAGGAGGACGATCCCTTGAATGAAATGATGTGCAAAGTCAGGGGTGGGACCTCAAAGTGGGGGGCCGAGGTGAGGACCAGATAGAGGTCGGGAGAGCCACCTGGGGAGGGAGCGTCCATGTGAGCTTCAGTGTCAGTCAGCTTTTCATCACTGTGACAAATATCAGAGAAAAACAACTCAGAGGGGGAGAGACTTATTTTGGCTTATGGTGCCAAGACAAGAAGTCCCTTCCAGGGGGCTTGCCCGGTGGCCTGCTTCCTCCAACCCCACCTGCCTGCGGCTCCCACCTCCTCTCAGTGTCCAATCAGCCATCCACGGGTCCGAGCCCTCAGGATCCAGGCCCTTCCCCAAGCCCACCCTCTGGACACTGCACTGGGACCAGTCTTCCTCACACAGCCTTTAGGTATGTTCCAGACCCCAATCCTAACAGCCACCCTAGGAGTGGTGGGAAGACCAGGCCCTGGGTGGGGACAAGTCCCTCAAGGGCCAACCAGGGACATGACAGGGTTGGGACCCCAGAGGCAGTACCCTAGGGAAGTCAGGAGGGACAGATGAGGGAAACAAACACCTACAGGGAGGCCCCTGAAATAACTGAAGGAGATAGGAAAGAAGGACCTGACTTGGCCAGCTCCCCACAAAGGCCCATCCTGTCCACTAGCAGAGTGTGTCCAGCTGAGGGCCACCCACAGCACAGCATCACCCACACCACCAGAGCCAAGTGAAGGAGGCGTCACCCGAGCCCTGGGCCTACCACACTTTGTGGGTGCAGATCCTCTTTCCTCTGATCACTTATAAGAAAGCAGAATGGTTTTCAGACTGGGGCCAGAGGATCACGAGTTCAAAGCCAGCCTCGACAACTTCACGGGGCCTTAAGCAACTTAGGGAGACCCTAAGCAACCTTAGTGCCGCAGTCCGGCTGCAGCAAAATAACCAGGGGGTGACGAATAACTTGTGTACATTGATACAGCAGGAGTGGACGCCATTTATTGCAGGACAGGAGCGGTATTTATACATTCCACACAGCTTATCTAATTAGCATAAACTAGATACATCAGTCAACCAATAAGAAATGGTTAGGGAGGAATAAGAAGGGAGGGAGGAAGGGAAGGAGGGAGGAAGAAAGGGAGGGAGGGAGGAAGAAAGGGAGGGAAGGAGGAAGGAAGGAAGGAAGGGAGGGAAAGAATTATCAAGGATTATATGAAGCAAATCTGAATCATAAAGGTCAGTTAATTCTAAACCACATATTATCAAATCAAGCAGCAACATATATAGATTTGTGTGTGCGTGTGTTTATATATGTGTATAGAATAGAGACACATTTTAATAATTAATGGCATTACTAGATGAAAGGAGAAAAATCACATACATACCTCAATAAATGTCCTTTAATTCAACCATCATTCATGATACAAATTTGTGGCAAATTTGGAATAGAGGGAATTTACAAAAACTGAGAAAAGACATCAACTATTTACATGGAAATGTTATTTAACTTCAGGAAGTAAAGACTGCTTGTTTTCTTCATTCTACTTAACAGTCTTCTCAAAGTCTTGTCATTTTGGATGAGTATTGTCACTATCTCCTAGGAGCTTGTTAGAAATGCAAACTCTCAGGCCCTGACCTACTTCTGAACCAGGATCTTCCTTTCAATATTATTCCCCAGTAATTCAAATATATTTTAAAATTTGAGAAGCACTGATCTCTTTAGTACAGAAGGACAATAAATATTGTTTTAAAGCAGTATACCATGTAGAATATAAAAATTGGAATGGAAAAAATCAATCTTTTTATTATTTACAGATGATATGACTGTCTACATAGAATATCTTAAAAAAAGAACAAAAATTATTAAAAGTACAACAAAGTTTTGACAAGTTTTTTGGATATGTGAACAATTAAACAATTATTTGATTTGCATACAATTCCAGCAAGCATCTAGGACATGCAATTTTGAAAACTGCTACCATGCCAGGTACAGTGGTGCATGCTGCAGTGCCAGGTACTTGGAAGGTTGAAGCAGAACAATAATGGGTTTGAGGCTATCCTGGGCAATGTAGTGAGACCCTTTCACGATCAAGATTAAAAGAGAGAGAAGGAGAGGGAGAGAGAGACAGAAAATCCATGCCATTTTACAGGGTAACAGAAGCTCACAGTGTATATGAATAAAAGATGCACAAGATGTTTATAACTAAATTTATAAATGTATTGAAAACACTAATAGAGATATAATTAATAGATATGCAATGATCGTAGATAGAAAATATCCTGAACATATCACTTTT
>NW_025999968.1:61229362-61255208 GCF_001458135.2 Marmota marmota marmota
GGGTCCGCGGCCCCGCAGGTGGGCAGCTCTGACAGCCGAGGGGACTCCGGGCTGCCGTGTCTCCTGGGCCCTCGCTGGGGGTCGGGGAGGCCCGCGGTTAGCTCTGCGGTGCGTCTGCCAATCCCTTGGTGGGAAGGACTTCTCCAGATGTCCAGGGTTCCTGATGCACAGGAGTCACATAAGAGAGGGGTTCGCCAAGGACCCCCTTTGTTCGTAGCCTCTCCCCTTCTAAGCCCCCTCCAGCGTCCAGGCCCCACAGACCCAGGACCTCTGCTTCTGATTGGAAGATAGGGACAATGGCGAGCTGGCTGGGGTGGGGGTGCTCTCGTGAGCTCCCCCTAAAGTCCCTGAGGAAAAGACATTATGAGGAACTTGCTCCCAGACTTCGGCTGGACATCTCAGGGTGCCAGGGCAGCTGCCACCTTTCTGTTCAAGGAAACCCAACAGAGGAGCCAGGAGGCGATGCCCAGCAGGGTGTGGACCTCTGGGTTCTCAGACTGCCCTCAGCTAGCTTAGTCAGTAGAGTGTGGTCAACAAGTCACCTCACTCTCAGCTAACTGGGAGTGGGAGGCATCATCAAGGACAGGTGGTCAGCCCCTTACTTCATCATTGTGGACAGTTGATCAAGGGCAGATGGACCAGGTCCTCTGACTTCCATGAATGGTGCCTGTGGACACACAGGGAAATAACAGCCTCCTTCGTTCCAAAGGAAAGAAGGGCCCTGCCCAAAGGCTTCCCCAGGTGCATGTACACAGCTCACACACATGCATGTGTGTGGACATGCAGACATGCCCACGGGCAGGTGTGTGTGCATTTTCCCTTCAGGTGAGGATTTATTGAGATCTGCCTCTTTCTGAAGTGCTGATGAGGTGCTGTGAGCAGATCAGCGTGGCAGGTCCTTCCTAAGAACTCCCCAGAGGTCCTAGAGCAGTAGGTGGGAAGTGGAGGAAGGCTCAGGAGGGACATAGGTGAGCCCTGGGGCGGCCAGGCTGGATGGGCACTGTGGGCAGGTAAGTTGTCCGAAGTGGACACACCTAAGGTGGGTGACCTCTAGGAAAGCTGCCCACAGGCTACCTCTGAGGGACAACAAGGCAGTAGGTGGAGAGGTGGCGGCCAGGGAGGGGACAGAGCTGTGATGGACAGCGAGTGCCTTGGCTCCTCTGGGTGGGCATCCTGGTCTGTGATTTCCGCTTCGTACAGTGCAAGGAGAAGTAGGTGAGGGAATGTAAACAGAGTGCCTGGAACACTGCGGAACGGATCTGTCCGCCCCACAAACATCCTTCACCCTGCCTGGGGAGGACACTGGCCATGCTCTTTAAATCTGGTCATCCCTTTGGCCCTGCCAGTCAGTCACTGTTCTTGACCCTTCTCATCGTCCTCTGCTTTCTGTCATCTGCATTGTCAGACACTTAGAGCTGGATCTTTGGCCTCGGCTGGGAGCCAGGCCACCCCTGGTTTCTGAATCAGTACCAGCAAGTAAAGCCCGCTCACCCACCTTGCAGGCTGCACACCCAGCAGCACCCACAGGACCTTACCTGCTCAGCTGAGAGCACTTTCTGAGATGCTGTCCTTGGCTGAGATGCCTTTTCTTACGAGTCCCAGGCACTGGATGCTCCTGAGACTTCCCAGCATGCTCTCACTTCAGCCTGACCCACTCTGCCTCCCCTCCGCGGGAAGTCCTGGAGCACGCCCATGTGGCTTCCAAGGAGAGGGCATGGGTGGGGGCCCGGGCAGAGAGGAGGGTCTGTGTTGTTTTCTGCCACAGTGGTCACCAGCCTGGTGACAGGGAAGCACAGCATGCCTGCATTCTCTCTGCTCTTTGTCCCTCTCGTTGCCAATGCCGCCCATTTCAGCCTTCCCCAGACAGTGCGGAGATGGAAGACGGGGAAGTCATTCGAACACTGGCTTCGTGGGTACCGCCTGGCAAAGCTCAGGGTGGAGAGCCAAAGCTGTCTGGAGCCGGTGCCCTCCCTGTGGAGGTCTCGCTGTGAGCATGATCCTGCTGGCATTCCCAGGACTCATGCAGCTATTGGCAGTCCTCAGTGCTTTCTTTAATAGACGAAGAAAATTCCAAACACACACAGGTGTCGTGACACCTGCCCAGGCTTATCTAGCAGGGATCAGCAACAAGGCTTGAGGGACTCTGTGCTCCATCCCAGGGACTTTCCCTTGAGAAGCTGGTTAACGCTCTCAAGCCCCTTTCGAAGGCTGTAGGGCCCCGGAGGACGCACTCCTGCCCTGGGCTCTTGTTGGCAGCACCTCCACTTACCCTCTCTGTGGTTAGGTTTTCTCAACAGTGAAATGGGGTAAGAGTGAGCTGCCATTGAAGGGATTAAATGGGACAGGGCAGATCACCTGGTCGATGAGCCACCTGTCTTTATTGACCATCTGGTGTGCTGAGTGCGGGGTTCCATGTGACCATGATGGCACCGGGTTTGGTTAGCTCTGCTGGGTGACTGCCACCTTAGGACAGGCCCTTCTGACCTGAGCAAGGCGCTGGGCTTGGTTCCTTGGAGAGTACAAACGGTAAACAGTGGCAGTTGCTTCGGGCTCTCAGAGGGACATAGCAGAGCGCGTGGTGGGCAGAGCCCATGGCAGTACATGCATGTGGGCCTGATGGATTGCTTTCCTTTCTCTGTGAAGGTCTTCTTGGTGGGGAAGGAACCCTCCCAGAAGACCAGGCAGCCATTGGGATGTCCTGGGTTAGGACTGCCCAGTGGCCAGGGGCAGCCTCCCGTGGCCAGCATCACATGCACACACCTGTCCCTGTCAACCAGTGTTCAGCTTGCTAGGGTGCACAGGTGGGCAGCAGGCAAGGCCTCCTCCCACCCCTGCATCCAGTCCCCAGGTGGGCTGTTGAAGGAGGGAGGCAGGAGCCCCGGGCCCAGAGTCAGGGGACTTTGGAGTTTGCCCTCTGGAAGCCCAAGCTCTGCGCATTTGCCCGGAGGTCTTGAATTTCTTTTCTCAGCTTCCCTCGCCCAGGCCCCCAGCCTCAGTACCTGCCCTTTTTTTCTCATTTGTGGAGAAAGGATGGGCTCAGCCGCCGTACCCGGGATGACAGGATAAAGTCCTCTATAACGGGGCCTCCTGCCTGGTGGTACCTCTGGGCTTGGGTGTGCCAACCTCCCAGATGAGGTGGGAGAGGCCACTGGGGGCCCTCTGGCCAGCCGTGGGCGTGGGTTTGTCGAGAGGTCACATCTGGGCAAGGCTGAGCACCCTGCAGCTTCCTTGCTGCGGTGACCCTGTTCTGGTGGCTCTCGGGGAAGGTCCCCACTCTGGGTGCCCCAGCCCCACCCACCACTCTGAGCGGCTGTGGTTTTGCCCCGGCCTGCTCTGCAGCAGGAACCCGGGTCTCGAAGGGTGAAGAGCACTTGGTTCTGTAGGCTGTTGCTGCTCTGAAGCACAGAACCAAAGGACAGAAGCCAGAGACAGAGCAGCTGGGAATCGGGTTGGGTACCCGAGGACTGCCCCCAGCTTCTGTAGCTGCCCCTGCCCCTGCCAGAGCCCAGGGCTCCCTCCACACTTGGTCTTCCACCCAGCGTGGTCCAGGGGCCTTTGTGAGCCTGCCAGGCCTGGCCTGCCATCTTCCTCCCAGAGGTGTTCATCCTTTGCTCAGAACCCTGCATGGGGAGCCCACAGACTCTGCATGCCCTGCTGGGTGGTCACTGGTCCTAGCCCAACCAAATCTGGCTCCTTGCTGCCTGCTTCTCCAGTGTCCCCTCCCCCTCATGCTCCATTTGGTCATCCTCACCATTCCCAGCAGTCATTGTCCTCCTGTGACATGTTTGTAACTGTTGACAGGTGAGGAAATGGTAACCTAGCCCGTCGAGCCCAGGGAGCTAGACAAGGGGTCAGCCATACCCCTTGGGTGTCCCAGCCTGAGGATGGAGGTGGGAGTGTGGGGTACGGAGCATTTGGATGTCCAGCCCTCTTTCCATCCTGACCCCTGGGATGACCCCTCTGCCTCCGCTGCAGTAAGACCTGGGCTCTGAATCCTGCAAGAACATCTTGGCTTTGTTTCCCTTTCAAGAAGCCACCTGCGGCCAAGCGCCTGCCGGCCAGGGTGATCCACCAGGTACGGGGAGAGGTGCTGTCCATGTTCTGATTGGGGCACTGTGCCGTCAGGGAGCACTGGATGCTTGTTATGGTCGGATCTGGACTGTCCCCAGAGGCTCATGTGTTGAAGGCTTGGTCCCCATGCAGAGTGTCCAGAGGGGGGCTCTGGGGAAGTGAGTGGATCATCCTTGGCGGGATTCATAGCTGAGTGGACTCCTGGGAGTGTAGAATGGGGGGCCTAGTTGGAGGGGGACGTTTCTTAGGGGACTATGTCTTGTCCATGGCCTTTCCTCTCCAGCCCCTTTGTAGCTGCCAAGATCTGAGCAGCTTCCCTCTGCCCGCCGGGTCCTTCCACCCTGTGCTGCCTCACCTCGGGCCCAGAGCAGTGGAGCCCACTGACCACGGATTGAAGCCTTTGAAACCTTGAGCAGAATAAATCTTTCCTCTGTTAAGTTGGTTTTTGTGGGTATGTTGTCACAGTGATGGAAGCTACTCAGAAACCCTCCTCCACCACGGCTGTGGTCTGAGGGCCTCTTAAGTCAGAAGCCTGGGAAGGGACGCTGAAGACCTGAATGGACATGATGCCAACGTGGATGACCGTTAGTGACCTGGGGATCTCTCAGGCCATGTGCAATGCCACCCTGATGCACAGAGGGGCTGTTCTGCTTCTGGTGGTCATGAGGAGGGTGGGAGATGGGACAGGCTGCCTTGCTGGGTCTGGTTTTGCTCTTTGCCGGTAGAAGTGACCTCTCTGGTCACTTTCTCCTGGGGAAAGTGGACTCTGGTGACGTCCCTTTAGAGTGATCAAGCAGATGATGGTGAATCATGTCCAGTGTTTGGGTGGCATGGGCACCAGGGGAGGCCCAGGCAGCTCAGCACCTGATGCTTCTCAGAGACCCTGGAAGAAGCCATGGCAGGGCCCTTCTTGTCACCTGTGTGACTCTCCCAATGCCACTGCAAGTCTGAACCAAAGGCAGCCACAGAGAGACAGTGCCCAGGGTCCCCAGACGCTGGGCCCCATTGCCCAGGACCCCTTCACCTCCAAGCTGGAGGTCTCCTGTTGCAGGTGGAACTGTCGTGTGCTGGGAGCCGAGGAGGCTGCCGGTCTCATGAGAGCACGTTGTGGTGAGGGAGTCTGGCCTCAGAGATGTGCAGGGTGCAGAGGAGGGACGTGCTGCCCATCAGCACAGACAGGCTGGCAGGCACATGGGGGGTGGGACAGGGCCACAGCAGCCCTGACTGACCTCAGTGCCAGCAAAGGAAGTGCTGCCTGGTGGCCTGCGGTTCCTGGGAGGCTAGACCCTGGGCTTGCTTCCTTGGGTGCCCAGCCTGCCTGTGGCCTCTCATGGGTACTCACCGATCCCTGTCCCATCCAGTCACCAGCTCATCTGCTGCCCTCAAGTTTCCACCTGGACAGTCCTGCCCAGGCAGACACTGTCTGGTGCTCCCTTCTCCCAGTCCCCCTGAACACTTGCCACTTCTGCTTCAGGGAAGCCCCGGCGGGAACCTGGGCCCACCAAGAGTGCAGTTGGGGCAGGTGAAGGGTGGGCCTGGGGCTGAGCCCGAGCTGGCTCCTCAGGCCTGTCGGCAGTGAGCCTCCTGCTTTTCATCCTGCGTCTGCACAGCCATGTTCTGAATCTGGGGACAGTGTTGTTGGAGCACACAGCTGGCCCTCGTCTGTGGCAGTGTGCAGAGCGTGTGTGTCCACACTCCACAGAGTCCCTCTGCAGGCCACTGTGCCGTGCCCTCAGCTGCCACTTTGGTGGTGCCCTGCTGTCCGTCTGGAGGAGGCTTCCCCATTGAGGGTGCAGTGTGCTGCCTTGTGGCCCCACCCTGTCTGCTGTCCCCTGCCCCCGCCACACAGTCCCACAGCAGGCTCACAGAACCCTAGAAACTGGGTCTAGAAACAGTTCAAATTGTTTTAGATTCTCTAATTCATTTCTTAAATCGTGATGAACTACACATGACAGAAAAATGTATGACTTTCACCATTTTTAAGTGCACCATTCGGGGACATTAAGCCCATCTGCATGTTTGTGTGGCCATCGCCAATGTCTGTCTCCAGAGCCCTCTCCCCGAGGAAGCTCTGCCCAGCTCCTTTGCGGAGCTGGCCCACAGGGTGCTTCCCAGGCGCAGTGGAGGGATCCTGGGTCTGCCGAAGCTTTGTGGACCTCGGTCGCCCCCACTCTTGTCTCCTGGGCTTGCAAGGGGCCAGCCAAGAGCAGTGGGTCCCCGCAGGTGGAGTGGTGCCCCCCCTGGGGTGAGGATGGGGCCACCAAGCTGGGGCAGGTGCTTTCCAGAGGCAGCCTCACTGAGCCTCTGCAGCTGGCAGCACAGACCCTGGCAAGGCCCTCTGCCACCGAACCTGGTAGCTGTGTGGCATCTGCTGCTCCGCTTGCTCTCCGTGCCTCAGAACCTCCATCTGTGGGTGGAGGTCAGGGCCTGCCTGCTTCACAGCGTTTGGGGAGATTGGGTGCTTTCGTGCGTCCAAGTGCATGGGCCCTTGGTGATTGTGTGGACAGCGTTGTTTTTGTTACTTATTGGACTTATTGATCCATGTCATGGATTCAGGGCAGCCCGATCCCTATGCCTGGTTGGGAGAGGTCCTCTGGCTCCAGGTTACAGAGTGGCCTCTGGCGCCCGCCATCCCGCCAGCACAGCTGTGTGCTTTGGAAACAAGGCCTGACCGAGAGCGTTCAGCGCAGGGACGCCTTTCCCAGGTTAGCTTCAGGCCCACCCTCCTTCTCTCCTCACTAAACCACGTCCCTGGTGCCTCTCTTTGCTCCTCCCGATGTTTTGGAGGGAGGTGCTGCGGAGAGCCCAGGAGGCAGGGAGGGTGGACGGGGCACCATGGATCTGCATTTCTTTGGCAGTGGGCAGAGCTGGCAGCTGCAGGCGGAACAGTAGCTGTGCAGGCGAGATCACCTGGCCGTGGAAGGGATGGTATGGAAAGCGTCCATTCCAGCTCTGGGCACTTGGCCTCCATTGCCACTTAGCTGCCCACCCACCATGTGCAGCCTCAGGAGCTGCCCATCCCCTGTGGGCCTCTGGGAACAGTCCAAACCCACACATGGAGTGGCTGGGGCTGGCGGGTCTGCCTGACTGCCCTGTCAGTGGACAGGGCACCACGCGGAGAAGCTGCTCCTCCCTGCATGTGGCGGGCTCGGGGTGCCCAGGACAGGGTCTGAGTGGGAGGGGGCCCAGCGCCCACCGTGTTGATTTATTTTTTGCAGACAGACCAGTTAATGGAGCCTGGTGATTCAGACTGTCTCTCGCCTCATGGCTTCTCCTCTGCAGAATTTTTTTTTTTCAACTTTTATAGCCTTACAAATAACAGGAAAAGAGGCAGCGCAGTTGACATTATCATCAAGCCATCTTCAGTAATCTCTCCACCTGGAACTTATATTTGCAGTGACGGCTCCCGCCGGGCTCTGCAGCTGGGCAGGCTGTCTCCAGCACAGTGCCAGGGTGGCTGGCAGGCACGCAACGTCCAGAGCACTGGGGGACAGCCCTGGGGTGCCTCCTCAGGGCCATGTCACAGAGGTCCCATGGGCAGGGAGGCTTTGGATGGCCATGTGAGGTCTGGAGTCTCGAGGCAGCTCCCTTGCAGGCCTGGTACTGCTCAGGCACCGCCAACAGGAAAGCCAAAGCCCGGGACCTACTCAGGCTCTGGATGTTGCAGCTGGGGGCAGCCAAGTGCCGTTGGGGTCTTGGAGACCTACAGTGCCCACCTGGGCCCACAGGGTGCAGGGCCGTGGCCTGAGGCCTATTTCAGTGCTGTCTCGTGCCCATGCGAGGGTGGAGCCCACGCAGTAGGGGTGCAGCCCACGCAGCAGGGGTGGGAGGCGTGGAGCACCCTCTTGGCAAGAGCAGACTGTGGTGTTACAGGAGGCAGGTCCAGAGCAGAGGAGTGTGGCCCCAAGGCAGGGGCACAGGGCAGGGCTGCCTCCACCCTACCAGAGGGACAGCAACATGGCCTGCTAAGCAGGGACCTGTCCTGACAGGACAAGCACACCACCCAGCACGCAGCACACACATCACACTAGTGCGCACATGAACACACACCTCACACCACACTTCACATCAGTACACACCACACACACTGCATCAACACACCACACGGCACACTCACGCCTCCTAGCACAAGACGCACACACACTACAGACACACCACATGCACTCACACAAACACACAAGCTGTTGACTGTGACGGGGTGACGCAGAGCTGGCCGCACCTTGGGGGTGGCAGAGCGGAGGTGAAGGGCGTCCGCAGGGCACGGAGGCCACGCGCCCCTCCCTGCTCAGGGTCAGGCTGGGCCTCCTGGTGCCTAAGGGTTCATCCCTCTTCCTGTCGCCCCATGTGATGTCCCCGGCTCCTGGGATCAGGGGCTGTGGGCTGAGCCCAAGGCAGATGCAGGCTGGTGTGTTCAGCAGCTGTGGCGGCGCCCGCTCCCCCCTGCCCTGCATGGTGAGGCGGGCCAGGCCCTCACCTGCTTGTCCCAGCGCATCTCTGCCCAGCTCCCAGGTGACTCGCTGAGGCAGGGCCTCCCCAGGCCTCTGCAGGCAGCTCCACTTGCATCTGCTGTCCTGCCCCCATATCCGTGGTCCCTGGGTGCCAGATTGTCCACGCCAGAGCCTTGGCTCCTTGGCGGCCGCCTGACCCCAACGTCATTACATGCAGCCACTAAGTCCCCAGCCAGTTTCTGATTCAGAGAAACTATGCCCGTGATGAGCCCCTGTGTCTCAGCTGGAGGGTCAGGGACCCCAGGAGGACACCTATGCCAGGGTTACCAGCACCCCGTGAGAGCAGATTCCTGCTCTGAGATAATCAGTAAGAAGACAAAGACAGAAGTTAGATTAAAAGGGGGGCACCTGATGGTCTCCCAGCCCTGAGAGGAGCTGGAACTGGACACCTGGACAAGGCCCTAGTCCTTTATCTAAGGAAGTACATCAGCTTCCAGTGTGGCCCGGACCTTGTGGTGGCAGGTGACGCCCCTCTCGGCGGCAGCGGTGTTTGATCCTGGGGCTGTGAGCTGAGGCAGGGCCAGCGTGACCTGGGCTTTCTCCAGCCAGGAATCTCACCCGGGAGTTCCCAGAAAAGCAGCCCCCTGCCTTCATGGCTCAAGCAAGCCCATAATTTATACATGGCTCCCAACAGACACCTGGAGCCCAGAGGGTCCAGACACCAAGGGCCCCCTCAAGGAGACCCCAGCTCCCACTTGCCCACTGAGTGCCAGGAGTGGCTTCTGGAAGAAGCAGCCAGGGGTTTAGCGACTCCAGCTAGGGGCCTCGAGCCCCAGGCATCAGCTAAAAATAGTCCAGGAGGAATCCTTTTGCAGAGGGCAATGGGCCACATTGCCCACGATTGCCACGTTACAGGTGCCGTCTGACGTGGCACGGGGATGTGCTGCCTGCAGGTGACGGCACGTCATGGGTGACTCCACCCCAAAAGTGCATCAGCACCAAGTGGAAGGCTGGGCAAGCTCGGGTTGGGCAGGTGGTGGCAGGGCCATGCAGGAGGTCCCCGCCCTGCAGCCTGGGCAGCAGTCATCTGGCACAGGTCATGGGGAAGACCGCTTCCTTTTTCTGTACAGCTTCACACAGAACAAACAAGGGGAGGAAGAAGGGGCGGGGGAGGAAAGCTCTCTTCCAAATTCCCATGGGATGAAGCTTCCTCAGGGCTCCCGGGGCTGCACCCAGGGGCCCTGGAGACCCCTGTCTCTTCCTCACAGCCCCACGGCCCCCATCTCCAGGTTCCCACGTGGCCTGCCCACATTGTCCCCACATCCTGCCACTGACCTCTGTCCATCCCTTCCTCACTGAATTGTGTCACCTGAGAAGCAGGTTGTGCGACCCCCTGGGGAAAGAGGTCTATGTAGACATAGTCACCTTAGGACAAGGCCATCCTGAAGTAGGGTGGCCTTTCCTCCTGTCCACTGGTGTCTCAGGAAGAGGGCAGCTGGCACAGGACCCAAGACAGACCAGAAAGAGGCTGTGTGAAGATGGAGGCAGGGGGTGTGGGCAAGCCCTGGGGTGCCCACAGCACCAGCAGCTGGGAAGGAGGGCGCTTCCCTGCAGCCTCAGAACCCACCGCCCCAGCCTCCACTGAGACGCCTGGCCTCCAGAACTGGAGAACCAGCCTCTCGTTTACCCTACCAGCTGGGTGATTTGTTTCAGCAGCCACGGGAATTTCACTCAGCTGCGTGTGCCACCACACTCTGGCCTTCCCAGGGTCTGGTCCAGCTCTTAAGGGACCCTCCAAACTGTCCTGTTCCCCCTCCAGCAGCCCCTGTCCACACCCTGCCCAAGGCAGCTCCCAGCAGCCCCTGCCCACTGCTGCCCAGGGTTCCCACAGGCCTAGGCAGGCTCTGACTGGCAGCTGGCTCTGCCTGCCCAGCTCTGCACCTGCCAGCTTTGTGCCCTAACACCTTTGCCATCGGTGCCCTTTATCTGCTTCCCTGAGCCATGGCACCTACTCAAATGTCCACTCCCAGGAAGCCCCGTGTATGGACAGACTTGTCATTTCCTGCCACTCTGGCCTTGTCCTCTGGCCCTGGAGCTGGGTCATGTCTCACCTCAGCCCTGCACCTGCCATGGGCAGTGGATGGATGGATTCTTAGCTCACCTCTGGGAAAGGGGTTCTCAGCCAGCGGGAGGAATTCTGCAGCGTGCATTTTCTGCTTATCTGGGACAGGAGGCATGGGGGCTCCTACCTCTGGGACTGCACGTGGCCCCAGAGAGGAGCATACGGGGGACTCAGGCTCTGAGAGCTAGAGATGACTTTTCCAAAGAAGGGAGTGAGTCCAAGGTGGTGCCCTTCCTACCCAGGAGGGTCCCAGGACAGACAGAGTGTCTCCTTGGCCCCTTCCCAGGGTGAGGAATAGGGGACCAGTGGCTGGTCTCTGCCTGAACCCACCTCTGATACTCTGAGGAGGGGGGTTCAGTGGCCCAGAGTGTAGAGCAGGTTCCGGAAAGTGCCAAGGACTGACTGGAATTCAATGGTCTCAGCCTTCTGAGGACTTCATCACCTGGCACCAGTCAGCCTGGGCTGCAGGAACAGGATCCACAGACCTAGGCCTTCACATGAGTCTTGGGGAACATTCCAAACCACGGCACATGCCAAGATGTTCGCACCCTGGGCCCCAGGTGGGAGGAGGGTCTGCCCTCCCCACCTCCCAGGCTGGAGCCTCCCCTCCTCACCCTAGCCCACCTATACCATTCCCATGTGCCACCTTGAAGCCTGGCTTGCAGGCGCTGCTGCCCAGGGCCCCAGAACCTCCTCTGTCCTCGACCCTGGCCAGATGCCAAGGAACCCAGAAAGGCTCTGATTAAGTTAAGCCAAAGAGCAGGGCGGAGAGAGGGAAGCCGCCTTCTGGCTGGGGTGGCAGAAGGTAAAGGGGGTGGCCACCAGAGAAGCCTCCAGAAGCGCCCCCGGGAGCGTTCCTTTGGGTCCTCACTCTGCAGTTTCCGTCCCCTGTGACCCTGCATTTACAACAGTGGAGGTTGGCCTCAGCCATCAGGAGGGAAAATGCAGGAGCGAAGCAGCCAGAGAGTGACCAGTGAGGGGTGGATTGACCATGATGAATGAACGGGCTCCTGCAGCAGAGGCCTGGCGCGCAGGCGCGGTCGGGAAATGGGCCCTGAAGTCGCGCAGAGTCGGGCGGCCCTAACGGAGCCCTGGGGGTTGGACAGTCTGATAGCTGTCCTTGTCACTGGGGGAGGACATGCCCACAAGTGCCAGAACCCTCCACCCCGTCCTGCCCTGACCCAGGCTCACCACAGCTCTCAGGAAAGGGCTGTGACAGTCTCCCTGTAGCCCATCAGGGACCCGCCACCTCAGAAAAGATTCCCATCTACTTAGAATGGAGGCTCCAGCTCTAGCCAGGTCCCTGTGGCTCCTGTAACATGGCCAGAGCAGCACGGCTTAAAACAACAGCGTCTGGGCTGGGCTGTGGCCCGGTGGTACAGCCTGGCCGAGCACGTGCCAGGCCCTGGGTTGGATCCTCAGCACCGCATAATAATAAATAAAGGTCCCGTGTCCAGCTACAACTAAAAATATTGTAAAAAGAAAGAAAGAAAGAAACAGAAGTTGATTCTGGGTGTCCCTGGGCCCACGTGAAGCACAGGCTGCGCCCAGGACCTCCCCGCCTCTCCCAGCTCCGCGGCTGCGCCCCTCCAGCATCGCAGGCCAGGCCCTTCAGCCGTCTGCTCCGGCTGCACCTCTCCTTCTCTCCTTTATCCAGTCTCCCTCCTCCTCCCTTGTAAAGGACACTTGAGATTGCGTTTAGGGCTCACCTGAATAATCCAGGATTATCTCCTTTCAAAATCATTCGTTTAGTTCCATCTGCAGAGACTTGAGCACATAGGGCACTGTCCGCGGGGTGCAGGGTGGCAACGGGGATATCTTCAGGGGTGGGAGGTCTTTCAGCTGCTGCAGGCCGTTGGCCAGGTAGGTGTCAATCCCCTCCTGGCCCGGCTTGCACCTGGCCACCACCCGAGGCTGCAGCCTCACATGCTGCAGGCCTGAGGAGACCGTGCCTTGCTTTCTCCTCCAGCTCGCTTCCACCCTGTCCCTGTGTTCTGACCTCCTCGGGGCCTGCCTCTTCTGCACGTCCACCCCTATTCCTGTGTGTATGGCTGGCACCTCTGCCCTCCCTCACTGCCTCCTGTTAACCCTGCCGGGTTTCACTGAACTCACTCACGATGTGCTAAGCAAACCTGCCTCTTGATAAGGGCTGGGTTACAGCCCATGGCACTGTGGGGGAGGGTGGGCCCTTTAAGAGGTGGAGCCTGGGGAGGCCCCAGCCACTGGGCATGGACCTGGAGGGAGGCGTTGGGACTCGAGCCCCTTCCTCTCTCCCCTTCGCATCCAGCCATGACGTGAGCAGCCCGCTCCACCCACACTCCACCAAGGTGTGCTGCCTCGGGGCCGGGCCACTGACTGTGGGCTACACCAGGAGCCAGCCCTCCTGTTCCTCGGTCCGTCATCTCAGGTGTGGGCAAGGTGGCTTGTTCAGTGGGTCATCTCATGGTGACCGTCGAGCTCTGCCAGGGCAGCAAGGGTGGGGCTCAGGGGCCTCCATCAGATCTCCTCAGACCGCCTCTCCGTGACGCCAGGAGGCTCTGGACACGTGCCACCTGCCCTCTGCCCGCCATCCATGCCTTCCCCTGGCCACCTCACGGTGGTTTGTCCCCACAGGTGGCGTGCTCTCCAGCCTTTGTAATGAGTCAGCCCCTGAGGACACGGGCATCGGCCTTCCCTCCCCTGTCGTGAGGCCTTACTGACTCTGTGAGCCTCGCTACCTGCAAAGCCCCAGCATCGTAGATGTCCACCTTGAAGGGCTACTTTAGGGACCAAAGAAAGTGTGTTTCAACAAATAAACGGCAAGAAAAGGAAAGAGGACCCCTCATCTGTTAGCCAGGACCCTAACAAGGCCCACACGTCGCCCTGGGTGGGTGCTTCATTTTGTTTTGGGGTGTGTCTCCTGATCTTTCATCCCCTTTTCATACCGTTGACTTATTGAAGAGCACGTGTTATCTTTGATCTCAAAGCATGGCTCCAAGGTGTGCGTGTAGACAGGTGGATGTCACCCAACCTGAGCCGTGAGGAGGGACGGTGGCTTCCTTCTATCTTAGACCAGGGGAGGAATGCTGGCGTTACAGACCCCACTGAGATACACATGGAATAACATACCATCTAGAGTGAGCTTAAAAATCTCCCCTGGGGAGCACCGGACGGGAGCAAGAGGGGAAGGGTAGTGCTGAGCCGCGGGATGGGGCCAGGTTGTGCCGCACCGTCCTTGTAATGTGGGTGTCTGAGTGCTTCCCAGAGGACCAGGGCTGTCTTTTAAAGAAAGGGTCAGGGACGCTTAGTAATAAGTGGAGAATTTCGTAATTATTTTTATATTCTTTTTCAAACATGACCTGAAAAAATATTTCCTACTTTGGAAATGAATATGAGGCCTAATACAGATTTTATTTTACCAACCAAGAAAGTGTGGTTACCTGTGTTCAGTGTTAGCCCATTCTGAATGGGACGGTATCGTAAGTATTCTGGAAGCAAGAGGCAGAATCATGTATCATTATATGTAATTCATAGTTAGAGGTAAGTTGCAGAATACATAGATGGATGTGTCAGTGCAGATAGAGACCGATGAGGGATGCATAGGTACCAGGAAGATGGATGGTAGCTGTGATCCTTTCTTAAGTGAACATGTACGTTTGTGGGGAAGGAATAAGTAAAACAGTAGGATGTAGAATTTTGGTCCTAATCTCTTTTGAGCTTATTTTTTTTTATTAAATGGTTTTAATTCTCAGATGCTGAAAAGAAAATGGAAGATTTGCACCCTGGGTTGGAGTTTGGTGGTCCCTGAGGGTGGGTCTGGCCAAGTCCTCACTCCAGGCCTCTGTGTGGATCCAGGAGTCAGTCTGAACTGTGTGACTGCTCTGGGGACGGAGGAAGCCTCTCAGAAGTCCCCGGCAGCTTATGTAAAAACTTAGTAGCTCATAAAAGCTATAAGAGATGAATCACAGTCTACGAGAGGCAGACTAAAAGGAACTTGAGTTGGTTTAGTTTCCTTGAGGGGGGGAGGAACTAAATCAATATTCATTCTGAGTACAGTTAACAATACCCTAATTTGAGAACATGAAAATTCTCAAACAGAAGGTGCATATTCTGCTTCTGGGGAGGGACAATAGCAGAGGCCAGGAGGCCACCGCTGCTCCATCCAGACTGGTGCAGAGTCTGATCTCAGGTGCAAGGGTGTCCTACGCCTTGGGCTCAGAACCAGGTGAGTCCGGGTTTGCATCAGGATCCAGTGCCCAGGCCAGGCTGGGTTCTTCAGTCTCCCCAGTGCCCTTAGCTGTTAAGATGATGATGACGTTGAGCTGTGGGGTCCCCATGAGGACCCAGGGCTTCTGAGGTGCGTGGCTTTGCTTCTGGCCTGATGGTGAGTCAGCCCTGGTTGTTTGGTGGCAATGGTGGTAAGGGCAGCGTTGGCACAGTTATCACAGGGCATAAACCACAGACCACAAAACCCACCCTCACCGAGTGCTCACAGGAGGACACTCTAGCACCAGCACTCCCCGCTCACCACGATGGACAGGCCCGGCACGGAAGGGTGCCGAGGGGCTGACCTGGGTCCAGCAATAGGACCTTCTCTCCCCAAGACTCCTGTCCTGTCTAAGGAAGAAGAGACCAGCACTAATGGGGTGAGGTCACCGATCCTTTACCCTATCAGGCTTTGGGTTCAGCTACTCCTGTGTGGCTGATCCTAGGGACCAGAGGCCTGGAGGCCAGCTGGAGCAATCAGCCTCTTCCTGCAGCATTCCCAGTCGAGGTGGCCTCCATGTTTATGCCAAGAAGAAAACCCAGAAGAGCTGACCAGTCAAGGCTAGGCCTCCTCCCTGCCCTTGCTGGTGAGGTGGCCTCTGCAGGAGGAAGCGGGAGGAAGGTGACTCACAAGTTTGCTGCCACTTTGCTGAGAACTTCCCATGTACCAGGCCCTCCATCTGCCGGGGTGGATCCTCCCAGCACTTCCGTAGGCCAGGTGGGATGACCCCACCTCACAGCTGAAGGTTCAGAGCCTCAGAAAGGTTGAGAACTCTCCCCTGGGTCAAGCTGGCAAGGGGAGGGGCTGCAGCTCAGCTCACGCCCGACCCCTCCTTACCTGCTCCTCTGCCCTCCCTGCACCTGTGTTGAGAGTCAACACACCTGGATCAGTGCACAGCCCAGGGCCATCCTAAAGGTGTGAGACAGCCAGAACATGGATCTGGCCAGCCCTGGGCCGCTCAGTTGGGACAGCCAGCCAAGTACCCCCTGCGCATGGTCAGAGGAAGATCCCCCTGGGCTGCTGTGCAGGTGCAGCAAGGCCCGAGTGCTGGCAGTGCGGCCCCTGACTCACTAAGCGGTAGGACGCTCGGGTCTCAGACCCGCCTGGGCCTTCCCACCCTGCGGACGGTGCTCAGTTGAGGTTCTGAGAGGCAGAAGTGCACTCAGAGAGAACGAACGAGCCTGAATTCCAAGCCCTGGCCCAGAGCCGCAGGGGCCAGCAGAAGCCCCTGCCTACCTAGAAAAGGCCCTGTCCTCCTGCTGGACTGGAGAGAGTGGAGCTGCGCCTAGCTCTCTGCAGCCCCCTCGGAGCCCCCAGGCACCACACCCTTCCTCATTCCAGGTATACGTGGGCTCGGTGGTCCCAGGATGGCTGCAGCTTTAGGAAGGGAGGGTTCTGTGGAGTCCTGGCCCCTGGGCAGAGAGGCCTGGCTGCAGGGCTTTGGCTCAGGATTCAGTGCAACTGTTGGGAAGGAAGACTGGTGGGACAGCTTCTCTTGCCCTTCCTGCATGCCCTTGGGGTCACCAGGCACATGGGCCTCTCAAGCCCTTGGTTTTTGTGAAATCGCTCCACCTATACTCCTGACCAGGGCACAACCTCGGAACTTCTCCTCCCCATCCCAGGAGCCCGGCCTCCTCCTCTGATCGGATTCTTGTTCCTCCACCCTCGGCCCCTCTGCGTCTTCCCACCTCTCTGATTTTCCCCTGGCGCCTCCCTCTCACACCAGTCCCCCCACACTCCCAGCTCTATGCTATTTAAGTTCTGATTCCCATCCTTTGGCTAACGGTCGTTTAATTTCCTCATGTGTTTGGCTTAATGCCGAAGAGTATTCTTTCCCAATAAAAACGGTAAAGACCTTTCATTTTCTCAGGAGGAGCTTATGTAAATGCAGCAGTGCATTTCATAAGCTGGTTCTGTTTCCTGCGGCTCCCTTGGCTTGGGGAGCTCTGTGACTTTTTCCTTGGTTATGAAAGTCCTACATATTCATCATAGGAAATGAGAAAAATGGAGACTGATACCAGGAAGAGATTACAACATTACCCCAGCACCCGGAGGAAGCTTGATGCTATGGTCTCAGGGCCGGGCCTGCTGCTATTTCTCGTGCAGGTGTGCATACATCTGTGCGTCTGTGCGTGTGTGAACGTGTGTGTGTGGCTTGCTCGTACAGTTTTGTGCCCTACTGTTTTCATTTGGGTACGTTGGAGCAGCTCCCAAAGCAGCACTGAACGGTCTTAAGAACATGATTCCACAGCCTCCATTATCTCGTGGAGACGTCCTAAACCATCACTGTCTCCTGCGTATGAAGACAGCGTCTCCCATTTCCCTGCGGTAGGCCAGGCACCATGCGCAGGGGCAGCCCTCGCTGTGCCTCTGCTGGTGCAGCGGCCGCACCCAGCAGGGTTCCGGCAGGAGCCTGACGTGACCTGCTTGCTGTGAAATCTAGAGAGGATTCCGAGGAGGCACCAGGCAGCACCTGGCACCTCACGGACACTCGTGCCACCATGCTGGTTCTTGCTGCTTCCCTAAGAGCAGTTCTGGAGATGGGGCTGCGGCCCCCAGGGTGCACACGTCACCCCCCGCCCTTCTCAGGGTCGTGTGGAGGCCCATTCCCAGTGTCCTCTTCACAACCAGGCGGCCAAGCTGTCCCTTGTTCACATAAACTCCTGGGCACACTGGGGCAGTAGGGAGAACGGGGAGCCCAGGGTGCCCGTGCTCCCGGGGAGTGTTGCAGGATGCAGCTCCGCACGGTGTCCTGGCGTGGCCATGGGCCCCGCCTGCAGGTCCAGAGCCCTCTTGTTGCCCTCCTTGGTTCTACATATGGTGACGTCTGTGCGGGTTCTTCTCTTCATCTGCCTGGTCACTAGACCTGCTCATCACTCTGGGGGTCCCTTTTCCACCCACTCCCGCCAGACTCCTAGAGGACGTTCATCTCTGTGGCTGAATTTTGGTCATTTTAAAACTGTTATACACATGGAATTTGCAGAATGTGACCTTTGGGGATGGGCGTGGTTCACTTAGCATAGTTCTCTCGAGACCCATGCACCTTTCCATGTGTCAATGGCCCCATTTCCTTGCTAGGTAGTGTTCTGGGGCATGGAGGTGGCTGTTGGCCTAACGTTTCCCCACAGTAGGGCGCTGGGCCATTTCCAGTATTTGCTGCCCATGGCCAGTCCCCAGTATTTGCCTTCAGTTTCTCGGCGGCCGTGTGGCTGTTTTGGAATCAGTACCCTTATTCTGGTTGGTTGGAATACCTCTAGTGTCAACTTGACATTTATAATTAACCAGCACCCTCAAGGTACTCAGTAAATCCAAACATGAGATTCCCAAAGGGCTGAGATCAATGGCCACTTCAAATCTAGCCAGAGAGCGGGCAGTGAAGGTGGCAGGGTGGGGTGTCCAGCCAGCCTCACAGGGCCAGGTCCCTGTGAGGGACCTCTCCCGCCTTGGGCGGGGCTTTGAGGAGGAGGGATCCCTTCTTCCCTCTACCCGCCAGGGGCTCGGCATCAGATACCACATGCCCTGGCCCTCATCTGCAACAGTGGCCATTTAAAATCCTCGGAGGAGAGACCACAGAAGAATTGAAACAAGGGAATTTTGCTAGAGATTTGTTACTCCAAGTTCAAAGAAGCTCCCTGAAAACTGTTGCTAAGGCAGTTGAATAAAAAAATTGCACAGTTGGAGTAAGCAATAACCACGAGATGGTGAACGTAATTGTGTGTTTTACAACAGCCAACCCCAAAGCGCGACTTGCCCGACATGTTTTTAATGATTTGAGAGGTGACATGTGTTTTCAGGGATGTGGAAAGAAAACTCACGCTGTCTGGTTCCCCAGCCTTGTAGGACCATCTCCTTGGTGAGGATGTGACCGTCCTCCCAGAGCACCCTGGCCATGGCTGCTCCCGCAGGGCTGGGTTGGGTGTTCTCACCCCTCCAGCCTGCTGGGCTGAACCCAAACCCTAACTGCCACGTGCTGGTGTATCTGTCCAGGATTCGGAGTATTTCCTAACGTAGAATCAACCGTGCCTGTGTAGGAAGCCACGGTTCCTGGTCGTCCTTGACTTTGTGCCAGTCCAAACCTGACAGAGCAGCAAGAAATTCCCGAGGCAGCTGTAGGACTGTGCCTCCAACAGAACTAGGAAATGGAACTCCCTCCCGGGACAGGAGATGATCAGCTCAGAGCATGGAGAGCCAGGGGCTTGGCTGCCTCCATCTGCTCTGTGATTTCCAGCCCTTCTGCCCAGCTCCTCATTGCCCAGAAGAGGGAACAGTCTCCTGGCAGCCATTACCAACCCCATTTGCATTGAATAGAAGCCGCAGTGTCTAGGGTGAATAGGGCAGAGACAACAGAGTCCTTCTTATATCTCACACCCACATCCAAAGGCACTGTGCCAGGCATCCTCAGCGTCCTGCCTGCCCTGCACCCAGCAGGAATGCCTACCTGAGCTGCCCTTCCTGGGAAGCAGGCTGGGCCCGCAGATGGCCTCCAAGGGTCCTGGGTCAGCCACCTTGAGAAAGGAACAGGGAGAAGCAGAAGTAAAGCCAGCGATGGAATTAAACCAGCTCTCCACAAAATTTTTTAAAAAAAACCTTCCCACGTGTGTGAATATTCATGCAAATTTCACGTAGTATGCGTAGGGGGCGGGCATCCTTGAACGCACACCTCCAAATTTCGGAACTGAGCTGGACAAATGGAACAGGACTCCTGATGTACAGCCAGCGTCTCCCAGGAGCCATACCCGGCCTCCGTGTCTAGACACAGATGTAGCTGCCAGGACCACGTGGCAAGGGCCACACGAGCCCGGCAGGTGCTGGGCCTGCCACAGAGCCAGATGCAGATGAGGTGCTGGAGCCAGGTCCAGAGATGGGGGGGTTTAAAAAGGTGGTGCGCACCAGCCCCTCTCCCGAGTGCCGGGCTCAGAGCCTGATGTGTGCTCCTCCAAACCTGGGCCTGTCACTGTCCTCAGCCCCGCTGCTGGGTCTGCTCCTGGGCTGAAGAACTGTAGCAGAGGAACCTCGCTGGGCTGGCCCACTCCAAGCCCCTAAAAGGCAGCTCGGCCTTAACTGCACCCTTCACATCCCTAAAACCAAGCTGAGCCATGAAGCTCAGGTCACCTGTGACCTTAGAGACCCCAACCAGCAGGAGGTTCAGCCCTGGTCGTGGTGTGGACCCCAGGGTGCACCCTGGCCTCTTCCCGAGGTCCTCCCTGCAGTGCACAGGGCTCTCATCTGCGTGGCTGCCTCTCATCTGTCCTGTTTGCCATTCCGGGCATGTCATCCAGCCTGAATTGCGCTCCACCACCAGCGCCTCCTTACTCTGTCTCCTCTACCCTCACGGCGCCCTTCCCAATCTTGCCGCACTGCGTACTGAGATCACAGCCGCATTTACAGGGTGGGAGGCTGGCGAGAAGCCTTCGGAGGAACGCGGGAACCCTTTGTTCTGTGCTCTGGTTTTACAGTAAGACCGGAGCACCCGGAGCTGGAGTGTAGCCAGGATCCACCTCCCTTAGCTGAACGGATGGGAAACCTGGCCATCTGGGGCTTCTGCCTTGTGGAGTGCAGATGCACCTAGTGGGCCTCGGAATGGGAACCTGAGAGGTCCCTTACTGCGTCCCCTTGCGCAGTCTTTGGATGGGGTGTGCAGAGACCAAAGGGAGCCCCAAACCACTCAGCATTCTGTCAGCAGAACCGCGTCCCCAGAAGAGGCCTCTGGACCCAGCCTCAAAGCCAGTTCAGAAACTCATTCCTTCTTCCTGTGTCTCCAGCCAGAGGCCACCTGGAGGTCCCTGCCCTGCTCAGGGTTCTGGTTGAGACACTCTGAACTGCAGGCAGCGTCTCTCCTGTGCCAGTTGCAGGTGGCCTGAGCTCAGGTGCAGCGAGGTGGGCGCGGGATGATCAGTCTCCCATGGCGGCCAGCCGTCCACTTCCCTTCCTCTGCAGCCTCCCCTGCCCTCTTTGCCCTCGGCTCCTGCCCTGTCCCTCCCTGGGCGCTGCTCCTTCCTACTCTTCCCTCAGGTGGCCACTTGTGAACATCCCAGCAAGGAGGCCCTGTGACACTGAGCTCGCCACCAGCTCCAACTCTCAGTAAGAGTCTCTTGGGGGAAGTGAGATTGGTCACCAGCTGGGTAGTGGTAGGTCAAGGGGGCAGGGCAGGAGCACCAGGAGCCACGGTGTCCTGTCCAGGGCTCTAGGGAGCAGGCTGGATGCCACTCAGTGAGACTCCATGTGCCATGGTGGGTGCAGGCTGCCCACTGCAGTCCCCCGGCTCTTGCTCCTAAGTCTCCACTTGAAAGGAAAAGCTCAGGGAATGCTTGCCACATAGGTCCCCCATCCAGCCAACCTGACAGGGCCATGCCATGACAACCCACCCAGGGACTGGGCAGAGATCGTCCTGGGTCCCCCTTTGCCTTCCTGGCCCACAGGAGCCCTGCACACCCAAGAAACCCCGAGTTGGCCCAGAGCGCCCAGGTGTGCTCAGCCACAGCCACTCTTGCCCTGGACTGACTGCCACAGGACCCTGGCTGCGAGCGTGCCCCTGGGGGCCTCTCCTGCCTTCCCAAGGGCAAGGGGGCAACTTTTCCCGGACAAGCCCTAGGAACGGAGGAGCTGAGCCACACACCATGGCTCCCCAGTGCAGGAGATCTGCAGGTGGGAGTGTGGCCTCCCACTAAAATAGTCAGGTGGTGAAAGATCACCGTGGGCATTTGGCCACTTGGAGACCGCGAGACTGCGAGAGCCTTGCACCACTATCAGAGCACTTCAGAGCCACCTGGGTAGTCAACAGGCATGAAGTTGAATTTTGTATTCAGCCCGGTGGGCTTTTGAGTCATTTTTTTCTGTTGTCCTAGGGATTAAACCCAGGGGTGCTCTACCACCAAGCTGCATCCCCAGCCCTTTGTATTTTTGAATTTTGAGATAGGGTCTAAGTTGCTGAGGCTGGCCTTGAACTTGCGGTCCTCCTGCCTGGGCCTCCTGAGTAGCTGGGATCGGAGGTGTGCACCACCCTGTCTGGCTGAGTAATTCTCTCACATGCCCCCTGCACGCTTGCTCCCCCTGCCCTGAGAGGCAGGTGATACTGATACTGCAGTTGTTTACAGATTGGTGAACTGAGGTTCCTGTGGTCACAGTCTTGCCCCTAGGGTGCAGGAGGAGACAGCAGGTGAAGGGGTGATGTTAAGGGCAGAACTTCAACCCCAAATCCACCGCTCTGACACGGTTCCAGAGGGAGGCTGGGCTGAGTGAAGAGCATCCTCAGGCAGCCCCTGGGGGTCAGCAGACAGCCACCCCTGGCTGGCTGGGCCTGGGCAGCTCGGGCATCTCTGTGTGCCTCAGTTTCCTGTTTCCCCACTTTCAAGTGGCTCCTGGCTTGTGGTTGGTGCCCGGCGAGTACAGGATCCTCCCCCGCGGGCATCCCAAGGCTCCCAGACACCGCAGTTCCCCGACTCGCAGAGGGCTCAGCTGAACATGGAGAAGGATCAATATCCGGCCGAGAGCAGGGCTCTGTCTTCTCATTTATCTCCCATCTCGTTCTAGTATCACGGCATGCCAATCAAACCACATGGAAGGTTCGGGGTGACTTGCCACGCTTGCTTATGACCTCCAGTGCTGATATGCCCCCAAGCTGGATGGCTACACCAAATTCTTGGTGCCTCTGTGTCTCCTGCTTACATTTCAGCTCATTAGCTGTGTGTGTGTGTGTGTGTGTGTGTGTGTGTTCGTTCTCTGTTTCTGGATGAAGGACAGAAGGTTTACAGAGCTGTTCAGCATGTGGCTGTGCATCCCTGTGCCTCCTGACACGCGGCCCTGGGGCCTTCTGGGGCCATGAGTGGTGGCGGGCAGGGGTCCCAGTTGGTAACAGCTGGTCGAGGCTGGGTGCTTCCCTGACACAGCCCCATCCTCGGGGCTCCTGTGAGCTTCCTGCTCAGTGTCCCTTGGCCCTGCTGCAGGCTAATTCACAAGGACAAAAGATATGTAATGACCCCACGTCACAGATCTTCCCTTGGCTCCTTAATTGAATGAGGGAACTGGTAAGATGTCACGACCAGTTCCAGAGAGCCATGGAAACCAAACCTGTCCTGGAGTAGAGGAGGAGGAGGAGGGATGTACCAGAGACAAGGATCCTTCTCCCCTGGAGGCCTCCAGTGAAATCTTTCTTGCTTATTCCAAATTTCCTTGCAACCTCCCGCCTTTTGCCCAAAAGAGTCTCAAAGAAGCACCATTCTCAGTAACAGTGGGGCTGGGCTGGCGAGGTGGCAGGATTGTTGCGCAGAGGTGGCAGGAGTGTTGGGTGCCCCAGTGGCCTCTTTTGAGTTTGGCTTGCTGGGAGACTTCATAATTAGTCTTTTAAAAGCCTCCATTATACGCTGTCCTGAGGCCAGGAAGCCAAGCTCAGAAAAATCAAGGCTCTTCCTTTGGATTTCACTTGTAGTCCTTTGTCATAAATCTGGGTGATTCCTGGGGCCCCACCTGGACCCACTGTGTGGGAATCCCAGAGCTGGGCTCGCCCAGAGCCGCAACACTGTTGCTGAGTAATGGTAGACCCTATCCTATTGGGAGATGGTATTAAAACCATATCAATCCTTGAAACAGGCCCAGCCAGCAAGCCCTCAGCAGCTATGGACTGGACGCTCTCTGAGTTGGCCTTGCTCTGCAGGACCTGTCCCCCTTCTCCAGAAGTCTTGGGCCAATCAAATATTCAAAAAAAGAGGCTTCCTGCCTTCCTCTTCTGCAGCTTCCAGCCTGGAGTCTGTGAGCCCACAAAGTACATCGGCCCAAGGAGAATGAGCTGCTCAGAGGACCAAATGGGAAAGCTAGAACCTGGCCCACCTTGGTGGGTCAGCAGCCAGGACCCCAGACTCAGCCCTGCTGGGCTCTGGCAGAAAGGCTGGGCGTGGACTGAGCCCATGCTGCAGACGGGCACGGTGGAACGAGGCCGGGTTTGGGGGCCGGTAAAGGCAGGCCTCCTCTGACGGTGAGGTCGAGGCACCTGCCACTCATGAGGAGAAGGCAGGACCAAGAGCCAGGGGTGGGGGACAGGGAGGGCTTAGCCAGGACACAGGCTACAGGGAACACACCCTGGAACCTCCCGTACCCTGTGGGCACGAGGAGCCAGCACAGGCCTTGCAAGGCAAAGTGGCCATCAGGGGAGGGGACAGAGATGAGGCCAGAGGACCAGGGTGACCAGGGCTGAGCTGGGCCAGCAGCCAGACTGGGCACCAGGGCTGACCAGCAGTACTGGTGGTGCAGCTCCGAGGGTGGACACAGGTGTGAGCAGATGTGCTCTTTGCCTTATTGCTACCGGAATAGTGGCACTCAGGAAGTGTCACTGGCCATAGGAAGGCTGTTTAGGGAGGAAAGTCTGTTTTCCATATCTCTCTGTTTCCAAGAAAAGGAAAAGCAAACTAAGCTAAGTAATAATAATAATAATAATAATAATAATAATAATGTGACAGGCACCAAAAAATAGCCATCTTCTCAGGCTTGCTCCTCACCCACCCCCGGGGGCTCATGCTGTTTAGCAAAAGACCAGGGACAGCAGTAGCCAGGGAACATGTTGAAGGAACACAGCCATTATGAGGAAATGGGGCCTGGTGTGGACTGTCCCTGGAGGAGTCACCCCCAATACCCCCAGTGGAGGCCAAGAGCTGGAGGGGTCACCTGTAGATACCTTTTTTTTCTGTACACACATATATAACTATGATAAAGTTTAATTTATAAATTAGGCACAGACAGAGATTAGCAACTAAAAAAATACATCAATTACTGCATCACGTAAAACAAGGGTCACTTGCACACAAACACTGTGATGCCTCCATAGTCAGCCTGATAAGCAAGACAGCCAGGTGATAACAGGCAGGTAGTGCATACTGTGTGGATACTCTGGACAGAGAGATGATACCTGTTGTAGGCAGGATGGAGCATGTAATCTAAAACTTATGAACTGTTTATTCCTGGAATTTTCCATTTAATAATTGCAGACCCTGGTTGACCACAGGTAACTGGAAGGTGACATCATGGATAAGGGAGGGCACTGTTGTACTTGAAATCCCCCCTCCCCAAGAGGGCTGCGCAGGACCAAAACTCAGTCTGGACCTGCTGGACAAGAAATACCAATGTACACTGGGGTTTTTCTCCTCCCAGCCTAGCACAGGCGGTGTGTGCTGTAATCTTACATGCAATTCATGTTTTACACCAACTATTCCCAGCTGCTTTGTTGAGATTCTGATCCCCCCTCTTTGATTTAGTCATTCAGTCTCAGTCCCTCGGTTCCCCAGATCTGAAAAGGCAATCTTTTTAAAGTTAATGAGCTTAAATTTGCTTTTTTAATGTCAGAGACCCACGAGATAATTGGAGACTCGCTGGGATGCAGCAGCTCTAAGCCTCGCAGGCACTGATTCTGTACCAGGCGTTGGCGAGGTCACTGGCCGCAGGCAGGGTCCCTTATCTTTCACACCCCAACAAAAGCATGAAGTTTTCACAACCTGTATGAATCACCCAAGTGAGGAGACATGCGTGGGACATCCCAGAGCCCAGCATCAAGGTTTTTCTTTTTAAAATAAGCCTCAGGTCAGAACAGAGAGGAAGCACAGGGAATCTGACGTCGCCATGGAAACCGGCTGCCCGCTGTGCCTCACCGCCCGGGCTTCTGTTTTGTAGGTGGTTTTCAGCAAGTACTGCAACTCCAGCGACATCATGGACCTGTTCTGCATCGCCACGGGCCTGCCGCGGTGAGTGCTGCCAGTGGGCTTAGATGGGCAGCCCCCGCACGGCCGCTCTTCCAAGTCAGCCAACCAAGCCCCACAGAGGACGGGCACACCTCTGCCACCGCCCCAGCAGGTGTTGGCTGTGTCCACGTGGAGAGGAGTGCCACTGGACCAGACGAGGCACCAGTGCCCTTCCCAGGCTGGTTCCCCTTCCGGTTGTTCACCTGCTGTGGGAGAAAGGAGGGCGATGTGGGGGGGG
>NW_025999968.1:61255232-61302299 GCF_001458135.2 Marmota marmota marmota
GGGGGGGGGGGGGGGGGGGGGTGTTCCCAGCCCCTCACCCTCCTAGGTGGCCTTTCTGTCCCAGGGGTCAACATTCAACACAATGCTCCTCTTGAGGGGGAAAGAAGGTTCCTGCAAGAGAACAAGACAACCCTCCTCCTTCCTAGTCCCGCCCGCACTCCCCATCCCTGCGTGGAATTCAGACTTTCCTGTAGCAGTCAATTAAAAAAGAACACAGGTCCGTGGTTTTCTAAATTGACCGTTGCAGGAAAGTCTGAATTCAGAACCGGTTCAGAAGGGTAAGCGGCAGCTCATCTCACTCCTGACAGTCCACACCACGTGGAGGGACTAATAGAGTCCTTGGGATTCCCTAGGAGTTATTTTCCTAAATCAAGTTCATACAACAAGCTAGTGAATTTCTAATTACGGGTTGAGCATCTCTAATCCAAAAATCTGAAATCCATAATTCTCCAAAACCTAAACTGCTTTGAGTGCCACTGTGAGGCCGCAGTGACACACAGGGACACTAGAAACACTGCACCGCAGTGTCTTCAGGCTGCCTGTGGGGAAGCACGTGGATTCCTGTTGAGACTTGGGTCCTGTCCCCAGCATACCGCATTAAGTAGACACAAGCTTCACGAAATCCGACCAAGTCCCAAATCCAAAATGCTCCGGTCTCCCGCGTTTAGTAAGAGATGCTCAGCCTGCACCCCACCTTTCTGATCATAAAGGGCCATCAGGAGTGGTGCTGGCATAGTAACCCTCAGGTTAGAGTCAGGGTCAAAGAAGAGGGGTCAGGAGGACAGTGGAAGCTTTTCACAGACAGGTAAGGAGAGGGAGACTCGATGAGGTCATGGGCCTGAAATCGTGGCAGATGGCCGTTCCTGGCAACAAAAACAGCTCACCGTTGGGGGTATCTTGGGGTACAGTGTACTAAGCACTGTGCTGAGAAATGTGTGCATGTCATCATTCATCACAACTCTGGTATTCACGGCACCTCCGACACCTTCATTGCCTGGGATTTAAAAATCCACAACTGGAGCAGAGAGCCTCAGCAACTCGGTGGCGGTAGCACAGCTCTAAGAGGCCTCCAAAGATGGCAGGCTGGCGGAGACTCCCCGTACCATGTCAGGAGGAGGGCGAGCTCTGTGCAGTTCAGGTGGCCCTGGAGTAGGAGGGTGAGCCCGAGCCCTCCTCTGCAGACCCGCAGGTCCGCGCAGACCACAGGTCAGATCTTTGACCCGCGGTTTTCCAGTCCCCGTCTCTGTCAGTCAGACGCGCTCCAGTTCCTGTTCTGAATTGTTTAGGTCTCTCCCGCCCCAGGCTGCACTCAGCCACCAGCTTCATCCGGGGTGGGTCAGTGTGTCAAGGACCACCTGCCGCCCCTTGGCCCTCGCCAGCTGCCCTTGGGACGCCTGCCCCTCCTCTCCTTGTGTCCTGGTTCTTTCTGCACCTGTCCGTGGGGGCAGCGGGCAGGTGCGTGACTCTGGGGGAAAGGCTGACGTGGGTGTCTTTCAGGAACACAACCATCTCCCTCCTGACCACAGACGACGCCATGGTCTCCATCGACCCCACCATGCCGGCAAATTCAGAACGGTAAGGGGCGGCTCAGCTGCTCTGCAGCTCACTCCTGACCCGGCCGCACCACGTGAGCCGCGGCTTTAACTGACTCTACGCAGGGTGGGCGGGGGGGGGGGGGGATGAGGGAGCAGGATGGGGGCAGGGGGATTCTCTTGTTTTCTTGCATGAATCCGTGTTTCCTCCCCGACCGGAGCCTGTGAGGAGGTGTGTGCAGACCGGAAACGGAGGCACATGGCAGCACTTACGTGGCAGTGCCTGGCCCTGGGGTCCCTGCACTAACTCAGGAAGGGCTCTAGGAGAGTCCTCGAGACCCTGAGCACTGACCTACTCGGGGCAATGCTGGAACGTTCTGGGCACAGAAGGGAGAGGTGGCTGGGGCCTAGAAAGTGAGGAACAGTCGGCTACCGTGCCTCTGTGAAAATCTGCAGAACGTGGCCCAAGGAGGACACGGAGCAGGAACCCTCAAGCCAGTGACGGGTCCCTTCACCAGGTAGCCTGGAAGTCCCCAGTCATCTGCACCTCGTTTGCCACCAAGCAAGGCAAAGTCCACACCCTGCTCTCTCCAGGGGTGGGGTGAGTTGGTGAGTCATTGGTGCAGGCCGCCCCTCAGGGCCGGCTCTGGGTCCCCTGCTCCTCACTGACCAGCCTCCAAGGACTCATTACAGGTTATGGAGCCTGTTGGTCTGGTCATCAGCGTCTAGCCCAGTTGTCCATGGGCAGCTCTGAGCCCACACAGGAAGCACACACCAGGCAGGCCCTTGCACATAATGACAATGTCAAGATACTCGGGCTCCAGTGACAGGGTGGGCTGAGCTCTCTCCATCCGGGCCCCACTGGCCCCCCGCAGGCATGTGGACCTGAGTGTCCGGCACCTGGCAAACCTCCTTCCTCCTGCTTGCGGAAGGCTGTGGTCCTGGTCAGCAAGGTCTCAGTGGACATGGCCAGCACTGTCCCCGTCACCTCAAGGCCTCAGCCAGGCCTCCTCCATCCAGCCATGCCCATCACTTTCCTGTCTGGAGGACAGTCTCTGGTCACTCCTCTTGCTTTGACTCTCAGTTTTAAGACTCCCCAGAGCCACCACTAACGGACTCCCCAAAGACCCCAGCGGGGCACACACATCTCCGCTCCAGCCCACCTGCCCAGATCCCCTCCCAGGGGAGGGCTGCCGACCGACCCATGACCCCGATACCCCTGACCCCCTCAGGCCTGAAGTCACCTCAGTGGCGGGGGTCTCGCAGTGCAAGCCGACTGCAAAGCTGCTCTTTTCTCCTGCACTGAGTTCAAGCAGGTGTCTGCAGAGGCAGGTGGACTGCACAGGATATAGGGGCAGCACACCTTGGCCAGCCTGCCACCCTGGCCCTGGGGCCTCCTGAAGGAGGAAAGCCTCAGACACACCAGAAAAAAGCCCTCCAGAGCCTACACTCTGAACAAGTGCTTGGCCCGGCTCTGCTCAGCTCGACTCTGCTCACGGGATCTGGATAAATGCCTTTCTAATGCAGATGCAGTGTGAGGACCCTGCCGTTACCTGGACGCAGTCTCCTCCTGGGCTCCGCAGCCTCGGACTGAGGCACTACCTCTGGGCAGGGAGTCTGCTCAGGTGCCTGGTGTCCACATACCTGGATTCTTTGAGCTGCATGTTCACGGGGGCTTTTCACGAGATCTTCTCCAGATCCCCAGAGCTCCTGACCTACCTCCATCCCCATCAGGGGGGTGGTCCCGCTGCACTGTCCCTGCAGCTGGATGCTCCTTGGCCCTCTCTGTCTCCGTTCCCACCCCTAGACCGTGGTCTTCTGGTCCTTCCATGAGAGCACACCTCTCCCTGAGGCCTTCCTCCAGAGTGTATGGCCAGCTCCCAGCTCAGACGCTGGGTCTCATGGAGGGAGTGTCCTCTGCTCCCCATCAAGGACCCCCACTCCAGTCCTGCTTTCCAGAAAACTCAGCCCTCACCTGCTTGCTCCCCGCACAGAGTTCTTGGAGACCTGTGGAGTGTGGTCCAGACCTTGCATTGGGAACACTGGCCCCAGTCCACCTTCATGTCCTTGTCCCCAGCCCAGCAGGCCCCTCCCCTCTGCATACATCCCTGCACTTCCCCACCCTGTGCTCCCTCTGTGTTCCTCCCCCTCTGCCGGTCCAGAGCCCACCCTTCCTGTGGCTGGGAACCCAGCTGCTGGGATGTTGGGTTCACCCAGCGAGCCTGCGGAGCAGCGTGTGCAATCACCCCGCAGCCACAGGCCAGCTGCAGGACCCCAGGGTGATTGGCTCCTGCTCTTGTTTGGAGCTGGCAAGAAAGCAGACTGACTCCCGAGCAACCCTGGATTCCTAACGACCAACAGAAACATAAAGACACATCCTTACTCCAGTTGGACAACCCCAGAGCTCTCCCCCAGGGAGGGGGCCCTGGATGCAGTGCTGTCCAGCTCACCCAGGGGTCCTCTTACTCTCGGCCCCCCTCTGTTTCTGTCACTGCGGCCTCTGGCCCCTTGGCGAAGGAGAACAGACGCTGGCATCGCGGGCAGAGACATCAGGGCGGGTGACAGCTTATGGAGAGGGAGGGCAGAGCAGCCCACACAGCCAGAACGCAGGCGCTCCTGCTGGCTCTGGGGTCAGCCACCTGTGAGCAACACAGCTGTCTGCCACACACATGCAGGGTGGCCCAGTGGCCGTCCCACTGCTGGGGTCAATGCCTCTGGGTTCTGGGCTGGCTCCAAGCCTCTTCGTCCAGCTCAGACACCACAGAAGCTCAAGGCAAGCTTATCCTCCAAAGAGGGAGTGGCTTCCCCTGTTGCTGGGGAAGGATGAGGATGGGACTTGACCCAGAACCAGGAGCTTCTCCAGCCCAGAGGCGCTGCAGCTGGCTCAAAGCATCACTTCTGTGAGAGGATCAAGGAACCAGCAGTCAAGATAATCCCCAGCGGCAAGAAACGCAGCCCTGGGAGCCTGGCCCCAGCGCCTGGGAGGTCCACAGCTGCCCGGAGTCCATGTCCAGGTCCACACCCGCCTTCGCCTCTGCGACTGGCCCGTTGTTCTCCTTGCTCAGCTCACCCAAGCTGGTGGGGTGCTTGAGCAGGTCACATGGCCCTTGGGCCAGCAGCCCCAGGGCACTGCAGCCACAGAGGGTCTGGACAAGCCTGCCGCACATCAGGGCCACGGGGCATCCTCAGCATCCTGCCCAGAGATGCCCCCTCCTGCTCTGTCCCAGCCCCACCAAAGTGCAATCATCCACCCCAGCCCCTGGACTCTTCTCTCCTGGTCCTAGTCACCACCCCTGCCACCTCCAGCATTGATTTCAGGGGCCAAGAAAAAGGACAAGGAGGAAAGAAAAGCCTTTGCTCCCTCTCAGGGGAGGGCAGAGGAAGCCCCTTCCTGTGTCCACTAGGACCCAGGCTCCCCTGACCACCGATGCCCATCCTGTGTGCCACTCACAGCAGAGAGCTGCAGGAGCAGAAACAGGGAAGGAGGGGAGAGGGGAGCAGAGGCCGCCACCCCTCTCCTCACGGCCCCTTCGCTCCCATCCTCCAGCCCTGGGGCAGCCTCTCTCCTGCCTGAGCAGTGCTGACCCAGGGACTCCGCAGGGGCCCTGGTCCCAAGGCCGGCCCTGGCCCCCAACTTGTCCCACGTGGCTATCAGTGAGGTCCCTAACCTCCCCAGGCTTCAAGCTCCGCCCGCCACTTGGACCTCTCTTCAAGCCCACGTGGGTCTACCAACCCTGCTTATCTGACCTGGGCCAGACAGCGTTTATGACACAGCCTCTGCCGAGGAAGGAGCCCCGCCTTTGGAGGGGCCTCCTGAGGCTGGGAGATGTGCAGGTGTGGACTCACCTCTGGAAGGGGACCCGCTCCTGAGAGGGTAGAGCCCTTGTGCCCACGCAGAGTGCCAGCACTTCATGCCCCACGGGTGCTGAGACTGAAGGCTCGCCACGCCACACAGGTGTCAGGCCAGGTGCTGCTCGCGCTGCAGTTTGGAGCCGTGACCCTCATTTTCCGTGCTGTCCTCTTCCGGAAGTGAGGTCGCTGTATGTGACAGTGACCTTGCTGTCTGTGACAGTGACCTGACGGACCCCTGCAGTCGATAACAACTGCACGAGACGTCGAGTGTCACTGTGACACAGACCAGATGTGCAGCTCAGGCAATAGGCAGGAAGCCGAGATGGGGGTCCCCGGGAGGGCCTCCTGCTCCTCGGACAGCAGCCTTCTTGTTTTCTGCTCCTCACATGGCACAGAGAGGGACTTCTGTTCCCTCTGTCCACTTAGGAGGACGAAAATTCCATCCATGGGGCCCCTTCCTCATGACTTCACCCAAACCCGATGACCTCCCAGAGTCCCCACCTCCTGTCACTGCCACCTTGGGGTGAGGACTTCAACATGGCCTGGGGGCTGGGATTGCCTGTGTTCAGACTGCTGGACGTGCATGTGTCCTCCACCCCTGGTGGCAGGGTACTCGCAGCTCTGAGCCCTGCGTGGTAGCACCTGCCTGTCAGCCTAGTTTGACCTGCAGTGTCAGTGCCTAGGGGCGGGAGCCTCTGGGTCCCTGACGTCACCAGCACTGACTGCGTGGGCCCCACAGAGCAGGAAACGAATGAACAAGCAAGTGAGTGACGTGACAGATGACATCTGCCGGTCCCGGGTCTGACGTTTAATCTAGACCCGTGGTGCCTCAGCTCTCTCACCAGGCGAGGATTGCACAGTCTGATCAGTGCAGCTGGGCTGCTTGTCAAGGTCACGCCGTCACACCCACCACTGTCCCCAGGCCCTTTCAGCCTCCTGCCATCAGGTTTAAATGCTGCTAGACTGCTGGGTAGAGATGGCCTCTCCTGGGGCTGGCTCCTTAGTGTGCTTTTCCAGTCCCTCCTGGCTGGAGTCTGTTCTTTGCCTAGTGTCCACTGGCTTCAGGCCCTTTCCCAGCCCTTGGCTAAACGTCCCTGCAACGGTGACAGTACACTGTCGTCTGTCACATGTACTGCCGATGTCATCTGCCCAGCCTCTCTGGGTCTCGTGATCACTGGGGTGACATCACCATGGAGCTGGTACGTTCACTCTTGTCCATGTGGGGTACCGTTGCTCAGAGATCCCGCTGTGCAGACAGGAGGGAGCCTGCCTGCCTCGGCCAGGCGCTGGGGGGTTCAGGCCATGGCATCCCAACTTGGAACTGCATCCCCCATCAGTAGTGGTTGTGATGTCCACGTTTGTTTCAGTGACCAAATATGAACCTTATAAAGAAAGTTCATCACCTGAATGTATACTTAAAATGTTTAGAATTTATCTGTATGAGGTGGTTGGAACAGCCAAAGAACCTAATTTTAAAAAACAGCGATGGGTCTGGGATGTGGCTCAGTGGTGGAGCCTGTGCTCAGGGTGCACAAGGCCCTGGGTCCCTTTTGGAGCACACACAAAGCCCTAATCTGCTGATCCCAGTGCTCTAGCGTGCTTATCTCTCACAGCAGATGTGCAGCGCCCTGGACGGCTTCTCAGTGTAACTGTCATCTCTTTTGCAGAACTCCCTACAAAGTGAGACCAGTGGCCGTCAAGCAACTGTCTGGTAAGGCCCTGCTATCATTTTTTAAATCAAAAGGAAAAAGGAAGTTGGAGATAAACTACTTAAGTGTGTGCATGTGCAGTCTGATGCTGTCACAGAATCTGAGACCCTCTGCTGCTGTGGAGACGGCCCATCCAAGTCCCTACCCTGACCCTGAGGACTCAGCAGGTGCCAGGTGACATTCCCCTGTATCTCCAGGAGCCTGGTGCCTGTCCCCCATTGTCCACGGGCGGCAAAGGCAGGCTTCCGACCCACAGGGCTTCTCAGGGTGCCTCAGCCAGTCAGCCGTGGTATTTCGTTACAACTCCATTTCCTTTTAGGTTTTTAAATCACTTTTATTTATGTACTAGTGATGCGTAATAAAATGGCCCCATTTAAGTGCATAATTTGATGAGTTTTTAAAACTTTGTATGTCCGTGTCTCCCGTCACCAAAATCAGGCTGCAGAATGTGGACACCACCTGGAAAGGTTCTCTGTGCCCTGCCCCGATCATCTCAGTCGCCACCTGACCTGTGTTTGGATGCCATCGTTAGGTTGGTCTTGGGAGAATCTGCCCTCTTTTGGACTCCGCGTGGTTCTGAGACCCCTCCTGGCTACAGTGTGCACAGACGGTTCTCTTTTTTTGTTGCTGAGTAGTTTCCACGCTGTGGGATGCGCCAAGCGTGTTTTCCCTTCGTTCACGGATGGACGTTCACACTACTTCCTCCTGGGGGCTTTGGGAACAAAGCTGCCCTGGGCACTCCAGGCAAGCCTTCATGGGGCAGTTGGTAAATGCCCACGAGCAGGCTTGCCGGGGTACGTGGAGCGGTGCCCGCTCAGTGAGCACCATCCGCAGGGTCTTTCAAAGTGTGGGGCCACTGCACGTCCTCCCAGTGCTGGGTGTCCCCAGGCTGTTTCTGTTCAGCTGCCTCAGAATTTATTGGCATATGAAGGTTGAAATATGACCTTGTCATCCTTCTCATGTCTGTAAGTTTTAGTGAAATCCTCCCTCATCCGGACAACAGTGCCGTCATTAGTCGCCTGACCTGGGGGACATCCTGAGAAATGTGACATTGGGTGATTCTGTTGTACAAACACCAAAGCAAGCTCATTAAGATGCTGCAGCATGCCGGCCGTGGTGGCTCTCGCCTGTGATCCCAGTGGCTCCTGTGGCTAAGGCAGGAGTTCAAAGCCAACCTCAGCAAAAGCAAGGCACTAAGCAACTCAATTTAGAGACCCTGTCTCTAAATAAAATACAAAATAGGGCTGGGATGGGGCTCAGTGGTCGAGTGCCCCTGGGTTCAATCCCCAGTACCAAAAAAACAAAAAAAAAGTGCCGCAGCATCATCAGGCCATGCAAGGCCTTGGGCCACCCTCGTACATGCAGGCCACCTTGACCAAAACACTGCTGTGTGATGCGGGAATGTCGTTTGTATCTTCTACCTTTAAAAATTAATCTGTGTAACTAGTTATGATTTTATTGGCTTGTGATTTCCAAGAGCCGGCTTTGGGTTGCATTGGTCGTCTCCATTTCTGTTGTATCGATCCTTCTCTTTCTTATTTACTTCCTTCTACGCTCTCCAGGTATTTTTCCCACTAGCTTCTAAAGGTAGAAGCTCTATTGATTTTAGAACTATGTGATGAGAATGGCGGAAAGCTGAGGATTTCCCTGTGAGCATGATCTCATAAACGTTCTGGTGTTGCGTTTCCTTTTCAGTTTACCTGTGGTTTCTCCTCTGACCCACTGGTATTTAGAGATGTATTGTTTGAACTTGGGGTACTTGAGTCCTACCCAGGATCTTCCTATCGTGGATGTCCAAGTGAATCCCACTGTGGTCAGCGAATGCACTCCCTGGTCCCGAGGTCATGCAGCTGTGGCCTGCCCTGGCGGCTCCTCCCTGAGCGCCGGAAGGAAGGCCCGCTCCACAGCTGGGCAGGACGTCCTGCGGGTCTGTGGGCAGGTCGATGGGGGGATCCAGGTCCTCTGGGTCTCTGCTTCCTTGGGGCAGACGGTCCTGCGAGCACCAAGAGCAGAGTCTGGGAATGCCCGACCCGGGCTGTGGAATCCTTTCCCTGTCCCCAGCACCTTCAGTTCTCTGCTCTGGGAGAGGAGAGGTCAGCCTCTGTATTCCAGTGGCCTTGCCCTTTGTCCCCGGTGCTCTCAGGCTGTGTCCTTTGCCACCTGTCCTACGTCTCTGTGTGTAGGTTTGGAGTGACCTCCATGGGCAGCATCTTCCGTTCTGCGTCTCAGCCTTGACCTTGACCTTGACCCCTCTAGACCCTTCACACTCAGTGTAACTTTGGGTATTTAAATCTACTGTCTTGCTGCCTGTTTTCTGCTCCGTTCTTTTTCATGCTCTCCCCTTCTCCTGCTCCTCTGTGAGAGTGAGCAGGTGGAATCGAGGCCCCCGCCCCTGGCCTGGAGCCGTTCTCGTGTCCTTCTTCACGTGGACGCAGGTTTGCATGTGAGCCGTCCTCCTCCTCCTCCTCCTGCACTCTGGGCTCCGTGCCTCAGCCTCCTCGCGGTCTGAGAAGCTTCGGTTTGGAGGTACTCCCTGCCACACGAGGTTTTGCACCACAGCTTTGTCTTTTGGCTGGCTTCTCGCAAGAGCGCTGGGGCCAGGGTCTCGACCTCGTGGTGCTTAAGATTTTCCCTGTCACTGGCGTCTGGGACTTTATTTGGATGGCTTGCATGTGGCTTTCTCTGTGTTTGCCCCCTGGGGTCACTGAGGAGTCTTGGGGTCAGGGTTTTCATCAAGCGTGTGTTCTGCTCCCTTCCTGCCTTCTCTGCTGGGACCCTCGTCCCCTGAGCAGGGGGCGGCCTGCCTGGCCCCACCTCAGGATGGTGCACCTTGTTCCAGTCTTTTTTCTGTTTGTTTTAATTTTCTCAGGATTTTTTTTGTTTTGTCTTCAGTCTCACTGAATCCTCCCTCTGGGGCATCTGATCCACTGATGATCTCATCCAGTGAACTTTTCATTCCCAATCTGTGCTCTTCCTGCCCAGGACTTTGGTTGCTACTCGG
Organism: Marmota marmota marmota; assembly: GCF_001458135.2. NCBI lineage: Eukaryota > Metazoa > Chordata > Mammalia > Rodentia > Sciuridae > Marmota > Marmota marmota. The sequence goes on from NW_025999968.1 coordinate 61,265,327, forward strand.
TGGATTCTGACTTGAGGTCTTCCCTGTTCCTTGTCACACCCTCGGGTCTTTTAGATCTTCCACTGGGGTATAATTCTGTGTTAGTGTCATTGCTGGGCTCGCCCTCTGTCTACCCGAGGCGACTTCCCTGGACTGACTCTTCTCCTGGGAACAGGACATAGTTTTCTGATTCTTGAGAACCCGGTGAGTCCTGGTTGTACTGAAAGCTAGGCTGTCGACCATCTGGATTTTGTTTTCCCCACTGAAGCCTGTTGGGCCGACAAGAGTTGGGGGACTGCCATCTATCTGTTGATGCCTTTGAGGCCTGTTTTTGAGCTTTTGGGATGGCTCCAGGGGCTGTGCCTCTGTTCCCACTCCAGCTCTTTGGAGCAAAGCCATTTAGGTGCGGTGCAGAAATGCCAGGGGCAGCTCATGTTGTCCTCAAAGGTCATTGTAAGGACTTACGCCCTCTATGAGTGACGCAGGGAGCTATGAGAAGGTTTTGAGCCAAGAAATTACATAACCAGATCTATATGCACTTAACAGACTTGACCTTCACATTATTTATCCACAGCGAGCACGTAGCACCGAAATTACAGTGTATAAGACAGGCCTTCCCCTGGGGAGCAGCAGTGTAGGGCATCTGTGTCCCCGACTCTCAGAGTGCTTGATGTGACCAGGCCACTCTGCGAGGACACCACCCTGCAGCCCCACGCTGCGTCTGTGGGACGGCACGTCTCCCTTTGGCCAGCTGAGTGCTGAGGGGCCAGTTCTCTTTACCTCCCGTCTCGAGGCCCCCATGTGCACCTGTGTGGAGGCAAAAGCCCTCCCAGACTCCCCGTCTCAGGCAGAAGCCCCAGCGTCGCATCTCCTCACCATGTTTGTTCTCTGGGGTTTTGTTGCCCTTTGGTTTGAACCCAGGGGCACCTACCACTGAGCTCCATCCCAGCCCTGTATTTATTTATCCAGGGGTGCTAGGGACCCAGCCCTTGCCCTTTTACTTTGAGCCAGGGTCTTGCCGACTTGCCCAGGCTGGCCTGGGTCTTGCCATCCTGCTGCCTCGGCTTCCTAGGGGCGGGGATCACTGGCGTGTGCATGTCCTGGCGTGTGCATGTCCTGGCGTGTGGATGTCTGCTGTGCTCCCTAAGGAGAAGGGAGGCAGGCAGCAGAGGGGGCAGCAGAGCGACCCTGAGGCCTAGGAGGCCTCTCTCTCGGTCCTGTGGGAGGACCATGCCTGGGCTCGCTGGACAGCAGGCTCTGGGGTGCTCTGAGGAAGGGCAGAGTGCTTTCCTGACTGAGTGGAGGAGTCTGAGAAGCATCTGAGTCCACCCCAAGCCCCGAAAGCCTCCACCTGAGGTGGAGCAGGCCCAGGGAGGAGGAAGCCCGCCTGGGGATCCGCAGGGCTGCTGGACATGGTGAGGCGAGGAGCACACGGAGAGGGAGCCTGGTGCTGCCTTTCAGCTGGCATGTGGTGCTGGCAGCTGGCAGCTTGGGGGCAGGCGGGAAGAGAGCCAGAACCGCCAGGAGGCAGCAGCCCGAGAGGAGGGCCGGGCTGAGACACCAGACAGGAGTCGCCTGAGAAGGACGCCAGGATCCGTCTGGTCCAGAGCAGAGGGACGGACAGCAAAGCCCAGCAGAATGAAGAAACGAGACAGGCCAGCCCGAGTGGAGGGAGACCAGGGGAGGTGGCAGCAGTGTTCAGATGTTTACAAGAAAGAGGGAATTTTGAGTAGCTTTAGGGCAACCTGGTCCAGTGGAAGACGGTGGGCTCTTCAAGGAAAAGGACTTAACGAAGCTGGAGCCCATCGTAAAGAGGACTAGCAGCCTGAGGGCTGAGCACCCCCACGGAGGCTCTGCCAAAGGCCTGGTGGCCATGTGCCTGTGAGTCACCTGTGCCTGCAGCAGCCCCCCAGGCCCGGGATCCCCAGAGCCCCCGAGAAGTTTGGGGAACACACTGAACTGTAAAGCACAAGGGCTGTGTTGACATGTGAGCGTCATGGTGTCTGCAGAGAAGGAACAGAGGGGACGTCTCTCCCAAACATGCCAAGAGGAGACGAAAAGCAGAAAACTCCTGTGGCATCTCCAGGATTGCACTCTGCAAAGAGCGGGAGGGGGCCGCTCTCGAGGCTTCTGGCCTGGGGCCTCCTTGGGAGTTCCCAGGCCCTCACAGGCTGAGCGGACGCTGAGTGGCCTGTGGGGCAGCATGCGCTGTGGCCTTCGAGAGGCCAGGGGCTGCGTGCATTCCTGCAGGACAGCACAGGACTTTGCTCTCCAGAGATAAGCAGCCCTGGGAGAGCCCGTGCTGGCCCTGGGTCTGCCATGTCCCTCGGGCCCAGCTCAGAGCTGGTACCACATTACTCTGCCTGAGAAGCCTCCCAGCCTCCAAAGGCGCCCTGCTTCCCCAGCACGGCCAACACCTCCCTCGGGGTCCGCACCCTTTCCTTGCTCACATTCCTGGTCAGACTGACACTCTCAGCTCTGGGTGTCCGGGACCTCTTCTCTTCCTCTGTGTCCATATTCCAGGCTTTCTTAGGGGACAGAGTAGATGTTCTGTGGACCCCCATGGCCTGGGCTTTCCTGAGACCAGCCAGGAAAGGGCACGTGACGGGTACATTTGGAAAATACCTTTTCCTTTTGGAGCTCATTCTTGGTCATGACCTTCCACCTCCCTTCCATCTGGCCTTGCTTCCCGGAGCTTTGTGCCTTTGCCCAAGGTCCTGGCCACGCAGGCCTGAGTTGGGCCTGAGCAACCCCCTTTGTCCTTGAACCAACCAGCCACATTACAGTGGCAATAAAGAGAGCCCCAGGAGAGGAAGTAGGGTTCTTGTTCTGGACTGGCCTGGCTGCCGAGGCCCAGCTCCACGCCGCCTGCACCAGCCCTCCCTGCAGTCCTGTCCTCAGCAGATCTGCGTTCCCTTCAGCGAGAACCCGGGCTGGCCCTGCAGGGCTGTGCCAGGCAGAGATGCCCAGTGCTTGGCTGTTTTGCCACTAGGTTTTCAGGAATCAGTTAAGAGGAGAGCAGTTCAGGAGCAGGCCTTTTAAGAGAAAAGGAGAGGCCAGCGCTGAGCCAGGCCCACCGCAGGCCACAGGGGCCACAGCAGCCCTATGTCTCCAGCCGAGAACAAACGTGAGGACCTTCCTAAACACGACCCTTCTGTCTGCCAAAGGCTTCTTCTAGAGAAATGTCCTTTTACAGCAGCAAACACTCGCTGTCCCAGCTGCTCGGGAAGCTGAGGCAGAGACCCCTGAGTCCACGCGCTGGGGGCAGCCTGGGCAGCAGCGATGCCTTGTCTAAAACATGAAATAAAATTAGGAAAAATATCCCGCTTGCCTTAGCCTGGAAGATAATCCTGTGGCTAGACTACTTTTCCCTTTTGTGAATGAAATAAAATTCACAGAAACTACAGGGCACACCACAGGGCACACTTCTATGCATCTTTTTACAGCAGGTCTCCTGATTCTTTTGAAAGCCTTTGAATCATCATTTTTATTTGATTGAAGCAGTTCAAACTCAAATAGGGGTGTTTTCAAATTGTAAAAGGTGGGATTACAGCTGCGGCCTGTCGCCGTGTGCCTGCTGCTTGCCCTCAGCCTGCCCAGGGCTCTCGGGACAGATGCCTGTCACAGAAACAATCGCTGGCTAATTAACCGCCAGGACCTCAGCCCCTGCAGGAGGGGTCCACCCTGCCTGAAGCCCCTGAGCACCAGGCAGGCGATGCCAGCCCCGCAGTGTCCACTGTCTCACTGCACCAAGGCCCCGCTCCTGCACTTGACCTCGCAGTGTCCACTGTCTCACTGCGCCAAGGCCCCGCTCCTGCACTTGACCGGATGTGCCTGCTGGATGACAAGGCGTGCTGCGCTTTCGAAAGCCACAGAGCTCGCCATGCCTCTGTGTTCCTCGGGAAGGCTAGTGCACTAACGGTGCTCTCGGGGAGCTGTAGCTGTCAGCCATTGAGTCATGCCCTACCTGGGGACAGAGCCTTCAGCTTCAGAGCCAGACACAGGCCTGTGGTGGGACGTGGGCTCTGTTTGTCCTCCATTTCCGTGACTGCCATCGACTCAGGACAGGGCCTCTTGTCACAACACCCTGCCCAGCCACCCGTCTCCAGACCCTGCATCTGGCCCAGTCAGTGAGGACACCCCATGGAGCCCCCGAGGGCAGGGCAGGTGACCCCCCAGACTCACATGTTCTGTTGACACTGCTTCCAAAGGACAATGAAAGGCAAGCCACCAAGACACATCAAGATGCAGATGCCGACAGAGTACACGCCAGTGCTCCTGTAAGTCACAGGTGACGGGCAGCCGGGGGGNGGGGCCAGGGTCTCGACCTCGTGGTGCTTAAGATTTTCCCTGTCACTGGCGTCTGGGACTTTATTTGGATGGCTTGCATGTGGCTTTCTCTGTGTTTGCCCCCTGGGGACATCCGTGTAGGGGCAGTAACTGCCCAGACTTCTGGTTTGTCCTGAGGAAGTCCTCAGCCTGTCTCTTATACACATCTCCCGCTGCTCTGCAGATGCCCGGATTTTAAGGTGGTCAAGACCCAGCAAAGCTATGCCAGGGGACCCATCTGATCTTACTGTGTGTGCTGCTGGCACCATTGGGCAGCGAGACTCACCCAGGCCTGCTCCCAACGGCTCAGGAAACAGACCTGGCTGTGGATGCCCAAAGGGAGGCTCAGGACCTCTGGGGCTCAAAACACTGTATGTGAAGGGGTCTGGGGGGAGCGATGGAAGGCCAGAGCTGCCCCGTCTGGGCATTCGGCCAGGAGGGCCCCACAGGCTCTCTGAGTGTAGAACACACTGAGCTTTGAAGACTTAGCATAAAAAAAGGGTGGAGATACGCCATGATTGTTGACTCTGGTTTTTTATTTCTTAGACATGATCTGCATAACAGAGAAGCCACCTTTGTACGTACTCAGTAGTTTTTAGTATATTCACTTTTTTCCATCACCTCTAAAAGAAGGCCTCCACCCATTAACAGCGATGCCCGTCACCTTCGCCCCAGTTCCCCCGCCCCCACTGCTGTCTCTGGATTTCCTCTTCTGCACATTCCGTCCAGCACAAGCTGTGGCAGCTCCTCCCACGCCTGGTGTTTTCAAGGCTCATCGAGTAGCGCCTGCAGCGTCTTCCCTTCCCGTTTATGGCTGACGGATGCTTCATAGCGGCTGTGTCACTTGGTCCTCGTCACTCTTCACCTGATGGGCATTTGGGCTGTTTCCATGGGGAGCCATTGTGAACGACGCTGCTGTGGACATTAGTGTGCAGATCTTTGTGCGAACAGTACACACTGAAAATGAAATGTTTTGAGATGTATTGGGTTAAGTAAGATATCAATTTTTTTCAAGTCCAGCCACAGAGAAGGGAAGGGCTGGAGGCTCACAGCTGGCATTCAAGATGCTGTTGATCCCATCCTGAGGTCCCTGAGCTTGGGGAGACAGTCCCCATATCCCCCTGTGGCTCCCTCCTCCACCCGAGTCCCCTGCTGAGGACTTCCTCAGGACAAACCAGAAGTCTGGGCAGTTACTGCCCCTACACGGATGTCCCCAGGGGGAGGAGCTGATGGACAAACACCTGGTCTCCCATCCCGAGGGGTACGGTTCTCTGATGTCATCTGTGCAGGTGTTCAGAGGAACCCTGGAACAATGGGCTGTCACCTGTGCGTTCACTGCCTCCTGAGTCTCTTCCCTCCTTGTCCCAGTGCCCACCCCTCCCAGGGCTTCCTGGGGGTGCCTCCAGATACACTCACTTCCCAGCTGCCTGTCTCCAGGTCGGCTTTTGAGGAAGCCAAAGTAGAGCTTAGACTTGGAAAGGGGATGGAAGAGCAAAGGGTGCCCCCAGAGGCTCGTTCATTCATCAGCTGGATGGAACAGCCTCCGGAAAGCTACTTCTCTGCTCGGAGCTTCAATCTCCCTTGTAAAATAGGAATCATAATACACTCACTGTGTGTTCTTAAGAGGACAAATGAAGTAATTTATGCAAAATGCTTAGCAAGGGCCTGCCACTTGGTAAGTGCTAATAAATGGTGGCTATCGTTTCAGGTGACCCAGGGGGCATTATTGAATGGCTAAAATTATGTCTCTCTGGAATTGCAGGATTTTAATAGGGAGGAGCTTGCTAGGGTCTCAACCAACACATGCAGTGTGGGCTGTTTTCGCTTGAAAGTCAAGTTAAGGCTTGGATTTGAGCACAGATGTGTTGTTTATGAGAAATAATAATGTTTCTTAATAATGTTTTCTATATTTAGACCAATGTCGTTCCAAAGCTTTGAAGCCTGGAAGCTTCATAAGCATATACTTAGTCATCCATGCTTGCATTATTTTTAAAACAAATGGGGTGCAGTGTACACAATGAAATTCCAGCCATTTCTGGAATTGTGTGTTTTCACTTCCCTTAGGGTGGTCTAGCCAGCAAAGACGGCACTCTCAGCACACTGCTGCCAAGATGTGGGTGGCACCCAGCAGCCAGGGTTCCTGGAATTGGTGTCTCAGTCTGGTGACAACGATGACATCCAAACTTCAAGCCACCCATAGTCCAGCTGTTCTCTCTGCCCCTGGTCATTCTTGAGGTCCAGGTGGGATGCCCACACGTGCATCCTGTCCAGCTGAAGTGACATGCCCAGGTCCCAGGGTGATGCACGTAGCCACCACCCCAGTCAAGACAGCACAACGCATCACCCTAGAAAGCTTCCCCGAACCTCCCCAAGTCAGTCCACATCACCCCAGACTCCTCCCTCCTGGCCTGTCACCACAGGTGGTTCTGATGCTCTTGAACTTGCAGACGTGGAACCCTCCCATGGGTGCACTCTGGTGTTGGGGTCTGGAGTCTTTGCCTAGCATCATGGTGTTAATTCATCCATTCGAATTGCTCATTCTCGTGTGGATGGACCTTCCAGTCACGTCCATTTGGGTTCTACTGCCAGACTCACTTTACAAGCCTCACTGTGGACGCCCTTGATCTTGGGTGCTACCTAGGAGTGAGACTGCGGGTGCATAGGGCAAGGATGTGTCCAACCTCATAAGAAACTGCCAGACTGTTTCCCAAATGGCTGTACCACTTCATGTCCCACCAGCAGTACCTGAGTGAGGATGCTGTTCTGCAACCCTCAACACAGGATATCTCGGTTTTTTAATTTAAAACTTCCAGTAGGGGGCTGGGCTGTAGCTCAGAGGGAGCACTTGCCTAGCATGTGTGAGGCACTGGGTTCAATTCTCAGCACCACATATAAATAAATAGATCAAGTCCTATCGACGACTAATATATATATTAGCTGGGGACAGTTTGACACATGCCTGTAATCCCAGTGGCTCTGAAGGCTGAGGCAGGAGGATCACGAGTTCAAATCCAGCCTCAGCAACGGTGAGGTGCTAAGCAACTCAGTGAGAGCCTCTCTCTAAATAAAATACAAAATAGGGCTGGGGATGTGGCTTAGTAGTCAAGTGCCCCTGAGTTCAATCCCCCATACCAAAAAAAAAAAAAAAGCAACAATCTTTCTAGTAGGTGCAAGATTAATACCTTGTTGCATTTTAATTTGCTTTCCCCAAATGACTTAATGATTTTGAGCATGATTTTTTAGGGTTATTGGCCATTCAGAGGTCTTGTTTGTGAAGTGTCTGTTGTAAATACTTGGCTCCTTTTTTGTAACACTTTTCATCACTGGTTTGTGGAAGCTCTGGTTATGATTCGTTTGTCAGACATACATAAATAGCACCTATTTTTCCTAGTTTCTGACTTGCCTTTTCCGTGTTCTTAATGAGGTCACTGGATAAGCAGAGGATTTTAATTGGTTGACGTCTAACATGTTTTTCTTTTATGCTTAGAAGATGCAACTTCTCTCAAACCACTTTTTCTACCCCAAGCACATTTTTAGAAGACTTAGAGTTATAGGCTGTTGTATTTTAATCCGTAATCACTTCAAGTCACTTGAGTGTGTTGTGAATAGGGGTCTCATTCCTTCTCCCCCGGGTATATCCGGTGTTAACACACCACTTGCTAAGAGATTTTCCCTGTCCTGTGAAATACCTCCGGCACCTTTGTGAAAACTGGTGGTCTCTCCTGGGTGGGTCTCTTTGGGGACCCTGTGTCCCGTCTCCTCCATTCACCAGTTCCACGTTGGCTCCATCTCTGGGCTGCTGTAAGTCTAGTACATTTGTCTCTCTTTTCTGTTGCTTTTGGTTAAATGGACCCTTTTCTGTTCACTCTGAAGTCAGAACACTCTCATCGACTTCTGGGGGAGTGAGGGTGCTCTGTGGCTTTGCCACCCATGACCTGCAACGTGCCTGGGTTTGGGGTGACAGCATCCTAGAGACCCCCAGTTCATGAGCACAGTGCCACCTCCCTCGTCTGGTCTTATTTCGCTTCTCCCAGCTTTCTGATTTTAGGATAGTTGTCTTGTATATCCTTCATTAAAGTTATTCCCAAGAATTATCTGCTTTCTGGTTTTATTGTAGATGGGATCTTGTCAGTTTTCCACTATTGCTGCCAGATTATGAAAGTAGAATAGACGTGCATATTCACATAGTCTTGTGATCTTTGCCTGATTCCTGTGAGCTCTAGTGGTGTTCTAGAGACTCCTGGGTTTCCCATGGAGACAACCTTATCTTCTGGAAACAACGGCAGTTGTCATCCTTGCATTCCAATCTTCGTGGCGTGTGTTTCTTGTTGACTGTGGCTCCTGCCCAGACGCCAGTGACTCGGGGCCGTGAGAGCAGACACCTGCCTGCTGCCTTCCTGGGGCTGCACTTGTCCTCCACCCTGACGGACGGCGTTGGCCTCCGGTCCTCTCGCCAACTGGGAGTGTTCCTCGACTCCGGTTCTCTGCACGTGTTCAGATGCTGAGGACGTGTCTTTCCGCCCTGGTTGGCTAGTGGTCTTTGTCATTGCAGGTGTTGGACTCTGTTGTACGTTCTTTCTGCGTCCACTGGGATGGTCACTGGTTTTCTACTTCATTCTATTGATGCAGTGAGTTGATCATATGGTTTGATTTTCAGATATTAAAACTCTCTGCTTTCCCGGGGTACACACACCTGTATTTCCAGGAACTCCCCCAGGGAAACCCTGGGGGGGGGGGTGCAGCCCTCTTCCCCGGGGAGCTGGCTGTCTGGTCCACGCTTGCTTGCCCTGCCTTCTCCCACTTACCCCAGGGCCCCAGCTGGTCAGCTGTGCTGTCCTGCACCTGGTCCCTCTCCCTTCCCCTCTGGGTGTTCGCCGAGTGGCCGAGGTCTACAAATCTGTGTTTTCCCAAACTTGTGAATTTCCAGGCTTGTTTATTTGACCTGTCCGGCACCCTTCCCTCCGCCCTTTCCCTCTGTGGCTCTACCACAGGCACTTAGAAGCCTGCTGTCACCACTCTGTCACTGTGGCTCTGGTTTTGTGGGGGTTTTCTTTTGTTTTTATTAATTTTTTTCCTCTCTGCTCTTCGGATTTGGCGATTTCCACTGCTCTGTCCTCTACTTCCCTGATTCTTCTGCTGATTCCAAACTGCTGTCAGCACATCTGTGGGTTTTTCATTTCAGATATTCTGTTTTAAAATCCTAAAACATTTTGCCGGATTCTTATTCATAGGTTTCTCTCGGTAACGTCATCTGTTTAGTTTATTACATCTTCTGTCTGGGTCTGTGGACACATTTATAACTGCTGCATTAAACTCTCTGCCTGCTAATTTCAACCTCGGGGTCGTCTGGAGTTTCTGTCGGGTGACTTTCTGGTGACCGTGGGTCACGTTTTCCATTTCTTTGCGTGTCTGTTGTGTTGTACACCAACATTATGAGTAGCCCTGGAGAGACGAGGTTTTGCCCTCTTTCTCTGAAGGATGTGGGTTTTGTTCTAGACTCATTATTTTTGACTGCTCATCCTGAGCTTGTGGGGGCTGGTCTCTTTGGGGGAGATCTCTAAAATGACACTTCTGGGGTTCCACCGGTTGAGCCCCTCTAACAGGACTGCACTAACTGTGATTTTTGTCACCATACAGTGGCAGCAGCTGAAATCTCTGAGCTCCCTGCTCCTGGGCAGCTCAGGGTTTGGCCCTCCCAGCTTCCTCCTTTGGAGATTCCCCTTTCGGACAACCTACAACTCCCCTCCGACTCCTCAGCCCACCAGCCTGTGGCTTCCTGCTTGAGTTCCACAGCTGACAGGCCGCCCTAGGCCGCCGCGCCAGGCTTCACCTGCGCACGAGCGTGAGCTTAGTGGGTGGCCGGCTGCCTCCGTCATTGTTATGACAGTGATCAGTGGTTACTTCTTAGAATTTCTCATGCTGTAGATGTCACAACCGTGTGCAGCCTGTTCAGGGGCACAGGTGTCCAGTGGCCTCTGGTTTGCACCGCAGACTCAGTCCTTCGTACGTTTTGGCAAACAGCCTGTCATTTGCACGGCGATCGATTCATTTATTGGGTTGGTTATCCCGACAGAATGCTTCCTGAACTAGACCTGGAGGGTCATCTGACAGGAGGTCAAAGCCCCAGACGCAGGAGGTGAGCTGAGTGGATTCCTTTGGCCTCACAGCAATTAAACTTTCCCACAGTGTGACAGCTGACAGTGGCACACGAGTCCCACCTGCATGGATGGCCGGCTGCTGGTCACCAAAGTCAGAGTCCTCTGGGAAAGGCTCCAGGGCACGTTAGACCCACATCTTCTGCCCCAGAAGGTCATCGCACTGTGGGCCACAGAGAAAGGTGCCCTGCGTCCCCTGAAGAGGAGGATGGTGCACAGATATCGCCCTGGCCCAGCTCTGTAGCCCAGAGGGGAGCGGGACAGTTGTGACTTGGCCTTCTCTGAATGTCCCGCAGCCACTGCAGGACGAGGACGTCTAACTGAGTCAGCACACACAGACCACCTAGAACGGCCATTGGTACAGAGGGCTGGGCAGAGAGCTCGGGTTGCGGTGGGTAAGTCAGTGATGGGGCATGCGTGCTGGCTCTGCCCAGCCCCTGAGCTGCCTGGGACTGCCCCTCAGGAGTGGAGGGGCTTGGAGAAACTGCCCCCACCCAGCCTGAAATCAGACGAGGCTGTGCAGAACCCCAAAGTCCCCTCTCCAAGAACACAAGGAGACATTGGCCCAGCGCTGCCCCGAGGCCGGGGAGTCCGAACAACAGGCAGCTGCAGGTGAATCTCACGGGAACCTCACGGAGGGGCGTCCGGGGCCGAGGGGCCTTCTGCCTGCCTCCTTGTCTCTGTGTGGCTGCAATATGGACCATCTGAGGTCATCCTTGGGCTGCTGACCAACCTGGTGACTTCTCAGCAGGACAGACCGGACGGAGGCCTGTGCCTTTAAGAAACAGGCAAGGTCACTGTTGATCATATAACTTTATTGTGCTCCCGGGCTGTAAAGGAAGCGTCCTCCTCCTGCTCTGAATGTCCATTTTATGACATCCATAAACAGTGAGCTGCCCATGACTGTCCCCGCACTCGAACGTCCTCGCCCCGCTGGCTCGAGGGCGCCGCAGGGCCCGGGAGAGAGCAGTCGTGGATGGGAGGTGAGTCCAGCCCCTCTTGGCTCCCAGGAAGAGGGTGACACCCCCAGCCCCACCCACAGGAGGCCACCAGCCATCCTTGGTAGTGCCCTGGTTCTTGGGCTGGGCTGGCAAGAGCAGAAATAGGTGACCTCTCTGCAGGGACTCTGAAGAGCTAGTCTCTTTGGGGCCAGGTACATGGGGGTTTTCCCCTAATGCAAAAATAATCGTAGGACACCCTTTCTAAAGGGGCCGTGGGTTTTCTGCGTTGCTCATGTCTTTTTGCTGCTGTGGGAAGCGTGTTGAGCTTGGATCACGAGGGGAATGTTGGTGTCCACTCTGCTGCTTCAGGTGGAGACAGCGGGTGAAGCCTGGTGCTTTGTGTCATCTCCGCAGGGTGTGGACTTGAGCCCAGTGGGTCAGGCCACGGTCGCCAACCGCCTGAAGACGGGCATGGGCGTGCAGGGCGCCGGGCAGCAGCCACAGGCCGTGGAGTGCTGTTCTTGCCCTGCTGCGGGGCCAAAGGCTCGCATGTGCGTGCCCACGCTGGCACCCCCGGGTCTCCAGCCCTCAGGCCCAGGCTGGGGTCAGTGCATCCCCAGAGCCGGGTTTGTTTTCGCTTGTCCAGGGGAGGAGGTAAATGTCCAAACAGCTTGGCGAGCAGAGCACAGAACAACTGAGGTGGCTGTCCCTGTGGCACAGGACAGAAAGGTGAGCCACCGTCAGCTGGCCGGCCCACCAGGGAGCACCTCCGGCCACGGTCTCTGGTGGGAAGGGCAGGCTTTCCCGTTGATCCCTCAGAGCAGACCCGTAGGTCATTCTGCGCTGGGCAGACTCAGGATGGTAAACAATTCCTGGAAGAAGTGGGTGAGGCAGGGCAGGTTCCTTGAAATCCAGGAGGCCAAGGCGGAGTCAGACACTCCGTGGGCATTGCAGGGGGCAGGGCAGACTCTGCCGGTCACACCACTGGGGAAGCACCGTGGGCAGAGTGCCCTTCCCGCTGCCCCCCACAGGCTGAATCCTGTCCAGGAACCTCAGCTGACAGCCCCAAGAGACCCCTCCTCAGAGTGGCCAGGGACTCAGTTGGCTCCACCTGCCTTGGTCCTTTTCTGTGCCCAGGTGCTGGGCTGAGTGGCAGCGTCCTCAAGCCAGGACCCCAACTCGCCACCCCCAAGGTTGCCCTGAACTAACTCACCTCTCCTGTAGCACGGGGAGCCCTGCTGCCACTGCCCTCCCAGTGGGCACTCCTCACAGGAGGGGACAGGTGGCTAAGACATAAGCAGAAGGGAGGCCAGACTCGTGAGGCTGTGCCCGAGCCTCCCTCAGCCTGTGCCGTGATGGATTGTCTGGAAGGTCACATCTCACCCTTGTTACAGTCACTGGTGCCTAGCGGTCCATCCTGGAAGTCCACAGGACACCCCGACTCCAGGCCACTTTCAGACTGTACGCTGCCTGATCTCCTGGGATGGTTTCCTTTGGAAGCATGAGTCACCACGAGCGTCAGCTTGCTCTTCCTTGGTGTTTATCTGCCTGACCAGGGCCAGTTAAGGCTGACTCCCTGACCCCAGGCTCTTTTTTCTTCTCTCCCCATTTACTTAAAATCCTTGAGATTGAGAGGAACTCCAAAGACCAGTCTTTCCCAGCTGCGAATTACCAAAATCTCTGGCTTTTGCTGATTATTCTGAAACCTGCTAAGAAATTCTCAAAGCCAAGTCACTTGAATATGCTTTGATTTAAAAAAAAAAAAGAAAAAAAATCAGTACACATCATGCAGCATTTAGGAAACAGCACTAGGCATCATACACAATAGCAAATTTTGCTGGCAGGGTGTAATTTTGCCAAGAAGGTGGCAAATGACTAGCAATTGCAATTGAAACCTGCTGCCCCCGTATTCAGGGGTTTCAGGCTCCTGAGGGTTCCCAGGTGCTGGAGAGGGAAAGAGCACTTTCAGGACATTGCCGGCAGGATCTGGGCCTCTCAGCCCCCCACCCCCATCATCCCAAGGACCACAGCACACCAGGGTGGGTGGCACAAGCAAGAGGGGATGTGGTGGAGAACTGTGACTGTCAGCAAGCCTTAGAGAGATGGCCGTCAGGACGCCACGGCGGGGAAGGTCACGTTGCTTCCCGTGGGCCAGGGCCTGTCCTGAGCACTTCACACACGTCCAGTCACAGCTCATTTGTAAGTTCTGAAATCCACCGGGAGGAAATAGTGGCCACTGCAGGAATTCCAGCGACTGGGGGAGGGAGGCACCCACTTCCGGACCAGGCTCTGTTTATGGATGTGTGGGTGGTTGGTCTTTGTGCACACCAGCATTTTCCCCTCCTTTCTCCTGGAAAAAGATGCAGATTTTGCCGTCTGGAAAGAGACAGCCCAGGGAGCTTGTTGTGCGGAGCTGCGGTGGCCTCTGGGGGGTGTTCCCACTGGCTTTATTTCTGGGCCCTTGCAGAGAACCAGAACATTAACACTTCCCCCAGCGCTGAGCTGGGGAGGAAGGCACCAGATGAAGGGCACGATGCATGACGGCACTTGAGATGGAAGTTGAAATCGGGCATCAGAATGATGGAACACGGAAGGGTCCCACCTCCAGAGTCCTAGGGGAAGTCCCTTCTGTTCTGAGGACTTGTTTGGAGGTAGTTGCAGGTTTGCATGCGGCCAGGAGAACAAACACGTGGCTAGTGCTTTCTTTCTTGGAAGGCTGTTTATTATTCACCTAGCCCATCCGTCTTTGCCCAGTTTCCTCCGGGGTAACATCGGGCACAGCTGTGGCCCGGTGACACCAACTCTGGACACTGACAGTTCTGACATAGATGGCTCCCTCCTCTCAGGACCCCTCCTGCTGCGCGCTGAGGCCACACCACTTCCTTTCTATGCCCCACCTGCTCCTTAACCCTGGCAGCCACTGATCACGGATCCTGATTGTGTCATTCCAAGAATGCCCTGTGAGTACAGTCCTGCAGGGGATCCCTGGGGCCAGGCTGGGTCCCCCACCATGATCCTCACGGGCATGCCGGCCGCTGTTTCTGTATTGATAATTCACTTCTTTTTATGGCTGAGCCGTGTTCTATGGGTGGACCACAGTTCACTTAGCCTTTCACCCTTGAAGAGTCTCTGGCTTCTGTCCAGTCGGGGCTATTACAAATCAAGCTGCTGGGAACGTGGTGTCCAGGTGTTAATGTGAACATAAATTTTTATCTCTGCAACCGCAGGAGTGAATTGTGAGGTCATACATAGGGTGGTTGCCTGCTTGGCTTTTTAAGAAGCTACCCAACTTTTCTGGGGCAGCCGCACCACGCTCCTGCCCAGCAGCAGAGCATGAGTGGCCCCCCCGCCCCTGGGTCTTCCTCGCCACGGGGGCTGGTGCTGGTTTTGTCTTAGCATTTTGATGAGAGTGCCGTGGCAGCGTGCTGCAGGTGCAGTGTGCGTTTCCTCGTGGCGACGGACGCTCGGCATCTTCTCACGCTCCTGTCTTCCATCTGTCTGCACTGACAAGCTCGCTGCCTCTTGCCCATTTGCAGATGGAGTTGTTTTGTCTTCCACTGTTGAGTTTGACAGTGGACGTGTTTCTGTAGTCAGGCCTTCTTGTCAGGTGTGTGGGTGTTAGCAACCTTTCACCATCTGACAAACACCTGGAAACAGCTGAAGGAGGAAAGGTTGGCTTTGGTTCGTGGTCTCAGGGTCTGTGGTTGGCTGCCTCCGTTGGTGCCTGGGGCACCTCATCATGGCGGAAGGAGGGCGGGTGGAGGGCAGAGCCACTCACTCCGTGGTGCTGGGAGCAGCTCTCATTCAGCTATGAATCTTCCGGAGCTGATGAATGAGGCCGAGCCTTCAGGAGCCACTCACTCCAAACCCTGCTTCACTGGAGACCAAGGCTTCGACCTGTCTTGGGGGGGTCACTTCACATCCAAACCGTAACAGGTGGTTTGAAATGTTTCCTTCCATATCCATAGCAGACTGTAGCTTGCCTTTTCATCCTCTTAACCACCTGTCTCAGAATGAAAATTGGTGTTCTGATGAAGTCCAATTTATCAACGTTTCCTTTTATGGCTGGTGCTTTTGGTATCACACCTAGGAACCTGCCTCTCGCAATATTCTAAAGATTTTCTCCTGTTCATGTCCCTGAATGTTTTATCATGGTTTTCTGTTTTGCAGCCCTGGTCCATTGCACTGATTTTTATGTAAAACTGTGAAGTTTCTGCCTGCGGATGTCTGTTCCTCCAGCCCCTTTGGTTTGGACGGCTGTCCCTCCTTCCTGGGAGTGCCTGTCACCTTACTAACCAGTCAGTCCTGTGTGATGCCATTCAGGGCTCTCTGCTGTCTTCTGTTCTCCTTGTGTCTGTCCGTCCGCCTCCTTCCTCCACTACTGCACAGTCTTGACTACTTTACCTTAAAGAAGTCTTGAAATCAAATGGACTGATGCCCCCACTTTATCTTCTCTTTCACAGTCGTTCCAGTTCTTCTGTATTTCTATGTAAATGTTGGAATAATCTTGTCTATTTCTGCAAAAAGAATCTTGCCAAGATCTTGGTAGGAATTTTGTTAAAGCTGTATTGAGTCAGCATCTGTGCCGTGGGGTCTCCCAGCCGTTAACGGACCAGGCCTTGTGTGTTTGTGACTTCTTTGATTTCTTCTCTTGCGCTTTGTTGGATTCACACCTCAGCCCTGTCTTCCTTTTGGGGGACTATAAATGATATTGCATGTTTTTCCTCAGGGTCTGCATGGTCCTTGCTAGTATGTAAGTACAGTGGGACTTGTGTACCTTTGATCCTGGGACCTTGCTGACCTCACTTGCTGGTCCTCAGAGGGTTGGGCAGAGATTCCTTGGCATGTGCTGTACAGACGATCATGTGCTTGGCACACAGGGGCAGCGTTTCTCTTCCCTCTGGCTCATGAGTTTTGTTTTTGAGTCTTGCCTGATTGCTCTGGTGGACCCTCCAGCACTGTGTGGAACAATGGTGGGGTGGGCCCTGGGCCCTGCCACCCTCAGAGGCAGGCCGCCTGCCCCACCCCACGTCACGCCAGCTGAGTGGGGTGTGGTTGGCGCCTCTTTACCAACTTAAGGAAGTCCCTCTCCGACCCTAGTTCTCTGAGAGTCATAACCATGGGTGGAACGTGGTGGAAGTCGGTTTATGAGTTAACTGGTGTCACTGTGCCTTTCTGTGGTGACACACTCACTGGTGTTCCAACGCTGAGCCAGGCTTGCACACCTGCACTGATTGCCCCTGAGCCTGCATGGTGCTTTTGAAGTGCTGAATTGTGTTTTCTAAAATGTCACCATTTTTGTGGTTGTGTCCTTATGTCCTTGTGTCCGTGTGTCCACGGAGGAATTGGTTTGAAGTCGTCCTTTCGCTGTTGTCGGTCTTTGTGGATTTGGAATCAGGCTAATACTAGCTTCATAAGATGAATCTGGAAGTGTTCCCTCCTTTTTTTTTTTTTTTTTTCCCCCGGAACAGATTGTTTAGAATTGTGTTAATTCTTTAAACATTTGGTAGAATTCACCAGTGAAATCTCTGGGCCTGGGAATTTCTTTTTTAGGAGCTTTTTAATTATGAATCCGATTCCATTAATAGTTGCAGGCTGCTCAGATTACCTTTCTTCTTGGCTAAGTTGTACTTGTGCCTTTTGGGGAGCCAGCCCACTCTGTCTGTGGAGGTTTGTGTGCTCCCTTACAGTCCTCACCGTGTCGGGGTCGGTCGTGATGCCCCTTTCGTCCCTCGCTGTCTGACTTGCGAGGATTTTGTCGATTTGTTGATCTTCCCAGTGAACCCAGGCTTTGGCTCATGGCCGTGAGCTTCACGTGCTCTTCTCTCTGTGGGTTCTCAGGGGTCTTGGAGTGCCGGGTGGAGATTTCCCGTGCTCTCAGGTCCCCTCCCAGCACTGCTCCGGTGTGTCCCGCGGCAAAGGCTTGATGGTTGTGTTCCCCTGAGACTTCCTCTTTGACCCATGGATCATTTAGAGTGTGTTTAGTTTCTGTTTGGAGACTGTCCTCTTATCTTAATGCTCCTGGGGTCAGAGAGTCCACTCTGAACGGTTTCGGTTCTTTTAAGTTTGTGGAGCTTGTCCTCACGGCCTGGATCCTGGCCCACCCTGGCATGTGCCCAACAGACACCTGACAAGAACGGTGGCTGGGGAGGGTCCATGAATGCCCGTCGCTGGATGGACTTCCTAGTCTATCTTGACTTGGAGATGGTTGATCTTAACGTCTGTGACACGTTGCTCTTCCTGTAATAAGTGATACAAATCCATGCTCAGCTCACCCCGGGGGCGGTGGATCTCTATGTGAGCCTTGCCGAGGTCGCCACTCTTCTTCTCTGGCAGGTGTGGGACTTTTTGAAGGCCAAGTCCTTGGACCGGCCAGCAGCCCAACCTGTGGCTCTAGAAGTGTTTCCTGAATGGGGTTTTTACTCTTGTAATTTCAAGAGACTTTTTCCTCTTCTCTTTTAGTCACGGAATGCTAAATCTGGAGAGACCCGGGCTATCTCACCCACCCACGTATTGGGCACCCATTCTGGGGTTGGGAGACACACATGGAAGTAAAGATCTTGATACTTAGAGGTCTGGGATGCCCAGAGGGCACAACCATGCAGGCCAGGGAGCATGTGGAGAGAGGGCCAGCAGCTTCACTGGGTCCTGGCACTATCCAAACAGGTTTCCCGAGGGGCGTTTGCACTGTGAGTGTAAACTCCGTGCCAGGAGGTCACACTGTAACTGAGAGACAGTCACTGCGACATAGGTCTGCACAGTCCTCTCAGGGTGTGGGATCATACAACTGAGAGTCTACTGTAGGCAGGTGAAGCAATGGAGTCTCAAGAGGTGAATTTAAGTTGATTGGTTTAAATTTTTTTCTTTTTGTGAAATTAACATGTTCATTATACAAAATGTAGAAGATATAGGGAAGCAAAAATAAGAATGAACTTTGTAACAACTCCTACAACCCAAGGGTAACCACTGTTGCTACTTTGGAATGGATCCTCCCCAGTATATTTTGAAAAATAGGATCATTCTCTATGACCACGTTAATTTTTAAGACTCCAATAATAGGAACATTTTCCAAGATCTTCCCTTCCATTCATGTCATGATTACACAATCCCATTTGATGGACATATAAGTCCTTTAGGTTTTCACTGTTTAAATAACATTGGGATGTGGACATTCATGATTACTTCCTACATATGAGACACTGGGTCACAGCATAGGAACCCCATTGCCAAATTGGGGTATTAGGTCTTGTTCGTTTGGAGTGGTTTTGTTTTCTCTTGTTTTGTTTACACGGAGAGTTAAGCATCAAGCCAACAAAGGAGTTTACCTGGACTCAGGACTGAGCCACGGAGGCTGTTAGTGCTCAGGGTACACAGGAATGGCACACTTGGACCAGGAAGAGACCTCTCCCTGCCCGAGAACCCAGAGTTGCTGAAAAGAACAGTCCTGTGGGCACCTAGTCCTGGCCGTGAGTCTCCAGCATGGCACTGGTCAAGAAACAGGAAAAGAGGCAGGTTACAGGCATCCCGGGACCTGAGCCCTGTAAAACCAGCCACCCAGCCCAGTTTTACAGACCGGGCGGCCGGGGGACAAATCACTCCACCCTCCTACTTCCTCTCTGCAGGCCGGCCAGGAGAACACCACGCTTTACACTTGAGCTTGCATTTGAACTTGCTTCGTCAGAGTAATTGCCCCCATAAATGGGCCTGGGCACTCAGGAAAGCCTCCCGTTACAGAGCCCCATGGTGCCTGCCTCTGTGGCTGGTGCTGACACCTGGAGACAGCCTGGACTCCACCGAGGACCAGTGGGAGCAGGCTGGGCCTGGGGCAGTCCAGGAGGAAGGGGATCCCCAGGCCCAGAGAGGCCTGCCTGGGTTGCTGGCCGGGAGGCCCCGCGTCTCAGCAGCTCGCCCGGCAGCCCCTGGCCACAGTGCCAGGCCTGGCCCGTGGTGACTTCCAGCTCCCTGTGCCTGTGTTCCATCTGCCTTTCTTCTTTGGTTTTCAGAGAGAGAAGAGCTAACCCAGAGCGTGCTGGCCCAGGTGGCAGAGCAGTTCTCCAGGTGCACAGCCCTCCACACACGCGCTGTCCCGACGGGCCGTCTGCTTCCGTGGCACAGGAGGCCCTTGTCTGAGGCTGGCCTAGGCCAGCAGGACTCCCTCTGTGACTTCTGTCCCTAAGCAGCTTGGCACACCCCGGGAATGCTCACCTTATCCCAAAGACCAGGTCCCACGGTCACTTCTAGAATGTGAGCTCCAACTGCAGAGAATGTTCTCGACTGGTTCTTCTGGACTAGAAGACAGTCTGTACTTTTTTTTTTTAAGCACCATTTTTAAAAATGAGCTTCCTCACTGAGGTCCTCCTAGAGGGGGCTTCATCTTCATCCTGAGCTGCCCACTAATTCTAAGTGGGTGTTTAGTTTCTCAGAGTGATTTCTCTGCAGTGTCTTACTATCCCAGAGTGATTAAAATGGGGGAAAGGACAGACGGGCGGTGTATTTTAAAGCCCATGAATTATTGAACTGACTGGTCAGGGCCTCCCGAGGTTACACCAGTCCCCTGAAGGTGACTGTTCCCAGTGGGTGGGGTGCTTGGTGACCTGAGGACCTTGTAAACTTCTGTTCACTGCCCAGGTCAGAGGAAGTCAGTCCACCACCTGGGGACATTGAGTTCCTTAAAAGCATCTCTGAGTGTCTTGGTCTCCACCCCACACCAGCCACCTGGAGGCCTCGCCCCTGACAGGGATCATAGAGTTTGCTGGGCCACGTTTAGCTTTGAGGATTTTATGAGTTACGTTTTGTATTTTTTTCCATTTTATTTCTAGAGCATTTAAGATCAATGAACTGAAAGCTGAAGTTGCAGACCACCTGGCGGTACTGGAGAAACGCGTGGAATGTGAGTGGGGTTGTTTCCCTTCTGCTTCTGCCTTCTAACTACCCTTAGAGCTAACCACTTGGACAGGGTGAAGTTAGTGCCACTGGTAAGCGAGGCTGTTTTCCTTATGAAATGCTTGGGGCTCCTGTGACCTCACCAGGGCTGGAAGGGTAAGCCATCTGAGCATGTCAGT
The DNA here is from genome assembly GCF_001458135.2 of Marmota marmota marmota. NCBI lineage: Eukaryota > Metazoa > Chordata > Mammalia > Rodentia > Sciuridae > Marmota > Marmota marmota. The sequence goes on from NW_025999968.1 coordinate 61,285,793, forward strand.
CCTGCTTTAAAGCACCGCGGCACAGGACACAGGCCTTCTGCGCACAGAGCAGAGGGAAGACACCTCACACTCGGCCCCGGAGCCTCTGCTTCAGGCCTTGCCTGTGGCTTCAGCAGAATCAGGACATTCTCGGCACACCCACCCGCACGCTGTGGTTTTTTGGAATAGGTCTACAAAGTTGTTATCTCTTGGTTTCCAATTATCACAAAAGCAAAGCAGAAAAGCAAAGTGAGCAAAGGAGAGTTGATTCCAGTCTTGATTCAGTTACCGGAACTCCACATTCTGGGAGGAAGACAGCTTCGAGTCGCCCACGTCTCGCACCCTCGGCAATAATGGCAGGATCGGGGCTTGACTTCCACCCGCCTGATGTTCCGCATCCGGCTCACAGCCCAGCACGGGAGGTGCTTTGTCAGTGTCCCGGAGGAGGTTAATGGTTAATGGGCAACTTATTTATTAACAGGATTAAGCAAACAATACCCAAACAAGAGGCCATTAGGGGCCTGGCTTGCTCCCCAAAACATCTGGCAGATCTGTGCTTGTAAGATTGACAGAATGTCACTTTTCCTATCGTGTTTGAATTGCTTACAATTTTAAAAAAATGAAAAAATCAGCACTACACCAGGACCGATTCATCTAAACAAGTTGAATCATGAGCTCCATGGACATGTGCAAACTTTTCAAAGAAAATGTGTTGGCGTTTTAAAACTCACCTGCTCATTGGACCTTCGGTTTTCTTTAACCCGTGGAGGATGAGGATGCCACAAGGGTTAGGTGCGGATCAACAGGACTGGGACCAGGGCAGGGAGTCCGGGCCAGGCTGCTCTCAACTCCTGCCCCTGCCTGATGGGGCGAGCACTAGCTGAAGAGGAACAGCCCCAGGAGGGTTCCCATACCCAGGGCAGAGACACGACGGGCTGCTTCAAGGAGAGCACGACTCTTCCAGAAGAACTCCAGGCAGCCCCTGCTGGCCTGGAGGCTGGGCACAGGGCTGCAGGCTGTGCTGCGGAACAGCACTGATGCTCTCGGTGCCAGCGCTGCCATTCCCAAGCCCAGGCACTACACCCTCGCCCTGGACCCCGGGTCTCCAGGGTCCCGACGGCCTCCCCTGCAGACATCAGGTTGCTTCTTCACATCACCAAGCACAGACTCAGAGCCTGCAGAGCTGGACCCTGTGCCCACCTCAACTGCAGGGGAAGCCAGAGAACCACTGTGTTCACGTCCTGGGGCCACCTGACAAAGTTCCACGAAGTAGGGGCTGAACAACAGAAATGCCTTCTCTCACGATGCTGCAGGCCCCAAGTTCAAAGTTAAGGTGTCAACAGGGTGGGCTCCTCAGGGTCCCTGAGGGAGACCGTGTCCCGGCCTCTCCCTGGCATTCCCTGGCTGGGATGCTCGTCACTGCCATTGGCCTCTGTCTTCACCTGACATCCTCCCTGTGTCCCAAATCTCCCTCAGACACTGGACCTCTGGATCCACAATGGTCTCACCTCAGTATCTCTAACTGGTTACTTCTGTCCAGGACCTTTGCCCAAACAAGGTCATGTTCGCAGGTTCCAGGGGCCTGGTGCAACCTCCGCAGTGAGCCTCGGGCATGTCCAGCTTCACAGCGCGAGGCCGGCTCATCCTCCCACCAGCCCCATTGAGCAGGGACTCTCAGGAAGGGCTTTCAGCCAAGAGCACAGGGAAGGTTTGCCACCGAGTCACCACCCACACCTGCAGGTGCACAGAGCCAGTCTTGGCTCGGCCTGTACATGCCCCACAGCGGGCGCCCTGCTTCTGCTCCTCATCACCATCGCCCCTTCCCCGCCCCCTCTCTCCCCCCACCCCACGTGGAAGCTCCAGCTCCTGCTCCCACTCCTCCTGGCATCTCCCCATCCTCCTGGCTCCTCGCCCTCCTCCGCCATGCAGGTGAACCCCGGAAGAGCCCTGATCACGCAGGTTCTCCGCCCAGAGGACCCCACCTGGCTCTGGGCTCACCTTCTCCTGGTGCATCTGGCTGGCCAGTCCCAGTCTCCTGGCCTGTCCTCCAGTGGATGTGGCCAGGGATGCCCACTGGTGCTGAGCCCTGGGGAGTGTGAGCCCCAGAGGGAAGGCCCAGAGACACAGGCCTGAACCCAGAGATGAGCATAGGCCCACGTCAGGAAGGGAGAGGGAGGTCCTTTGGAGAAGGGGCCTGCAGCTGACCTCCCATGCTGGCCACAAGGGAACTGCTCCATCCAGTCAGTCCTGACCCTGCACAGCTGCTAGGAGCCAGCTGGCCTGAGCTGCTGGACCAGGAAGGCCACTGGCATGCTGCTCCATGTAGACCCTCTCATGTGACTCTCTCTCTCTCTCTCTCTCACACACACACACACACACACACACACACTTGCACTCAAGTGTGCTATGCACATGGCTCTGTCAGCCTGCAGGGCGGCCCTCTGCTTCTCAGTCAGGGGGCATCTGCTGGAGTCCACTGCCCAGGACCTGTTCTAGTGGAATCTCCTGCTTACTCTTCGACCTTCTTGAACACATAATCTTCTGAATCAAATAACAATTTCTCCTAATTGACTTTACAGCTTTTCTCCTTTTGTGTGTGAATGTCTAGGCTTCTTCAGGGAGTCAGGGCTTCTCTGAGATCAATGATGAATTCATACACAAGCACTCGCAGGCTGTGGTGCGCTGGGCTCAGCATGGCCCGCCCTGCCCCTCCTACCTACTGGTGCCTGGGCTTGAACCAAAACCTAAACCTAGCTTGTGCCACTGTCCGAGCTGACCCCTGGGGCAAAATCCATGCAGATCACCAGAAGACTCCTGCTTTTCTCTGTCATGCGGGAAGTACTTCAGGCAGATCTGGGGACAGTGCTGAAGGGCTCTGCTCAAACCCCTTCTCGAACAGCCCCATTAGCTCTGTGTCCGCCAGGCCCCCACCAGCCTCTCGCCAACAGCCAGGGGGAGAAGGAAGAGCAGCAGAGCCTCACTGCCTGCTCAGACCTTGTATGCACCAAAGCCCTTCCCCGAGGCAGCATCTCTCTTAGGATATATCTAAAAAGAGCAGATAATTTAAAAAAAAAAAAAACAGTGCTAATGATTAAAAATAAAATTTGGGAGGCAGGGACTTGCAGAAGGCCCCAGAAACCCTTCTGAAGTCTGAGAAGACAGCCCAAGTTTCCAGACCTGCTAAGCCTGCTGGTCAGCCTGTCTGAGGGCCCAGGCCAGCCAGGGGACATGATGGGCCAGTTCTGGGCTGGACTCCAGGGCCCTGTGAGCGCTGGGAGGGGAGCTTCTACTTTTGGGATGCTTGGTCTCTGCAAACCTGCACGAGGAACCGATGGACAGTATTTGTGTCTGGCCTCGACTCCAGTGTCCTCCTGCCACTGCCTGTGCATCCCCTTCCCGGCCCTGCTCCTGGAGCTGAAATGAGCCATGGAGGGGAGCTGCGGACTCTCCCGAAGGGAGCCTGGTGTTTAGACGATGGTATTTAATCTGAGCAACCCTGGACCTCCTGTGCCAGACACGTGATGAATTCATAAACAAGCGCTCGCGGGCTGTGGTGCGCTGGGCTACCCTGTTTGGCTGCATCAGGCCTGTCTCTCCCCTAGATCTACTAACTTTCCGGAACTTTCTGCCTTTCAAGTGTTGGCAAGATGGAGCTGCTGCTTGCTGCCAATGCTGATCTACTGTTGGTCCTGCCAGTGTCCTCATGGCGAGCCCACAGGCGGGCAGGGGGGGACACTGAGTTCTGTAAGGCCCTGGGAGGCCACCTCATCTCAGCAGAGGACCGTGACATTCAGCAACTTCTTAAGGGGCCCACAAGGCAGAAAGCAGGAGGAATCCCTCCAAAGGGTGGTGTGGCTGTCCAGCCTCTAGTGCCCCTGTGGCCACCGCCCTGGCTCCATGCATGGCCTCAACCTGAGTGTCTGTCCCCAGTCTGCCCACCGTGGTGGTATAGAGGGGGACAGAAGCTTCCCTGGCCCGGGAGCCCGTCACCAGGACCAGAGCTGAGCTCGCCCCTTTGGGCAGAAGAATCGGGTTCCTGAGTGCGGCCAGGCTGCCTCTGGACCCAGGTGGCCCGGTGGGAGGGTCACCAGGAAGCCCCTCCCTTTGCCCTTCCTTCAGACACTGTTCCTGTTTTACCTTTAGCGGTTATTCAGGGCCGAGCTTGATGGGGAGCAGGATAGCCTGACGGCGGAGGTGGGATTACAAAGTGACAAAGCTGACCTCTCCTTCCTCCAGGCCCACTCTGCCCTGGAAGCCTCCTGCAGGCCTCCTCCTGCGGGGAGGATGGGGGCAGTGGGCTGGGAGCGCCCAGACCCAGCTCTGCTAACCCTTAGCTGGGCCTCTTGATGGCCGTCTGGGTGAGGTCAAGGTTTTCTCCTGGTTAACTGCTCTGGGAGCTTAAAGAGAAGCTTTTATCTTAATGAGGTCTCAGTGCTTGCCGAGGAAGCGTGGCCTCGCTGCATTTCAGTGCCCAGGGCCACTGTCCCCGTTCCTTCTTTGGGGGATAAAAGACTCTCATATCCTCAGCCGGCACTGGGCAGTGAAGAGAAGCGGACGTGGGCAAGGGTGGGGACATGGGGCGGGGGTGGGGCTGCCACGCTGTAGATACAGCACAGACAGACGTGGCTCCAGCTTGCCGGGAACATGCCTGGGGTGACAGAGTCCCTGTGGCCGAGCCGGGCAGGTGGGGCCATGCTACTGTCAGCAGAGTGGGCCAGAGCGGGAGCCTCTGCCAAAAGCCCGTCCTCCCCGGGGCCCCTGTGTTACCAGGTCCTCGCGGTAACCCCCTGCTGTGTCTCTTTGTCACTAGTGGAAGGACTGAAAGTGTTGGAGATCGAGAAATGCAAGAGTGACATCAAAAAGATGAGGGAAGAACTGGCGGCCAGAAACAGCAGGTAAGGTCCACGCTGGGGGGCGCTGCAGGCCGCCGGCCTGGGCCTGGGCAGAGCCTGTCTGGGGCGGTGGACTTGGTGTCCCCAGAAGAAGGGCTCGTGTGTCTCGCTCCAGCTCCGGCTTTGGCCACACGGGCTGGAGGGAGCCCCACTCTCCTGGGACCTACTGTTGGAGCCTGAGGCTTTCCTACCATAAAGGGTGTTCATGGCTGATAGAGGCGGGAAGGTGACTTCGCGTAAGAGGACCCTCCTGCAGACCCAGTGTGCACAGGAGTCCACTTGGCTTGAAAGGTGTGGACGCCGATTTTTAAAGAAAAAGAACAATAAGAATGCACAGATATTTGGCTTACCAGGCACAACATCTAGGTGTCCCCATCCTCATCCCCAGGCCAGGGGACATTCCCACAACACAGGCATCAGGGAACAATATGGGGAGAGCACCAGCCATCACGGACAGAGGGACACCGGGGGGACGAGTGAACCGTAGTTCAGACAAAACATGCCTGAGGTTCATCAGTGCCTCCTCAAAAGTCTATCAGAAGGACCCTCCTCCAAAGCTGTGGTCACCGTAAGCATGGGCCAGCCACGCACGGCCTGAGGACAGAGCCACACGGTAACAATGTGGCAATGACGGGCAAGCACGTGCCCGAGCCCACACAGCACTAAGGCTCTGGCTGATCCACTGAGGGACCCCTTCACCTCCCACGTGGTCTCCACCCAGGAGGCTGAGCCACTGAGGAATAGCCGAAGGCCACACTGACTATGACCACGGCTTTGGCAGAGGGTCCTTCAGATGGACTTCTGAGTAACTGCTGTGGGGCCTCACAGGGACCAGTGAGAGGGGGAGCAGCCCTGGGCAAAGGCACACTTTTTCTCAGGGCCTCCTGACGTGTTGAGAACCATGCCCGAGCATAGGGGGCCGAGGGCCACCCACTCAGTGAGGAGGGCAGACCTGCAACAGGTGCAGGAGACCTGTCACGGCCAGCACCTGGCCTCTTGGGGAGGACGCCAAGCAGCTCACCTCCTGAATCACACCCACCACGGTCATCATACTGACCTGGTGACTGATTGGCCTTGGGAATGTCTCGTGCCGTTTGATTTGGAGAATGTCAAGGTAAAGGAGTTTGTGACCACAGGAAATACGAGTTAGCGGTTTGTCTCTGTTGTCCCCATGCTAGAGGCTCCTCAGGGATGGGAGTCCCTCCTGGGTGGCCTTGGGAAGAGACTGGAGTTGCTCAGCGCACAGCTGGGCCGGCGAGGCTAGGACCCGGCTGGGCAGTCTGAGGCCCAAGGCACAACCCAGCCGTGGCATCACCCATTTCCCCTGGCCCAGGTGAGGGCAGGTGGCCTTGGGCAGGGATCATGGGTTGGCAGGTCTCCTCGACAGCCCAGCCAACAGCCTCAGGGCAGTCGGGCTGCAGCAGGTGCCTGGCTCCTTCGAGCTCCTCCGCACTCTGCAGGAAGTGCATTCCTAGAGCTCCCAGTGCCACAGCCTGAGGGGGCGCCTTCCCAGGGCCTGTGAGCCTTCTAGGCACAGAGTCCTCAACTCTCCTTTCCAGCACGTCCCAAGTAGGTGAGGCAGATACGGGGACTCCAATCCGGAACCAGAGGGGGTCAAACCCATTAGGAAAACAAACCCAGGGCCAAGTCCACCGGGTGCTGGAGCCCACAGCCCCTGGGGTACCCCCCAAAGCAGCCCCTCCCTGCTCTCTAGAATAGCGGGCTCAGAGCAGGAGCCATGAGCCGTGGAGGGAAGGGTCCATGTAATCATGAGTGAGTCTTGTAGCAGCTCCGGCCCTGGGTGCTGGGCCCTTGGAGCGCGGCTTCACCTTCCTGGTCTGCAGGGAGAGGCTGTGTCCTTGCTGAGCAGCCCTTCCTCGTGAGCCCACACAGCACTAAGCTCTGGGCTGATCCACTGAGGGACCCCTTCAGTGGATGTCGGCCCAGCCCGGGGCCAAGGTTTTGCTTTATGGGGACACAGAGGGGAGAACAAGGGCACCAGGAGGGGCAGAGCCCACAGGGTGGCAGATGCGCCTGACAGGCTGACCTACGTTCACCCACACACAAGCACATCCCACAGGGCTCCAAGCCTGGAGCCTGCAGCCAGAGCAGAGCCCGCCCGGGGACAGTGGGGCTCTGCATGGTCCCCTGGCACCCCTGAGCAGGCTGCCCACTCTGAGCTCCCTGGGTTTCTCGAGGTTGTTTCAAGAGGACAGAGGTTCAGAGGGTTCTCTGGCCGCAGCTGCCCTGGCTCCAACACCGCTCAGGCAGAGAGCCGGCGGGAGAGGGCTGGAGACCTGGGATCCCTGCTTTCACCCCAAAACAAAGGCCTTGACCACTGGACTGAGCCCCAGGGGAGGGGAGGATGGGACGGCCGGGAAATGAAAGCAGATAAGCTCCAAGTGGAATGAAATGGAAAGGCACCCTGCCCGCTGCCCCACGTGTTCCCGTGGCAACGGGGCTCAAAGAGGGCTTCTGGCACCCAGCAGTCTCTCTGCTCCCACGGCTGCCGTTGCCAGGAGGGAGCCAGGTTCTGGCAGTCAAGCCATCCTGCCTGCTGGGGGCCTGCAGGACCCTCCTGGGGACGTAAGATCTTGAGGAAGCATGGGTTGGAAAGGCAAAAGGGGGCAGCAGTGCACCCCAGTTTTCCCACTGCACAGGTCAGTCTCCCCTGCTCAGAACGAATGAATACGTTTCCTGTGTACAGGGCAGCGTGGAAACGCTCTGATTGGCACGTTTGGTCCTTTTGTTATTGTTTTGCTAGGTCCAGATTAGAATCCGCTCTGTCCCTCAGCGTGCTGTAGCAGCTCTGATGATTTGTCAAGTGTGGACTCTGAGCGAGGCCCAGCAGCTGGCCAAGACAATAACATAGACAGCTCTGTTTCACAAATGAAGAGGTTTGTTATTCTGAGCTTGAAAATAGCTTAGGCTCTTGGCCAAGCCCCAGACTACCCAGACGGGGACTGCGGTGGTCACCAGTAGCCACAGCAGCCAGCAAATGCCCCCAGCTTAAATCTGGATGTGAAGCTTCCCAGGAGTTTCCATGTATATTTATCCAGTTTTGAAAAAACAACTAAAATGTACTGTTTCATGATATTTTTTTCACTCATTATGAACAATTAATGGATCAATTTTATCCAACATGCAGCTCATGGATGTTTCTAGAAGGCCATGACCCAGCACTTTGTTAACCACCAAACGTGCCCTGCCCTGGCCTCCCCTTGCTTCATACCATAGCCACAATCACCTTGATAATGACGTAGCCGTCCTCCAATCGGATGAGCCAGAGTGGCTTGAATCATTTCCCACTGGAGGCCTTGAGGTGGCCCCTGGGGTGTTCTGCGTTGTAACAGCAGACAACACTGCACGAATCTCTTTGTGCACGGAGCTATTTACTTGTGTCCAATTCTTTCTTCTCAAGATCAATCTCCCTAAGCAGAAGTACAGACTTACAGGCTGTGCATTCCTCTGTAGCTCTTACTGCACAGGATAAATGGCTTTTCCAGAAGACAGAGCTTTGTTCACTGATGTACTGGCCCCTGCACACCGCAGGGTGACTCCAGGCTGCCCAGGGGTCCCACCTCTGCAGCCCTCCTCTGGACGAGTGGGGAGCATGCTCACTTCTAAGGTGGTTGAGTTCCAACCCTGATTCCTGGTCTGCCCAGCCCCCTGGCCAGGGCCGCCAGAGCTCCTGGGGCCACCTCTACAGGAGCCCCCGGGACAGCCCTGCAGGCCAGCACACTCCAAAACATACCTAGCTCATTTCCTTCTCATGTTGAGTGGGGAAGAAAAACTAAGAAATTTCAGCCTTCAACACTGTATGCAGGGGAAACTGCTCTGGGGCCTGGACTGGCAGCAGTTGCTGCAGACACACTCGGAGGACCGCACAAGTGCTTCTCGTCCACTGGAAAATGAGTCCAGCTTGTGAAGCCACAGGGACTAAGCCCCTGACGTCAGGTGGAAGTAGCAAGTGGCCGCACAGTGAATTTGGTCCAGTTCCCTCTTTGTTCAGAGGTACAAGTGGCTCTCCATGGGGTCCATGCCCAGGTGTGCTCTGCAAGGACACACCAAACTGCTCACAGACGGGACCCCCCGGGAGTGGGCGCAGGGGAAGGAGAGAGTCATTGAGGACGTGGGGGTGTTTCCTCTGCACTCCTGTGTTGTCTGGACTTGTTAAAATAAGGAAGTTCTACCTATATCATTAAAACGAAGAGGAACTTTTAGGGCTGGGGAGGGAGCGCAGTGGTAGGGGAGCTGCCTCGCATGTGAGGCCCTGGGTTTGATGCCCAGCACTGGGGGCAGAGGAGTGTCACCATGGACAGAAGGTGTGACTTCTGCAGTCGAGGGGAGAGATGAAGAATGTCCATGCACTTCTGCCCTTGTCAATGCTCTATTCACTTAAATCACTTAATACAATTTCACTCTATAGGTTCTTATGGAATGACAATCCTTAACTCTGGGCATGGCAATAGACATAAACAATTCACAGCAAACAATTCTGGATTAATTCCAAGCACTGCAAACACACTTCATCATGACAGGCTTGTGACAGGCATTCCCTCTGCATGCAAAGCTCAAGTGTCAGATCAGAAGTCTCAAGTCTTAGGCTTCAAGTCCAGCAGATGCACACTCACTCAGACCACGGTGATCAGGTCAGGAACCAAGGCAGGCTTCTCCTGGGATAGAGCTCACGGCTGGCTGAGGAGGTGGTCACAGGGAGAAGTTCCTTTCTCACCAGAGTCCAGAGGCTGCTGTAGAGTTTGAGGGTGGTGAGAATAATGCCGAGGATCAGGCACATGGGAAGAGTTGGGCTGTCAGTCTTGTGTACGTGGGTGTCGGCTGGCTGAATGTCTGCTCATTTGCTCCAATATTTATACTAAATTTTGGGGCTACTGACCCCCTTTCAACCCCTGTCAGCTGCCACCGGGTTTGTCAGTGACGTCATTTGCCCTGGGTTAAAGCATCTGGTCTGGTGGTTCCCACCCTGATTTTCTTGCCTCTCCCCCTTATCGAGGTGAGGAAAACGTAACAGAGACTTCACTCTGAGCTTGTCAGGGTGGGGGAAGTGACCTATTGGTGCCTGAGGGCCACACTGGAGGGCTCTGTGGGTGTGCCTGGTGAGACTGCAGGTTTCAAACTGGAGTTTTAAGATGGAGTTGCTTAGGCTCAGGCCTCAGGCCATCCTTACAAGGGGGTGGGTGGAGGAGGAGATTTAGAAGCTTGTCTAAAGCTGGAAAGAGACTCCTCACCTGACTCTGGTGTTTTCCAAGAGCCGGTATGACAGCCCAGGTCCAGCCAGGGTCCACCAGCCCCGTGCCCCTGCCTTCAGGACTCCACTGCAGTGAGACCAAGTGTCTGGGGCCTGGGGGCTGGCTTTGGGGTTCCGTTTGCTCTTGCTCTGATGGGGTGCCACTGCCCTGCACAGGTGAGCCCCAGGCCTGAGGCAGTGCTGCCACTGACGTCCACCTTTTCTCCTCAGGACAAGCTGTCCCTGTAAGTATAGCTTTTTGGATAACAACAAGAAGTTGGCTCCTCGAAGAGATGTCCCCACCTATCCCAAGGTGAGCTGGAAGTCCAGCCTGGGGAAGGCGGCAGCTCTGTGTGCAAACCCCCCCCCCCGGCCCAGGAGCCTCACGGACATTGATAAAAACAGGTCCCTGGCTGCTCAAGGGTGGGTCACTCTCTGGCAGAAGGTTTTTCTCTTTGATGTCTGTTTGGCAGAAGTGAAGGCAGACCTCCTGACCGCTGGCCGAGTCTCTCAGCACACTGGGCTGACTCTGTAAGAGGTGTTTGCACTCAAGAGAGGTTGAGCTTGAGGGCTGGGCTGTGGCTCGGTGGTAGACCACTTGTCTGGCATGTATAAGGCCCTGGGTTCGATTCTCAGCACTGCATCTCAATCAGTAAAGTTAAAGGTCCATTGACAACTAAATTTTTTTTTTAAAAAGTAGGTTGACCTTGAATATTTGAATTTTCTAAAATGCTCTTGGTTGGATCTCCTGTCCCTGAACAATCCACAGTTTTAATGGAGAGTCTCCTCAGGTTATAAAAGCAGCCAGGCCCTTGGTTCAGTCGCCCGGCGCTGGGACTGAGCTGTTAAGGAAGTGGGCTGTTAAGGAAGGTCGCCTTCGCAGCTGTGGCCTTGGGTGGTGGGCCAGCAAACTCCTGGCTCCTACTCTTAGCTGAGACTGAGGCACTGGGCCCCTCAGACAGGTCCTCCCACTGCCCACAGTCCGAGTGGCGGCCAAGGCCTCCAGGAGCCTCCGCGTGGGCCGGGGTGGGGGCGGTGAGTGGTTTTCTGGCGAGGTTTGAGCCATGCGCTGAATGTGATTGGAGACTTTCCTTTGGAGACCAGTGTCTCTCTGCAGGAAAACAGGACCCACATCCCTAGTAACCCTGTCCCAGGACTCACCACGCACGGCCCAGGCCAGTCCTCCAGGCCAGTCCCTTCTTAAGAAAACCAACAAAAGACCTGGGAGAAGGCCACAGCAGATGCCACAGGCCGTACCTTCCTATGTGTAAAAGACAATTCACCCTGAACATGGGCTGTGCCGGGGAGCCGGCCTGAGGCTCAGCCCCATCAGCAAGTGTGTGGCTTAGCCCACAGCTGAACCCGGGTGGATCCCAGCATCTGAGTCGCTTTTGCCCGTGTGCTGAGGGCCCGTTCCCCTGGGCTTCTCTTTCCTGTGTTTTTATTGTCGGCGTGTGACACCTGATTGACGATGGGTACAGCTCATCTTCCCTAGATGCAGAGTGCTGTGAGTGTTGACAGACGTCTACACACACCAGACCTCTGCCATGGTCAAGATAGGGAACACTTCCATTGCCCAGGGTCCCAGGCCTTTGCCCTCCTCTGGCCACCATGATACAAGTCCATTCAGTTGTCTGCCCTCTCCAGAGGAAGGCACCGTGGGTCTGTGCTCAGTATCTGTGAAGGGGATCAAGGAGCACATGCCACCCTCTGCATCAGAGGCCACTGGCCTCTGTCTGCACACGCCTCAGGGCCCGGTTAACTTGGAACTCCTGTCCTCCTAGTACCTGCTCTCTCCAGAGACCATCGAAGCCCTGCGGAAGCCCACCTTTGACGTCTGGCTGTGGGAGCCCAATGAGGTAGGTGAGGGCACCATGGGTGCCAGGGTCACTGGGGGAGGCTGCTCAGGACCGTGGACCCTCACCAGGGATGTCACAACTGCTTGTCCGCCTCTGTGCTTTCTCTTGTCTGCTCTTCGCTATAGAAGAAAACCCTGGGTCTCCAGGTTTTAGTTCAAACTAGTACTTCATAGGCTCAGGAGGGCAGGAGATGGGACGGCTGTGGGGGGGAGCTTCCACACCTGCAGTCCTGACCCAGGCGGCTGCACGGCCACAGACACATGGACTCGTGGGATTCGGGGAAAGAGGAGTCACTTCTGGAGCCAGGTGTTTCTTCAAAACTTCCCATTGCCTGAGGAACACAAAAAAGGAGACTTTTTTTTTTTTTTCATTTGAGTCTATTTCTCTAATTATATCAGATATGCCCTTCTCTGTCCACACCCCAAGAAAAGAAAGTCCCCTCATCTTGGATGGACATCAGACCCAGCAATTTTCAACCCACCAAAATCTGAGGACTCTGTGGCTTGTCAGCAACACAGAAGCATGGGGACCCAGCCCGAGTGTGCTCACCTGCAGCCACAGAGGCTCCCGCAGTGAGACTTGGCACCGTTAGGATTCGTGACTCAAGGTTACCAGTACCAGGCTCCCCACGCCAGTTCACCCAGGAGAGCAGCCCACAGATGCTGCAGAGCGTCAGCAGCCCACAGTCTTCACCCAGCACTCGGGCTGCAGGACTGGGGCAGAAATCACAGGAGCAGGATGGGTTGCAAGTGCGCAGCCCTCCTAGCCCTGAGCGTGGAGGCCCAGGGAGCGGAGGCAGAGCCTGAGCAGAGGTGGCACACAGCTCCCCTGAGGCTGGGCACAGCAAGTCCCAGGCAAGTCACCCCACAACAGAGCGCCTAGAGCGCCAGGACTCCTGCTCCAACAGGGGCCAGCATGGTTCTGGCCCTTCCTCTAGGAAAGCCACAGTCATGTGAGTTCAGCCCACTGCAGTGCCACAGAGCCAGGGCGAGGGATGGACAGCCTCACCGTCCCTTCGGCCACCTTCCTCCTCATGGAGCCTCTGAGCATAGAGCTGCCCGTGGCTGGAGTGGTGTAAGCTTCGCCCCATGAGTTGAAGGGCTCATGCGCCCATGAGAAAGCCCACCGTCTTTGTCCTCCGATTTGCAGAGTGTTTACAGCCGTCCTCAGGGCTGCCAGGGGCCAGTTCCTGCACCTTGACCAGCCGCTGTGTGGTGTCTCCACTGCCCATGGCTTTGGCCAGGGAAACTGGCAAGGAACTTCCAGAAGTATCCAGCTGCGTGCTGTGACAAACCAGGGGTTCCCAAAGCCTGGGGGCTTGGCCTCTGGTGAATCGGGCGATGCCGGGAATTTGTGAATAGCAAGAATGACAACCGGCGGGACAGACCGAGAGCCCGTGAAACTGCCTCTGACCATCAATAAGCCTCACTCCCTTCCAGTGGGGCAGTCCTGCCACCCCGCAGCTGGGCACAGTGTCCCACCCATCCCAAACCAGACAGAACGGACCTCAGGCTGCCCTGGTGCCTCAGATCTGTCAGGGCTTCCTCCTGGGCTGGGACAGCAGGCATGGTGGCTCTGTCCTGCTGCTGGGCCCCTTATGATTCTGCCCCTCGCAGTCACGCAGCCCACTCAGCCCAGCACCACCACAGTGTCTGGGAGCTGCGCTCGCTCGGGGACAGGGTTCAGGCCTGCAAGCAGGGAGCAGATGGGCCGTCCCTGCACCATGTTGGCACCAGATGGTTTGTCTGCCAGCTGCCTTTGTCTCCAGACTCTGATTTCACAGCAAACACTTCAGTTCTTCAGGGCTGATTTGAGCAGAGTCTGGGCTAGTGGGGCGGGAGCAAGGGGTCTGCAGGCCCCGTGGTCCTGAGGCTGACATCCAGGACAGTGGGAACACCGGCAGCTCTGGACAGCGAGGCCCCCCGGCTGGGTGACCTGGGTAGTTGCTGTGCAGCAACCTGGAGCCAGCCCTCTGTAAGGGGCTCCTTAGGGGCCACCATCTCCCAAACCTGGGCCCTTCACATTAACCACACCTGTACAGTCCTATCAGGGAAGATGAGCCTGCGGATAGCACGCTTCAAGGACGTCCCAGGTGTGACATCTCAAGCTGCCATATGTGGCCCGTGTGTGCGGTAGTGTCCAGCCTTCCAAATGGACCGACTCTCCGTGATGCACAGAATTTGTTCCCTATCCTGAAGGCACTAAGAGATCAGCGTCACGCGAATCTGTCTTCCCTGCCGCGCCCGCCTCTCCTGCACTGCTTACCACGCGAGAGTGCGTGTCAGGGGCACGCCTGCCGTCCTTCGCTCAGGTGGCCAAGGCCAAGTGCACACACTGGACAGCCTACACTATGGGAACTTACTGTCTCACATTCTGGAGGCTGAAGTTGGCCAAGGTCAAGGTGCCTCCAGGCGGCTTCCTCCTGTGGCTCATAGATGGCATCTTCCTGCAGGGCGGTCCGCAGTGTGTGTCTGCATCCCGATTTCACAAGGACGGGTCGTGGTGGATCAGGGCCACCTCAGTGACCTGTTGCCCTCCCACCTCTGTAAAGGCCCTGTCTCCTCATGTGGTCAGGCCGGCTGTCAGGCTTTGACGTGCCTGGTGGACACAATTCAGCCCCGGATGTGACCTTCCCACATGGTGCACCCAGGGGAGAAGCGTGCTGGGCTCCAGCAGGGACAGCCACTGCCGCGTGCAAGCACCAAGCCGTGGGTGGACAGACAGAGGCAGGCGCCGTCACTGGGTCCTGCCACATGCCCTCGGGAGCTGCCTCGGTATCCCCATTCTGCAGATCTCCATCTCCCTGGGCTCTGCTCCGAGACCTGCTTTCCCCGGGAAACAGCCGGCTCTTGTCGAGCTCCCTGATTTAGAATCGCCTGTCTCTTCCTCCCTGGCTTAATGGACTCCGGGACAACAGGGCTAAACAAACCGTTTCACCTTGAACAGGGGTCTGTAGACAGCAGAGTTCCCTGAAATCACCTTTAGGAGGAGCCCTTGCCCCAGCGGGGCGCACACTGCAGACTCTGTGATTAGGACATTAGAAGACGTCCCTGGTCCCATTATGCTCCTCAAAGGAGCATAATTTAGCACTTTTTATATGTAAACCATCAAACTCCTTTGATCCCTCAGCCACAGTCAAGTGACGGGCTTCCGCTCCAGGAGGTGCCCGTCCCCAGGTGTGCGCTGGGTGAACTGCACTAAACTATGCTATTGACCTGCGTGCTTTCCAGTGTAGATGTTAATAAAGTGATTTCTGTAGTCGTTGGGAGTGGGGGACCCCCACCCAGCCGCTGTTCCTTCTTGTGTGAACCTCAATAGCTTCTGCACTGGCTTTCCCAATCCAGGAGACCTGTCTGTGCTCCCAGACCCCACACCCCACTTGGGTGATCCTGGAGGCACACCCACTGATTGGGACCCACTCTGAGGATAAGAGCTCACTCTCCCTGGGACAGGCCTGGTCACACCACTGGGTCACCCTGGTGGCATTTCCCAGGACAGTGCAGGCAGCTGGAGTGGACAGCTGGCCTCCCTTCTCCCAGTGCTGACCGCCTGGCCCTTTGCCCACAGATGCTGAGCTGCTTGGAGCACATGTACCATGATCTCGGCCTGGTGAGGGATTTCAGCATCAACCCCATCACGCTCAGGCGGTGGCTGGTAAGTGTCCCGTCCACTCTGTCCTCAGGCAGACCCTCCAGCCACACTGCAGTGGGGGGCTGCACACCTCCCGGGGGACTGCTACCAAGGGAGGCGTCATTTCTGTGCAAGTTCTGCAAGGACTTTAGGGCATTGGGCCCATCTCTGTCCTCCCACCTGCCCTGGGCCCCCCAAGCTCCCGCTTGGAGGAGCAAAGAAATAGCTGAAATCAGAGAGTCAGAGAGGCAAGTGAGGTGGGATGGGCTCCGGCAGAGCGTGTGTGTGTGCGTGTGTGTGTGTGTGTGTGTGTGTGTAAAAAGTTAGACAATTGCTCAAAACTGAGCATTAAAGACCTGTGGGATGGTGAGGGGACCTAGTGCCCCTCATGTACTGTCCCCTGCCCGCACCCAACTTTGCTTCCCAGCAAGGCTTATCACACACCCCCGTGGATACCTCAGTCCACGCCCCAGCGAGCCAGGGCAGGGCCCATGGACGTTCTCAGGCTCCAAGGGCCCCTGGTTTCTACAGCAGCAAATGCAGGAGCGCTCTGGCCTCGATTCAGGTGGAGCACCCCTGATCCTCCTTGGGGCCCTCTGGGGGCAGGGTGGGCAGGGTGGGCAGGCCAGGCACAGGGCGGCTCTGACTCTCTGGCCTCCGCAGCTCTGTGTGCACGACAACTACAGAAACAACCCGTTCCATAACTTCCGGCACTGCTTCTGCGTGACCCAGATGATGTACAGCATGATCTGCCTCTGTGGGCTCCAGGTGCGTCCCCCCATGGCCACCCAGCTGTCTCCCAGCAGGGGAGCAGCAGCACCATCCCCAGAGATAGCCACAGGCCTGGGGTCCCAGCTGTTCCACCTGTGTGAGGCCACTCCCAGGATCGAAAGTCGCTG
>NW_025999968.1:61302812-61309808 GCF_001458135.2 Marmota marmota marmota
CCCCCCACCCCAGCCAGGGTCTGGGTCCTCCCTCCCCCGGCCTAGGGGCTCATGTTGGCTGGAGGGCAGCGTGTCCTGCCTGTCACTGTCTCCCACCACCCCACCCCTCCTCGGCCAGTCCTGCTCCCTGTGAAAAGGGCAGAAACTAAACGCTGTCCCTCATCCAGGAAAAGTTTCCCCAAGTGGATATCATGGTCCTGATGACAGCGGCCGTCTGCCACGACCTGGATCACCCAGGGTACAACAACACGTGTGTACAGGTTTCTTTCTCCTTTTCTCTTAAACATGCCCCTGGCTATCAGGGAACCCTCCAGCCTGACCCCCAGACGGTTCCTAGCCGGGGATGTGGAGGAAGGCCCCCCAGCCTCCCCACCTTGTCCAGGGCCCTGGGCCTCCCCTGAGGGGAGCCTTCAGAGTCACCAGCAGAGGAGGGTGGCCACTCCCAGAGCCCTGCACGCAGGCCCCTCGCCTCCCCCTTCAGGAGCACAGGAGCAGGCCAAGGGCAAGGGCAGAAGGGAGCCCGAGAAGGGCTGGGAAGAGGGGCAGAGGTGGCCCAGGGTGGGGCTGTGGGGCCAGGAGGATGGGCAGAGCCCTGAGTCCCTCCTGCTGCGGGGCAGAGTGCTACCCACACAGCCAGCAGGGCCCAGCATGTGGCAGGGGCCTGCGTTCACGGTGACATGTGGGTCGTTCCTCATGAACCTGTGTGTCTGTGCAATGACACTAAGTGTCCTGAGAGCCATGCCGTCGTCCACCAGGACTCCAGGGTGTGGACTCCAGGGTGTGGATTCCAGGGTGTGGCCATCTTGCTCCTCAAAGGAGGCTGGTCTCCAGGCAGCCACCGGTTCCCTTCGTGCTGGCACAGGCCAGCGGGGAGGGCCAACCCTCCGCATCTGACCCAGAACGCAGCTGGTCCCTCTCCCACACCTGCCTTCGCACAGGCTGACTGACTGTTTTTGCCACAATGCTTGAGGCTCTCTGCCAGGGAGAAGCCCAAGCTCGTGGGTGGGACCTGGCCGGTGGGGTTTTTAAAACGTGGGTTACCCAGTTACGGGAGCAGCTGGGAGCCAGGGGCGCTGACAGGGTGGGCTCCTGGCAAGGCAGACGGCACCCCCTCCAGGCCGTGTCGCCTCCCGCAGGCCACTTGCACCTGAGCTCCTCTGCTCTGCCCTCGCACCCCAGGTACCAGATCAATGCTCGCACAGAGCTGGCCGTCCGCTACAATGACATCTCGCCCCTGGAGAACCACCACTGTGCCGTGGCCTTCCAGATCCTGGCCCAGCCCGAGTGCAACATTTTCTCCAACGTGCCTGCAGACGGGTTCAAGCAGATCAGACAGGTGCGTGGGCCAGGGTCCTCTGCGTGCAGGGAGGCTGTGGGGACAGCAGAACCCTACTGTCCATGGCTGGAGGCCCCAGAGAGTCCTGGTCACAGCAAAGCCACCTGGGACTCTGGGAACCTGCCCTCCTTCCCTGCCTTCTCCAGGACCCCGAATGGAGAGGGGACCCATGCCGTGGGCACCTGATGTCCACTGGCCTGCATATCACAGCCACTCAATTCAACCCCCACCAGCTCTTTGAGATGAGCCCTGTGTCCATCTTGTAGTTCAGGACACTGAGGCTTAGACAGCTTGGATCCCTTGCCCAAGGGGGTGCACTCCATGGACAGGCACATCTGCTCCAACCTGCTGAGCTGACCCCTGCGCCCATAGCTCCAGCTGGGTCATCTGACCATGGCATGGTCAGCCCCACTGCCACCGGCACAAGAAGACCATCTCACCCAGCAGCCCCTGCCCGGGCACCCAGAGAGATGGCCTCCTTCCACAGGTCCCCATGGAGCTCCACCTGCTGACACTGCAGGGGAGGGACGATCCCAAAGTGAACCAGGGAGGGCCGGGTGGGCCCGATGACAGCCGGCCCAGAACGTGTGCCCATGACTTTATCTGGAAAAAGGTCTTTGCAGAAGTACTTAAGTTCGTTTCCAGATGCCAGGGTGGAGGCCCAGCTGGGCCCTGAACCAACAAGTGTCCTCCTCAGGGACAGAGGAGGACAGGGCACACACAGGAGGCAGAGACCAGAGTGATGTGGACACCAGCCAGGGAAGGCCTAGGCCCACCAGCAGCTGGACAGGCAGGAGGAACCCTTGCAGAGCCTGGGAGACCCTGTCGACAGCTCTCTGGACTCCGGCCTCCAGTCGTGTGCTGCCCCGTGTGGGGGCTCTGCAGGCAGGCCAGGACACAGGCTCGGAGAGCAGCTGCTGCCCTCCATCCCACGGGACTTGCCCTCTGTCTCAGGCCCCTTACCCCGCAGCCAGCACAGCGGGGGAAGCACGGGCCCCTCACTCCAATAGAGAGCCGTGGCCTGCGCGCCACCAGGCCCCTCTGTCCACAGCCGAAGTGCAGAGCCGGCCCTGGGCTTGGTCAGGTCCCTGCTGCACCACGACCCCTGGCCCCACATTCCCGTAGGCTGTCTGCCCTCTCCTCCGAGTTCGTGGACCAGCTGCAAGCTCGTGCCATGGTGGTGATGGCGGGCTCTGGCCGGCCTCCCCCTGAAGGGGCTAGCTGTGAGGGGACGCCCACCGTATGGCGGCTGCTGCCTGGGCCTGCCCAGCAGGGCTCCTCCAGTAAGAGGGCCTGGTGTTTGGCCGGGGGGCCTGCTAGGCAGCACGCAGAGAGGGCTCCCCTGACCCCACACAGGCTCTTCCCCCTGGCGGCCACCCAGGGACCTACAAGGACCGTCCTGCTTCAAAACCTTACTGGGGTGAAGACTTTCTCTAGGAGTAAAATCCAGTTGCTCCAATTTAAAAAAAAAAAAAAAAAACTTATCATTGAAGATTCTGAGGATAACTGGACAAATCCTTTAGAATAACAGATTTTTACATCGATATTACATAATTCAAAATGCAGGTGATGCCCCCTCCCAAATGTATATTTGATGTTGCCTATATTGATTGTATTTGATGCTGGTGGTTTTATTTTCCTGGAAAAGTAGAACACCCCACCTGGCAGAGAGGCTCTGTAAATGTCTGTGGGAGGGATGGAAGGATGGATGCATGATAGTGATTTTGACTTGTGTGACTTTTCCTGATCCAATATTTGGTTAGCAAAGTAGTCATTTTGTACATTTTCTGTTGCTGTAACAAAATACCATAGGTTAGGTGATTTATCCAGGGAAGAAGTTTCTTTCTGCTTACAGTTCTGGAGGCTGAAAGTCCGAGAGCGTGGCTCTTGCCTCTGCTCAGCTTCTGGTGGGGGCTGCTCGGCTGAGTGCTTCACCAGGACATGACAGGAGTTTAAAGGGCAAGTGAGCGTGAGAACTCATTCACTCCTTGGACAGTTATCGCAGTCCCCAGAGGGTGGAGTCCTGGGACCCAGACTCCTCAAAGGCCCCAGCACCTCTCACACAGTTACCCTGGGGACCCCATTTCAACATGAGGTTTGGAGGGGCCAACCACGTTCAAACCACAGCAATAATGAAAACATGTATGTTAAAAAAAACTCACTGCCTCCTCATTTACAAATTGGTTAAAAGGTTATTAAATATATTTTTATAATTTCCAAATAATGTGTACACATAGATGAGATGATAGAAAAAATACCCTTAGAAAATCAGTTCTCGACTTCAACAAGGTCTGGAAGGAACAGACCTATCTAGACGGCCAAACGTGGGGGAAAGGTCCTTGGTGGAAATTGCTAGATTTCACAAGTCCACCTGTGAGCCTGAGTCAGTCAGTGTCCCTCGGCCTGCCCGGTGGTGCATGGACCAGGCCTCACGGCAGAAGCCATGCCAACCTGAGCGGGTCCCCAGGCCTCCCACCAGCTGTGGCCTGGGCGAGTCCCTCTGCTCGTCACATTGCCGGCTCCGTGTCTGCAGAGTGAGGACAGTGGTTCTTAGACCACAGGGAACCACGCCGGGGGCTCAGTGACCGTCCAGATGGTGCCCCTGCTAACACTTTCTTCTCTCGCGACTCAGGGGATGATCACGCTGATCTTGGCCACTGACATGGCACGGCACGCAGAGATTATGGATTCTTTCAAAGAAAAAATGGAGAACTTTGACTACAGCAACGAGGAGCACATGACCCTGGTGCGTGGTCTTGCTCTGCCCCCCGGGGACTGCCGCCCGGGATCACAGCAGCCAGCACAGGCAGGAGACCCAGACACTAAACCCATAGCCTGGCCTTGGGGTGAGGGCCCCATACCGCTGGCACCCAGGGTCACGACTTACAAGGCCAGCTGTGGCAGGGCTGCCCCCCCAAAGGGCCCTCCTGCGTGGCTAGGACATGTTTCCCCATGGGCCAGCAGGGCCTGGGCTGGGTTCCCAGAGTTCCGAGGCACCCCGCCCTCGGTGCTTTAAATGGGGGTTTCCTTCCTCGCCCTTTCTTGAAAGACACCTCCTCGTTCTCACATTCCCAGCCTCGGGTCTCTTCTTGGCACCCTGTCCATCGTAGCCTCCTGGCAGGGCCTCCTCTCTTAGCCTCCTGGCAGGGCCTCCTCTCTTAGCCTCCTGGCAGGGCCTCCTCTCTTTCTCCTGCCTTGACAACCAGGAAATGATGTTTGAACTTGCAGTTTACAGTTGGTATCACAAGTGTCAGTGTCGGATGCCGTGGGGGGGCTGGCGCTCCCAGTCTCCTGGTGGGGGGAGCATGTCCCTCCAGGTGGCACAGCTGTTTCCCCTCACCTGGCCTCGGGGCCAGTTCCCACCTGGGAGGTCACCTTCCCATGCCGCAGCAGTGGTCTACACTCTGATTCTCTTTCAGCTGAAGATGATCTTGATCAAGTGCTGCGACATCTCTAACGAGGTGCGGCCCATGGAGGTGGCGGAGCCCTGGGTGGACTGTTTGTTAGAAGAGTATTTTATGCAGGTAAGAGACTCACGAGGCCGACGGCTCTTAGCGGCCTGCGACATGGGGTCGGGGTGTGCTGGTGTGCCCAGCCCCCACCCCCAGCCTGCAGAACGCCTTCCCAGCAGCAGCCGAACCAGGGGCTCAGACTCGAGGGGCCTGAGGAGCCGAGGGGCTGAGGCCCACATGTCACCACCATGGAGCTGCCTTTAGGGGCAGCTCCTCAAGTGAACTGCAGAAAGTTTGAGAAGCGAGAGCCAGAGAGGCAGGGGGAGCCCAGGGAAGGGGAGCCTGGGCGGGTCACCTCATGAGGACAGCACAGGGTGCTGGGGACAGATGGCTGCACAGCCCTGCGATGCCCTGGCGAGGGCGGCCTGGGGCCAGGGCTCCACTGCCCGGCCACGGCTCCGCACACCTGCTGAGGCGCCTCCCCCTCCCCGCACGCAGTGTTGGCCCCGCAGCTGCTTCCTATGTGGACAGTGACGCTCAGGGGTCCCAGGTCCCACAGCGCCTCTGTCTACCACACTCCCACAGAGCGACCGTGAGAAGTCAGAAGGCCTCCCTGTGGCCCCGTTCATGGACCGAGACAAAGTGACCAAAGCTACAGCCCAAATTGGGTTCATCGAGTTTGTCCTGATCCCGATGTTCGAAACAGTGACCAAGGTGAGTGGCCGTCACCACAGACTGATGGTGCACCAGTGAGAAATGCACACGTCTGTGCACATGAGCACACACACACACCTGCAAATGGGCATTCACACATTCATGCACGCACATCAGCGCACACACGTGCACGTGGCCACAGAGCACAGGCGCCTCACCGTCTTGCTGTCATGGAGACGGCTGCTGGGGAGCCACTGCACCCTGCTGGGCCCAGCCGCCTTCCGGCTCTCTGGGTGCCGGCCTCCCCTGCACTGTGGGGTCCCACCTGCTGCCCGTCACCACTGGCCCAAAACCCAGCCTGCAGTTCTGGCGCCTGGCTCTCCTGACCCCCAGGCCTCACCCCTAAGGAAGCAACCAGAATTGGTGCCTATGGCCACTCCCCAAGGCCTCCACCTCGAGTCCCCCATGTCCAAAACAGAGTCATCTTCCCCACCCCTATCACCCACCCCCTGTTCTGCCAACCCTCTGGGCCGGGGTGTCTCTCAGGGCTGCCCTTCCTATTCCAGGACCACCAGCCAGGGGGCTTTTGGCAGCCGTCACCTGTGTGTGTCAGCACAGAAACTTTCCGGCCCGTTCCCCACCTGTGACTCCTGGGGGCAGGGGAAGGGAGAGGGCTTGGGGGGTCCCCCAAGGAGCAGCAGAAGGGGATGGCGCTGGAGCCTGGTAACAGTCCCAGGTACTGGGCTGACCACAGGCTTCCCACCACTGTCACCTAGATCTCCCTGAAGGCCCCCACCCAGGAGGGCCAGGAGGGCCACCTGGGGGAAGTGGCTCCTGTGGGATCTGGGAAACTGCAGGCCTGACAGCTCTCTTCCTGGGCATGTACCATTGCCCAAGAGCGGTGGACAGACACAGGGCCGTCTCTCTCCACAGCTGTTCCCCGTGGTGAAGGAGATCATGCTACAGCCCCTCTGGGAATCCAGAGACCACTACGAGGAGCTGAAACAGCTGGACGACGCCATGCAGGAGGTGAAGGCCACGCGAGGGCTCAGGCAGGCCACGCGAGGGGTCAGGCAGGGCACATGGAGGGGTCAGCTTCTGCCTCTCTGCAGGGCCATCCCACGAGCTGCTGCTGGGAAGGTCTTGAGTCTCAAGTCCTTTGCCCTGCTGCCCAGGGGGGGACGCCAGGACTCCCCACAGTGCCATCATGTCCCCAAAAAGGAGACACCAGAGCAGTGACAGGGCCATGCCTGAGCCACAGACCCTGCACCCACTGCCAGCCCCCAGCTGTGGGATGCAGCCGGCCCAGCTCCTGTCCAGGTGCTGGTCATGGTCTGCCAGGCGAGGCACAGGACAGGGCAGTGCGCTCCGGCATGAGGAAGCCGCGGACAGCAGGCTCACGGTTCAGCCCTTGCCGCCCTGGCCCTGACTCTGGCCTGCTCTGCTCTGTCCCAGTTACAGAAGACAACGGAACGCCTGGCACCAGGGAGCACGGAGAGGTGCGGCAGGAAGAACAGAGATGGGCAGGAAAGTGCAGGTAGCGTTCCCCGGGGC
>NW_025999968.1:61309832-61341502 GCF_001458135.2 Marmota marmota marmota
GGGGGGGGGCGCGGCTCCCACTCGCGCCCTGCGCGGGCCGCTTAGACAGAGTGGGAGGGGGTTGGGACCCCTGTGTGTGCGTGTGTGTGTGCACGTACACATTTGTGTGCTGGTCTCCCCCTGTTCTTGTAAGGCGCAACCTCGGGGCTCCACCCCACGGCCTGTCTAATCCCTGACTTCCCACAGGCCCCACCCAGACACCTCCTCGGGCCTCACAATGGGGTTTAAACGTCACCTCATGAACCCTTGAGGGTCACTCAAGCCGTGGTGCACAGCGTGTTTAATTCCTTGAATAAAAATATAGTAATTAGAACTGGGCTCTGAGAAAAGGAGCGCACACTTCAGTTAGTAGAAAAGATCCATAATTAGGACACATATAGGGCGTTGATCCACGAGGGGCAGGCACAGGGCCTGGGCAGGGTGGGGAGGCGGCACAGGCTGTGTGGGAGCACCACGGGAGGCAGGTGCACACCTCGGGGAGCCAAGTCTGGCTCTCAGGGAGCTGGGGAGGGGTCTCCATCACAGCAGGAAAGATTCCCTTTCTATGGTGCCTGTTTTGGGGACAGGCGTTACAAGGCATTCTGAGTAGTCCTGGGCCCATCCAGAAAAAAATGTTTTTAAAGTGAAATTGAAGTACTTAAAAGTTTTCCAAAATAAAGCATTTGTGTATTTCGCCTAGGCATTTTCCCCCGCACCTGCTGACACTGGTCATTCACTTAACCCGCGTGGTGGCAGAAGCGGTCCATGCAGCCACCCCGCAATAAGGTCACACCAGTCACGTGTCTGTCGGGTGACTTGAGAGCTCCTCAGTCTATAAAGCGTTTGGAGCACAGGGCCTGAGAACTGGGGCTGGGGCCTGCCAGAGGGCCAGCGACAGCCGCAGGCCGTGGACTCCCGCACGCCCTAGCCTCGCTGCACACAGGCCGAGCATCTCCACCTCAGACCTCTAAACCGGGGTAGCACCCGTGTCACTGTGGCTTTAGCAATTAAATGAGCAGCGCACTGGTCCTCGCCAGGTGCCCAGCCAACTGCAGCATCCATCTTCTTTGATGGCTTCGGGTTCTTCCATGGCTCAGAAGAGGGATGGTGCTTTCTTTGCCCACGTGTGTTCAACAGGACGTCCCATGACCTCAGTCTTTTAATACAGTCCTGTGGTCCTGCGCTCGTGACCTGCCCGCCTGCCCGCCAGGCCCCATGGCTCACCAGGAGCCCTTTCCTTTTCCCAGCAGACTGTTCCTGAAGGAAGCAGAAGAGCTGCGGTACTGTCCAGGGCAGCGGAGCTCCACAGGATGTCTGGGCCGGGGTCGCGCCCTGCGCCGGGCACCTCCAGGCCACGTTTTCTAAGAACCATTTTGTTCACTGATCAAAAAAAAAAAAAGGAATTCATGATGCTGTACAGAATTTTTATTTTTAAACTGTCTTTTAAATAATATATTCTTATACAGAAATGGGTACAGTACTTTTTCTTTGGTAGAGTTGTGTATCCGGGCTGCTTCCCAAGTGTTCACGTGGAGACAAAGGACACTGCTTTTTCAACAGATGTATCTCAGACCCATTGACCAGTGTGATGTAATGCAAACGTCCGTGTAAATTCTGCATTAAATGTCAGACCGGTGCCAGAGTGCGGGGCCGTGCACATTCCTGTGTTCACGAGCAGAGGGCCGTTGATCCACGAGGGGCAGGCACAGGGCCTGGGCAGGGTGGGGAGGCGGCACAGGCTGTGTGGGAGCACCCTGGGAGGCAGGTGCACACCTCGGGGAGCCAAGTCTGGCTCTCAGGGAGCTGGGGAGGGGTCTCCATCACAGCAGGAAAGATTCCCTTTCCATGGTACCTGTTTTGGGGACAGGCGTTGGAGGCATTCTGGGTAGCCCTGTGCCCATCCAGGACGGCCAACCCCCTGGGACGGTGGCACACATGGTGACCTTGCTCAGACTCACTACCCCCATGTGACTCACCACAGACTCACCAGTCCATGCCTGGACTACTGGACTCTGTGAAAAGCAAACAGAGGTTTCTAACCCCCACCCCCGGGGCTGTGTGCCCAGCTCTGCTCCCCTGGAGGAGGGACAAAATCACCCCAAGAGCCTCCATTCTAAAGAACTGACCTCAAAAGGCCACTTGCATAAGCCGAGCTTTGGGCACCCCTAAACGACTAGTAACACCTGACACATCGCGAATGCCACATCTGTGGAGGAAGGGAAAACGTACGTAGTCAGTACAGATGTGAGTTTTTTCTAAATGTTTCTTTTTTTAATATTTATTTTTTAGCTTTAGGTGGACACAATATCTTTATTTTATTTTTATGTGGTGCTGGGGATCGAACCCAGTGCCTCATACATGCCAGGCGAGCACGCAACTTGAGCCATATCCCAGCCCCAATGAGTTTCTTTTAAAAAACTTAACATTGGGGCTAGCATTGTGGCTCAGTGGTAGAGCACTCGCCTAGCAAGCGTGAGGCACTGGGTTCGATCCTCAGCACCACAAAAAAACAAATAAAGGTATTGTGTCCAACTACAACTAAAAAAAAAAAAAACCTTTAACCTTTATTTGTTTTTATGTGGTTCTGAGGATTGAACCCAGGGCCTCACCTGTGCTAGGCAAGCGCTCTACCACCGAGCCACAGCCCCAGCCACCCAAATATTTTTTAAATATTTATTTTTCAGTTGTAGTTGGACATAAGACCTTTATTCTATCCATTCATTCATTTTTTTGTGGTGCTGAGGATCAAACCCAGGGCCCTGCATGTGCTAGGCGAGCACTGTACCGCTGAGCCACAACCCCAGCGCCTCCCAAATGTATTTTATACAAGAATATGGATGCTGTCGATGCAGAGGGCAGGATGCACACCATCACATGTGCACATGTGCATCCACACAGGCAATGCGTGTGCACTCCCAGACAAGCCACACGTGAGCTCCGAGGAGCTGCCCCTGCAGGGCCACACACTTCCTCTGGGCTCAGCCTCTACCACGTCCCAGTACACAAAACCCGCAGACGGCAAGTTGGCAGGGAGAGGAGCTCTTGGCAGAGTCTGCAGAGGGTCAGGTTCTTGGTTGACAGTGTGGCCTTAGGAACTGGCACGGGGGCATCAGGCTCCCCACGAGTGCTCCCCCGAGGCCTCTGCTTCAAGTGTTTACACGCGGGGCAGTTCCTGCCCCATCAGCTGAGCCTGTGGGGACAAGAAGCCTGAGTCACTGCTCCCAGGGCAGGTCCCCAACCTTCACGTTGCAGAGAAAGCCCACCGGGAACAATCCATGGCAGAGCATCCCCACAATCCCCAAGGACAGAGGCCCATCCTCCCTGGTCGTCTGCACACCCAGACACCCAGAGCCTGGCCCCCCAGATACCCACACGGCCACACTCAGCAGTTGAGGCGAGGGAACTCTTGGTACAGCAGAGGAGGTGCACAGGTCAGGGCAGCCCCCAGCCCCGGGGGGACAGGTCCAGCAGGAGGAGCCAGTGTGCGGACAGGCAGGCTCAGGGAAGACGGACTCCTGGAGGGCCCGTTCCCAGGGAGCACCACCCACTAAACAAGCTGCTCCTGAGTGGCCGGCGCCAACCTGCCCTGCACGGTGGACTTCCTGCCCCACACTGGCATTCAGCCAGCGCAAGGGGACAGGTGCCCGGACCAAGGTGCACATCAGGGCACAAGCAGCAAAGCAGCCAGGAGAGCACCGCTGCCGGGCTGCTGTCCAGCCACAGCCTGTCACAGCCGGACTCTCGCCCTGCAGGAGCTTGTCGCCTGTGCTGGTGTGACCACCACACCTTCATGGCCTTGGGTCCCTGCCAGCTGTTTCCAATGCTTTGCCCCCAGAGACTCGGGAAATGCTGCGCATGTCCAAGACTGAATCTGACCAATCCCAACAAATCTGCCTCTGCAGCGTCACCCTCCGAGTCGGGCCCTGCCACGTGCTGCCCTGGGAAGGCAGGGCCCGGCCACCTGTTCCCCTCTTCTGTCGAGAGCAGCCTCATCCCGGCCAGCATCCTGGGGCCGGCGCCCGCCCTGCTCCTGTGCTCACCCTGCCCAGCTCCCTTCGCCTGTGAGAGCTGAGCCCGGGTCCTCTTCACTTGCTGTCACTGGCCACCACGTCACATGGGGACACGACACAGAAACGGTGCCCTGAGGTTGGGCGCACACTGGACACACAGAACACCCACTCCAGGTAAATGTGGGGTGTGGGACCTGCTCCAGGTTGCCCTGGTACAGGACGGCAGCTGCTTCGTGTGGCCAGCCGCCCAGCTGCCCGCCTGGCCCACCGCCACAGGAGACCCGTAAGACTGTCTAGGGAGAGATGGAGCCACGGCTCAGATGGCGAGGGCTGCTCCCCCGACGAGCCGAGCCGTGGGCGAGGGCGCAGGGGCCAGTGTCCCCCTGGGTCCTCGGGCAGGTGTTCCAGAGTCCACCGTGGGAGCTCCAATCCTTCCAAGGGGAGGTAGAGTGGGCAGCAGCAGGTCCCACAGGCCCCTGCAGCCGGGGTCAGAAGCTCTCCTCCGCCTTTGGCAGAACTCCTCACGGTGAGAACACACGATGCAGGAGCTCGCCTGGGACAGAGCCCGGCCCTGAGGGGAGGAGCCCCTTGTCACGGGCTGCACGATCCCCCTCAAAGTTCCCTTGGTCCTGCACAGTGAACCCACGGGCACTTTTAACATTTTGACACAGAGCCTCCTAAGTTGGCCAAGCCACTTTCAAACTTAGGATCCTCCTGCCTCAGCCTCTGGAGTCACTGGGGTCACCGTGTGCTTCAGCCCACCCACCCCCAAAATTCATACGTGAAAGTCGACCCATAGTCCCTCAGAATGTGACTGTACTTGGAGTCAGGGTCTTTAAAGGTAAAATGGGGTCCTTGGGACAGCCCTGAGCCAATGCGACTGTGTCCTCACAGGAAGGGGATTGGGACACACACACACACATACACAGGATGGCCCTGTGAGGACACAAGTAGAGCACGCCAACCACCAGCCACAGAGAGGGGCCCCAGGAGGAACCAGCGTGGAGAACCTTGACCTGGGTCTCCAGCCTCCTGGAGGGTGTCTGCTGCTTAGTCCTGGCCGGGGTACTTGGTTATGGCCACCCAAGCAGACTGATCACGAACCACTGCCTACCTGGGCACCAAGATGCCCGCTGGCCTCCAGGCTGTCCTCTCTCTGGGACTTGCCTGCCATGGGAAGATGGCCCCATCCTGGGGAGCCCTTGAAGGTCTTAGGCAAGGGCACCCTGACACCCTAGCCCCCATGCAGCCCCCAAAGTCACCCCTCCATCTCAAGGGCCGTGAGGCCAGGAGGGGAACCCAGGAAACGCCCAGGGCTTCACCCTCCTCCCCAAGGGCAGGCCCGTGGCTTCCTCCCTGGCAGATACCAGCAGCAAGTGGCAGTGGACTGAGAAGCCCTCAGACACAGACACCCTTGGAAACAGAAGTCATGACCTTGAGCACTGGCCACCCGAGGACCGCTGACTTGGCCAGCCCAGCACATGAGGTCGGGTCACTAAGCCAAGCTCTGGGCCCTCTGAGCCCAGGTCCTCAGCTCTGCGGTCAAGCTGGGCCTAAAACACCACTAGGGAGTGTCACTGCCCACTTCTCCTCTAGTGTCTAAATTTCCTAAGATTTTCCTTTAATGAGTAAGTAAATGTTATTTTATTTTAAAGATGGGCATGAGCCTGGCAGGAGTTTCAGTCCACAGGAGAAGGCTGTGGAAGGTGGGGGCAGAGACGAGTCCAGATACACACCATCAGAGGCTGAGGGTCACCTGCGTCCACCGGCCACTCATCGGATACCACACGCTGAGCGGCTCACAAACAACAGCATGTAGTGGCTCACAGTTCTGGAGGCTGGACGTCCAAACCCCAGGTGCCCACAGGCTCAGTGTCTGGTGAAGCTGCTTCCTGGTCACATGGTGCAGAGCGAGGCCGCCTCTGGGGCCTCCTTCAGAAGGACACTATCCTCACCACGAAGCCTCCACCCTCATGACCTGGTCCCCTCCCACAGGCTCACCTCCTAAAACTGTCACACCAGGGTTGATTTCAATGGATGAATGAGGGCAGGGGTCACAGACATCTGGACTGTAGCTGCTGGTGACCCCTGGAACCTGGGAGAGGTGGGAAGGGTCCTTCCCTGAAGCCTCAGAAGAAGTAGCCCTGCCGTGTGACACCTTGATCCCAGACTTGTACCTCCAGAAGGACAGGGAACCCCTCCCCTCCGCACCAGAAAGACGGGGGACAGGGAGGCTTACCTGGGGTCACTAATGGAACCACAGATGCCAGTTTTTGTTCAGCAGTGCTTTTTGGCATTAGGGATGCTTTAAAGCACCAAATGAACGATTCACAGCAGTGACAACCGTCCTGCCACAACCAGGCTGACCCCACTTGCTTAGTTACTGCCCCCACCCTCCCGCCGTGGCTCAGCTCTCAGATCTGCCCATTGCTCCCCACCTAGCATGGGACTTCCACTCTGCCAGGCTGTGAGGACTGGCACCACGTGCCGCCCTTCCACCAACCACTGCTACCAGCCGGCCCACGGCTCAGCGTTCCCCGTGCCTCTGCGATGGTCAGTTTGCATTGTGTTGCTGCCCAGGAGGACAGGTGTCCTGTGAATGCCTGGCGGCCCCTTAGCTCCCCTGTTCTGAAGCTCCGACCTCTGCTCACTTTCCTCCTGGAAGCCTGTCTTCTCTGCTGACCCTGGAGCTCCTTCCGTGCTGACCCTGAGCTCTGTGTGCTGGCTCCCAGCTGGTCCCCTGGGATGCTGCTGTGACGGAATGTGTCTCCCACGAGGTGAGGCCCTGGAGGGGCTTCGCCTCGGGGATGGCCTCAGTGCCAGGGAGCTGCCTCGGCCTCTGCTACCAGGAGGACACAGAGGGAGGAAGGCAGCTTGGAAAGGGAGGCCCACCCGCAGCCAGAGTCCCTGGCCCATCTCCAGCTGCAGCCTCTAGAGCCGCGAGAGGCACACGCTGTGGCCTGGGGTCCCTGTGCTGTGCTCTGTGACAGCCCACACCCATGCGGCCAGTGACTCCCTCACCCTGCCCACATCCCCACGCTGGCTGCCCACAGTGGACTCTCCTACAGACGTGGGCTCAGAATTCCGGGTGCCGCTCGGCTGGGCTGGAGGCAGCAGAGGAAGTTCACGTCCGAGCCCTTGTCTGCGTCCAGAGGCCACCCACGTTCCCTGGCTCGTGGCCCCTCTCCCCATTCCAAGCACACCACTCCAACCTCTGCTTGTGGCCTTCCATCTCCTCCTTCTCCCGGGCCCCCGTCTGTCTTCCCACCCCACCTTCTCTGCATCCCCTGCACAGGGGCCCTGCCCTGACACTGGACCCTCATGGGCAATGTGGTACAACCCCCGTCTCAGGGTCCTGAAGTGACACATGGCAAAGCCCTCTGCTGTACACGCTCACGGCCAAGCTTCCAGGGGAGGACATGGTCATCTCACTGCGTCCCACACACGGCTCAAGTGCTGGGTTGCGGGCGGGACCTTTCCTTACCCCGTCCCTGAGGCCCCTCCCCTTCTGGGTTTTAGCTTCCTCCTCACACTCTAAGTGGCCAACCCCTTAGCCCAAGGCCAAGGAGGTGGCCCTGTCCAGGGCTTTTACTACCAGAACTAGGAGTGCTGCCCACCAGCCAGCTGCCACCCTACACTGGCTTTCCTGCTGTTGAGGTCCCTCCAGCTGTCGGTCTCCCCTGCTCCTGCTGTGCCCTGCAAGGGCCGCCCTTGGTGCCCTTGCAGGTGTGCGCACTGGTGGGTGTGTGGGCACATGGGCACGTGGGTACATTTACATGCACACCTTACTCCCTGAGCCCTGCTCCCAGTGGAGAGAAAGGAAACCAAAAAGATAAAAGTATGGAGAGTGTTCATCCTTGGCACAGTGAGCAGTGAAAACAAGGAACACCTGGGCTTTGTTTAAGAGCAAAGGCACCGGCGCCCAGGGAGACTGGGCGGGCAGGCAGTTGGGTGGTTTGTGGAGCAGTGAGACCAGGCAACCAGACCTTGCACAAGTTCTGAGGATGGGCTGAGGCATCATGATTTCTGGACTTTCTGTAGTTTTTATTAAAACTAATTTTTTTCCGCCGCCCCCAATCCAAGTGCATTGGCTCTGCCAGCTGCCAGGTGACACAACAAAAGGCCCACCAACTGGACCACTGCCCAGACCTGCTCTAACTGCTGCTGCAGGCTGGCGCCCCGACCTAGCCCACGTACCCCTCCTGCACCAAAGCCAGGCCCACAGCCCCTGACACGCACTGTCTGGGGCTCCACCTCTGCAGGCCACGCATTGCGGGAGTGACAGAGGCAGCGTGCCGAGCACTGCAGAAACGTGCCAAGCCTTCCTCCATTCACACTCCACCTGCTGCCCCCGGACAGGCCCCGCCAGCCTTGGTAGAAGCACTGGGAAGCTTACGGGGCCCAAGCCGGCCTCCCCGACTTCCCCAGCCACTCCCCTCCGACTTCCAGGCCACACTCATCATTTGTGGGCTGGGTCAGCTTGGCCTTCAGGACAGAGGGTCACCCAGAAGCCACCTGTCCTGCAACAGCCTGGCAGGCTGAGCTTGAATCCTCACGGGTTTCTCATGACTCATGTGGCCCGTGCACCTCCCGTGTTGGCATCCAGGGCTGCCAGGGCCAAGGCCGCAAGCTCAGAGGCTGGACACAGCATCTTCTCCAACAGGAGTCCAGGATCAAGGGACCGCAGGCCCACGCTCCCTCTGCAGTCTCCAGGGAAGGATCCTCCCCACTCTTCTAGCTCCCAAGAAGTTCCCAGCAATCTAGGGGCGTCCCTCGGCAAAGGCAGCACCACTCCAGTCTCTGCCTGCCACTCCAGGGCCTTCTGACTGTGTGTCTGTCCAACTTTCCTCTTACAAGGACGCCAGCCCTGCTCCAGGCTGACTTGCCTGCATCTGCAAAGACCCTCTTCCCACAGGAGGTCCCTTCCTTGGGTCTGACAGTTGACAGGCCTCAGGTCTGTTCCCTACACTCTCTAGGTCTTAGCCTCCCACACCAGCTTCCACCTCTTCAAGTTTTGTAAACTAAAATCACATCTGCCGTGAGCTCCACGCAGGTCTGCAGCTAGCTCTCCCTCCTGGTCAGGCTTCCCCAAACAAGCAGGATGCACCCGTGACAACGCATGAGTGACAGGCCCAGGGAACATCAGCAGGTGCAGAGAGCAGCCACAAATTCTGTCTGATAGGACCAGGGTAGCTGCAGCGTTCTGGGCACCTTGTGACTAGGAGAAAGGGGCAAGAAGGCAAAGATCAACCAGGAGATGGAATCCAAGGGAAAAAACCATGACCTCACATAATCTGCTTAGTCAAATTCAGACCTGAAATTTTGCCATGGATGGATTGGATATGAATGGAGGGTGTATCTGTCAGCTACTGCTGCGTAAAGGGCATCCCAAACTCCACAGCTTCTCAGTGCCATGTGTGCCTCTTACTGAAGGGAGGCTGGAGAGGGGAGAACGGGTGCCTGGGGCAGCTCCCAGGCAATCTGGACTCTTCATTTCTGCTGGGATTGCACAAAAGCCCCGGGAAAGGCAGGAGCTGATCAGCTGTGACAGCTGCTGCCCACCACTTTAACTAGATAGATTTTGTCCTTGGTTGTGGACTCTGCAGGGCAGGCCCAGCTCAGCTGCAGTGGGTTGTCTGGACAGTCTCACCCCAGGCCTGGCACTAGCTTCATGTCAGCACAGTGTCAGCCATGTATGTGGCCCTCTTGTGGCAGCCATGTGCCCATTCACAGTGGTAATGGGCTCTAAGCAGCCAGAGAGCATAAGCCCCCGTGCTCAAGTGCTTGTCCAGTCCAACACACGCCATGCTTCTTACACCTGGCCGGAGTAAGCAGTCATACTTTCAAGCCCAGATTTAAGAGACGTGCAACCAGATTCATGATAGACGGAGCGATGGCTTAGTCAGAGCCCCGTCAGCCATAACTGGAGTGAGGAAAACCGCGGCTGGTGCCGTGGTCAGCCATCTGTCACAGAACCTGCCTAACCCTCTCTGCCACCACACCCAGCTGCGTCTCCTACAGCCCCCCAGTGACCTCATTCCAGGGGCCAGGACATGCCATAAGCCACACAGAGCTGTTGGGGTTGGCATATGTCGCAGTGCTGCTCCCCAGAGTCTCACTAAAGGGTCCCAACCTCTGTGACTGGGAGATGACCAGAGGCCTGCTTTTGCCAACCAGCACCTGCCAGTCTGGTGCCACCAGCACGTCACCTGCCAAGACCCAAGAGCAGGTGACAGTGGGCGTCTCCCAGCTGGTGCATTTTCTCAGCAGCTCCACGGCAGCAAGCACCTGAGCCACACCTGATAAAAACGGCAAGCCTCTGAACGCTGGCCTCCAGCAGGAGCTGGGGGATTTGTCAACGTGAGGTCGAGGCCTTCTGGGAGCCCAGCGGGCTGCCAGGTCCAAGTTCAAAGGCGTGGCGCTCCTGGAAGGCGGGCTGATACGAGCATCTCATGAGTGAGAACGGCACGTTCACAGGATGACCGCGGCCCTCAGAGAGCACGAGTTTTGAGGACATTCCGTTTTGTTCATTTAGATGAACAACGTGGATGCAAACTGTAGTCTGACCCTGATTCTGCTGAGGGAAAATGTCGGCGACAGGACGTCCCTGTGGGCCATTTCCCTCCGGCCCAGCTTCCTCACCCTCCGTGGTGCAGACACATCCCTTACTTCCTGTTCACTTACTCACTCACTCGTTCATGTTCAGATGCTTAGGGGCAACCTGGGGCC
The DNA here is from genome assembly GCF_001458135.2 of Marmota marmota marmota. Classification (NCBI taxonomy): domain Eukaryota; kingdom Metazoa; phylum Chordata; class Mammalia; order Rodentia; family Sciuridae; genus Marmota; species Marmota marmota. The sequence goes on from NW_025999968.1 coordinate 61,320,551, forward strand.
TTCTGCAGGGAGGTGAGCAGCCCCCCGCCAAGCTACACCCAGCCCCTTCTCACAGGAGGCAGTGTGAAGGACACACCGACCGCAGAGACCCACGGGTTAGAGCAGGTCCCCCAGGAGAGCTGCCAGTGTCCACCTACGGGCTGTCCAAGGGCCTGAGCCAGCAGAGCAAGCACGTCCCGAGCCTGACCTTAATCTTCTTTATATTCATTGTCAGAGAAATGCCCCTCCCCAATGGCAAGGGCAGCACACTCAGGTCATCCAGTAGCCAGCCTCGTGTTGAGAACTCCGGATGCTCTGAGTTCCTCCAAGAGAGACCAGGCCCTGGGAGTGGGGCGCAGAAGTGAGCGCCTCTGCGGCCGGGTGCCTACGGAGGTGTCCAGTGCGGCAGAGTTAACCACAACTGGAACAGCAGACGTGAGCGTGGGGGGACAAGCGTGCGGACCAGCCTGCTCTCAAGCAACCAGCTGCCTCATCTTCCCCTTGTTAGGCACCTTTGGTCCACTCACGCCTGGAGCTCGGGGGCCTCTCATGCTCCCCGGCATGAGCCAATGTATGGACCACGGGCCCCCAGGTGCCTCCGCACTGGGTCATTGTCATTGCCATGAACGAGAGTGAACAAATGAACACGCCAAGAAACGGCAACACAGCAGTCTTCATTGAAAAAAAAATTAAGTCCAGTAAGGACGGGGTGTGGCTCAGCGGTGGGGCGCTTGCCTGGCACGTGCAGGGCCCTGGGTTCGACACTCAGCATCACATATAAATAAACAAAATAAAGGTATTATGTCCAACTACAACTAAAAAATAAATATATATAAAGAAGCCCAATGAGGATAGGAAGCTTTTTAAAAAGCACCTATTGTTAGCCTAGTGAGCCCATCTCCTTGGGTCTCATGAAGAAGGCTGCGAGCTGGGGGCACTGGAGCCAAGGAGGGAAGAAGGACAGGTCAGCGCAGCTCATAATGCTACTTATCAACTGTCCTGCTGAAAAGGCTGCATCTTCTGCCCATGCTCCCAGACAGAGGGGTCGCCAGCATCTCGGGAAACTGACTGAAGGGAGGCTGGAGGGAGAACGGGTGCCGGGCAGCTCCCAGGCAATCTGCACTCTTCATTTCTGCTGGGATTGCACAAAAGCCCGGGAAAGGCGGGAGCTGATGTGCTGCGGCGGCCGCTGCCCACCACTTTAACTAGACAGATGCTGCCGCAGTCTGGCTGGGCACAAATGCCGCAGTCTGGCTGGGACACAATCACGAGCCACCACACAGCTTGTAGATTCAAACAGCAACTCTTTATTCCCGAACTCACACCAGCCGTCTACAATCACGTTCTGGGGAAATCCACGTTCTCTGCCCAAATCCACGTTCTCTGCCCAAATTCACCTCCACCGGGCTTCTATCTCCAAAATATACTGTCTGAATCCCGTGAGAACTCAAGGGGAACTCAGGCAGCAGGATACGCCCTATTCCCAGCAGGAATAATCTTAAACCTTAAACCTGGAACCTAAACCGGGAACACCCTAATCCGCCTTGGTCCTTGAGCAAGGTCACCTACATTCAATGTCACTGCAACATGGGGTACGCTGGCAAGGAAATTGTCATACCTACTTGGCTAATGGCTCCCAGCAAGATGCTGTCCTTAGGAAAAATACATCTGCCTTTGGACAGGAAGGAAAGGCCACAGAGAGGGGGAGGACGCTGGTGTGACTACAGAACGGGGGCGGGCTGTGCTCTCCTCCTTGGACCAGGTCAACAGTAAACCCAGCTCTCTCACAGCCATAGGTCATGTGATCCACCTATGTGGGACAAACAGCAGGACTTACACAGAGGGCCTGGAAGTGACCCTGGTTTCTTGAATTCCAGCCACCTGAGCCTCCCTGGAGAGTGCAGCAGCCCCCACAGGACATAAGGCCCGTGGCTCAAATCTTGCCTCTTCTCCAGATCATGAGGGCTTGGGCCAAACGGCCCTGGGGAGATGCCTGGACCGCACATCCTCATCTGTCAGTCTGGGATTTCTGCTGAGCACAGCCCCAGGGCGATGGCCACCCACAGGGGACAGAATGGGCTCCTCACTCTCCACTACTGCTGACCACTGCCAACAAGCATGGGCTCCCTCCCTGGGGAGGCAGAAAGAGCCCGGATGCAGAGCAGAGAGACAGGGTCAGGTCCAGCCTGGATCATAGGGCACTCTGAGCAACCTGCCACAGCCTCCTATGGCATCCAGGGTGGGCTGGAAGACCCTCAACATCACAGCTGAGGGTACCATGACAACCTGCATTCAGGCTGTGTCCAGCACCCAGGATACCTGCAGCCCACACTGTCCCCACCACCCCAGGACACTTCCAGCCCTGACTGCCCCACCAACCCATGGTGACCTCTTATACAACATCCGCAGCACAACGTCACAACCACTAATATGACACAGCACTCGTCCCTGCAGGATCCCCTCTGCCCTCCACAGCCTCACCTCTTCATACCCTTCCCACCCCAGCAACTGACCTGCTCTCCCTCTCTAACTTTGTTGTTCTGGGACTGTGACATAAGTGCAGCCACAGCATTCAGAACGTCTGGCCTGGACTTCCCTCAGCATAGTTCCCTGCAGGCTCGCCCAGGTCACTGTGAACACCCAGCATTTATCCCTTCCTCCTGCTCGGCACGAGTCATGGTGGATTCACAGTCTGTGTAATCATTCACTAGCTCAGGGACATCTGGGCTAATTCCAGTCTGGGGCTATGATGAACACAGCTGCTTTAAATGTTCACCCACTAGGTTTGTGCAAATATGAGTCAGTGTTTCTCTGCAATGAATACCCAGGAAAGGGAAAACTGTCAGTGCTTCAAAATGGACCACTGGTGTCCAACCTGACACAGAGAGAGGGAGGAGACCATGAGGCATGACCATGAGGCCAGAACCTCACCTTTGCACAAACAGTACACGGGAAGCACTTCTGCAAGGACGTCTGCCCACCCGCGGCTCGGGCCACCCTTGCTGTTGGTCCCGTAGCCAGGGGGCACTGACTCCAGCAACCCCCCCTCCCTTTGCCTTTACAGACTCCCCCTGGCTTCAACCTGCTTCGTGCACACATAGCTACCGTGGTGCCTGCCTCACACTGCAATGGTGAGCTCACTGTCTTCAGGAATCTGGGTCACCTGTCAGCAGTCCTTAGATCACACTGTAGTTGATGTTTCATTTCCTAAGATGCTGCCCACCTCACATTCCTGCCAGCAATGCACGAGGATCTTCACATTTGCATCAGTATTTGGTTTTGCCCCACCACGTCTTAGCCACCCTGCTGGGTGTCCAGCACTGCGGCTGTGATCTACCTGTTGTGGTGGCTGAGTGGGCGAGCACCTGGACGGCTTCTCTAAGCTCCCCCTACATTCATGTGCTTGGTCTTTTGCTCAATTTTTGATTGACAGTTTAATTCATCGTCTTTCCTGTTGAGTTTCTAAAGCTCTCTGTATGACATTCTGTGTCCTGGACCTCTGCTGGATAAGGGGTTTGCAAACCCCTTCTCCCAGGCCGAGGCTTGGCTTTCCGTCCTCTAGTGTGTGTGCTGCTCGGGGTGGACCTAGGGTGCTGTCCAACACCTGTGTCTTCCATTGAGTAGCAACTCCTCTCAACCTCCAAACAGCATCTTCAGAGCAGCAAACATTTTTTATTTTTGATGAAGTTCAATTTTGCTTTTTCTTTTACCAATCTTGTTGTCAAGTTTAAAAATGCTCTGCCTAACGCTAAATTCTGATGATTATTTTTCCTCAAATTTTTATAGTTCTGCATTTCACCCACTGTCCCTTCAGGATGATTGGTTTGTGAATGCAGTCTGAGGTTAAGTTCAAGTTGAATTTTTGCCTCCAAATCTCCAATGACTCCAGCACCTATTTTTGAAAACCCATTTTTTTCTCTACTGATTGCTTTTATGCCTTTCTCAAAATCAGCTGGGCATATTTGTTGGGGTCTACTTTTGAATTTTCTTTTCTATTCCATTGATCTCTGTATCTATTTCTCCTCTAATCATTATAATGATTATAAATCTTAAAATTGGGTAGCCTAATTCCTCCCACTTTCTCTTTTAGCTATTCTAGCTTCTTTACTTTTACATATAAGTTTACAATTATCTTCCCTGTATTTATAAAAATTTGATTTTCACATGTATTAAATTAAACACATATTTCGTTTTGTGGAGAATTAACATCTTTACTATATTGAATCTTTCAATCCATGAACATGGTATGTCTCTTCATTTATTTAGACATTTTTAAATTTCTTTCATCTGCATTTTCTAGTTTCTGGCATACACGTCTTGTTTTGTTGATTACACCTAAGTATGTCTGCTTTCTTTTGAGTGATCTTAAATGTTACTAGACTTTGCATTTCAGTGTCCACAAGTTCATTGCTAGTCTATAGTAATACTATTGGTCTTTGTGTATTTCTTGTATCCTATGACCTTGCTGAACTCACTTATGTTCTGGGAGGGCTGGGGATTTGTTTTTGTTTAGGGGTTTCTGTACATTCTTTGGTATTCTTGGGTAGACAATCACATCATTGGAAAATAAGGATAGATTTCTTTTTTCCTTTCTGACTTGTGTGTTTTGTAACAGGTTAAAGAAGAAAAAAAATCACATGGTCATGTTGATCAAAGCAGATCAACTTTTTTCTTTTTTTTTCGCCTTCTTGTACAGGCTAGAACTCCCAGCACTATGTTGAATAAAAGTGGGCAGAGCAGTTACTTGCCCTGTTTCTGATCTTTGGGGGAGAGTATTCAGTCTTTAAAGCATTTAACTTTTGTTTTGAATCTGTAGACGTTCTTCATCAACATTAGAAAGTTCCCCTCTATCCCCACTTTTCTGAGAGTTTTTACTATGAATGCATGTTGTATTTTGTCAGATGCTTTTTCTACTTTGATCAACGTGACCATGTGATTTTTTTTCTTCTTTAACCTGTTACAAAAGCGATGGTTTACACTGATTAGGTTTTGACTATTTAACAAGTCGTGCATACCCAAAATATTCTCCTCCTTGTCATAATGATTCATTCTTCTTATATATTGTTGAATTCCATTTGGGAAAATTTCATTAAGGATTTTTCTTCTATATTAATATTGATCTTTAGTTTGCTTTTTGTACCATCTGGCTGGTTTTAGTATCAGGGTGATACTAGTTTCATAAAATTGAGAAGTTGTCCTCCCTCTTCTATTATCTGCAAAAGATTGTGTAGAAATGACACTAATGAGTTAAATGCCTAAAATAATTCTCCAATGAAAACTCAGGTATAGGAATTTCTTTTTAATCATTAATTCAATTTCCTTACTAGCTATGGAGCTATTCAAATGGTCTATCTCATAATGGGTGAATTTTCTATCTTGTTGTTTCAAAGAACTTGTCCTTTTCATCTAAGTTGCCAAATTTATGTGTGTAGAATTATTTCTAGTGATCTCCTACTACCCTTTGATGCCGGCAGGGTCTGTAGTGATACTTCCTTTCATTCCTGATATTAGTAACTTGTCTGTTCCTTTGTCAGTCTTGCTAGAGGTTTATTGATCTTTTCAAAGAACCAACCCTTTGTCTGATTTTCTGCATTGTTTTTCTGTTTCAATCTCATGATTTCTTATCTTTGTTATTTCTTTCCTTTGGCTTTCGCCTTTTAGTTAGATTATTGATTTGAGCTTACTTCCTCTCTTCTAACATAAGCATTTAGTGCTATAAATTTCCTTCTTGACCCTGCCACAGCTGTGCCCCACAGCTAAATTTCATATGTTGTCTTTTCAATTTCACTCAGTTCAATGTCTTTTTTACATTTCCCTAGAGAATTCCTCCTTGACCCATGGATCATTTAAAACAGGGTTACTTAGGCCCCAACTGCTGGAAGATTTTCCTGCCATCTTTCTGTTACTGATATCTAATTTGATTGCACTGTGGTCAAAGAACACACTCTGGGCCTGGGGCTGTAGCTCAGCGATAGAGCACTGGCCAAGCCAAGCAAGGCCCAGATTCGGTCCTCAGACCTGGGTGGGGCGGGGCACACACTCCACATGCTTTCAGTTTGTTGAGGTCTGTTTTCTGCTTTCTGATGCAATCTATCTTGGTATGTGTGACATAATGTGTTTCATGCTGAGGTTTGGATGGTACGTTCTATGAACATGGAGCAGATGGTGCTGGTGGATAGTTTTGTTGAATTCTTCTACATCCTGGCTTGTTTTATGTCTGGCCACAAATTGGCTGTGGTCATTTATTAAGGGTCACTGCTATTTTTTATCCATACTATCTAAAAAAAGCCCACCTTAAATACTCAGATACTGATAGATTAAGAAGAAAAGGGTGGTAGAGGCTGAGAGCACAGCACAGCACGTGTGTGCTCAGCATGCACCAGTTCAGTCCTGGCTGGAATTCAAGAAAGCAAGGTTCCCTGCAGGCCCTCTGTTCAGTCAGCTTGTTCTGCCATTGTGCAGGGTGCAGAGTTGGGCAGTCCTCGCCTCAGCCTCCCGAGCCTACTAAGACCCTCCCACTCAAGGAAAGCCCCTTTCTTAAGGAAACTGGAAGGATGACTTCCCTCCCCTGTTTACCTGGACTTTGGTCCTAACTCATTTCTTCCTCTGGCCAGTTGCTAAATGCTAGTTCTCTGCAGAGCTAACTTACCAAATGACCAATTCCCCAATTTTTTATTGTTTCCTAGAACTTGATACTTTACTGTTACTGATACTTTACACTGATACTTCACTGCTCTGGATTCCAGTAAGTTTCCTCTCTTGCTCTTTCAGACCTCAGAGAAGCAAAACCTACCTGTTTCACTTGCCTTGGAACACTGGGTTCTCTAAGCTCTGCCCACTGCTTTGTAAATGGTCTCATTACTAAACTTTTCTCAGTGACCCAGTTTTCTGTGCCATCTGTTTCCCACTGTGGTCTTATCAAACAATGTACAGCCCAGGGAGCTACTGCCATTACCCAGGACCCCCACAGAGGGAATCTATCAGGCTCTTTCTGCAATAAAATGCAGATACAGACTTCTGTCTCCTCTTAAACATAGAATGCTGCAGAGAACATAGCTCCCCACAAATAGTGAAAAAAGACAGATGACCCGCAAAACCATCAGAGGCGAGTCACGGGGAACAAAGCAAACTGGATTCTGAAAAGGAATGGGCCCATCGATAAGGGAGAGAAAACACCAGGTGCTTCATTTTGACAGGTGTTAAAGTGATTCAGCGATGCTTGTCAAAGCACAGAAAGGAAGAGCTCATTCACCACCACTGGACAGATGTAAGGCCCAGGCAGAGGGGCTCTGCAGTGGGGGAGGGACTGGGCTCTACTCCAAATACAGTGCCGGCAATGGGGGCCAATTGCTAAGGACAAGAGAGGCCAGTGGGTGGAAAGCCACAAGAGATTTCAAGGTGAAGCAGGCCCTGGCTAAATCGACTTAATAGGGTTCTTGCTGAAGGCAGGTCAGGTGACCAGACGTACCCTGGGAGGCGGGGGGGTGGGGGGCAGGCCAGGTATCAGTGATATTGAGGGTAGGACTACCTTGCTGGTTGCCTTAGCAGGTTTCTTGTCAAGACTGAATTTTACAAGCACACTGAGGAGCCTAGGAGAAGGTGAGAAGACTGGCAGAAGATGGGTTGAGCAGAGACTCTTTGCCACAGGGCACAGAAGAAAGAGGTGGCTGCCACACAGACGGCAAGAATGATCTGGCTAAATGCTGAGCTGAGCGATTCCTACAGGTCAGTTAGGTGGCAAATGGGAAGGAGAGCCCATTCACAACAGGTGTGTCAAAGTGGTCAGCACACCCTAGGACAGGTACAAGCCCCACAAACTCTGGACTCTTCAACCAGCAAAAGACAAGCTGTCCAGGGAGGGGTGGTCAACCCTGGTCCTCAAGGCAAAAGCAAAGATCCACTGGTTCTCAGAGAAGAAAGAACCAACCCCTCTCCCTAAGGGGCAGAAAATGCCATCCATCAGCAAGGATAGAGATCCTCTGCCCTGAGGGAGGGAGGCCCTGGGTTGGAGTCTGCTGCCATAGGCACAGAACCACTGGCCAGCTCCTGCCTGGGTCATCTCAGCTCCGTACCAGGGGCTGAAGGTGGGCAGACCCCTTCTGGGCCATCATGCTACTTGATCCAGTAACTACTGAGACAGCAACTGGAAGCCTGCAGCTGGGGTGTGCCTCCACTTCACCTTCGGTTCTTTGTGTACCTTGAAGCAAGGTGTCAGGTGCACACATGTGGGACCGTCAAAAGACAAAATCACAGCAGATGTGAAGACCTAGTTGGCTTCTGTGCATGACTCTAGCATCAGGCAGCACTTCGTTCTGTATAAAATGAGTGTTCCAAAGAGCTGAGCAAGTGGGGACCAGGAGCAGATGGCCCCTGAAGGTTAAAGTCACAAAGGTTAAAGCAGAGACTTCCTTACGGCACTGACGTGGGTGGGCCAGAATCTCCTGGATTTTTGAAAACTGGTCTGTTTCAAAGTTGAGCCCGATGCTGTGGCACCTCACACACACGACTCCACACTGGGCTGCCCTGGGCTGCAGGGCCCAGGCAGGAGACTTGTCCAAAACAACAGCCTCCCATCAACTGTGACGGGACTGTGCTGACCTACTGTAATACCCTCTTTATTCCTTGTGTTGAAATCAGCTTCATGGGTATTATTTCCAGGCCGGGGCCTTCCAGGAAACTGAGGCAGTGTAAAGACCCACCTCCCCCAAACAGTTCTTGTGACATGTCCATCCAAGTAACAGGCATGTTTATGGAAGGAGTAGGAAAAGGGAAAGAGGACAGTCTCAAGGGTGTGCCCCCCCACCCGAGAGGAGAGGGACAGTGCTCCTCTCCTGACCTCCAGTTTTACTGGAGTCCCAGGGAAGTTTCCAGAGAGGCCTGCCTAGGTCCACCTCTTGACTTTTGACTGACAGCAGGATGACATGGCAACTCTAGATCACTTTGGCCCACGCTGACCAGTTCTAATTGGAGCCTGTTTTACAGAACTTATTATCCTTATCTCCCCGATTCCAGGATCTAGTCTGCGTCAGGGTCACAAAGTCTCCCCTCGGGGTTCTTATCAGCACTCGGGGGCCTCCATTTCCCCTGCAGATGGCAGGTGGCTTTCTGAGGACTGACTTATCCTGTGGACTTAAGCCAGGCAGGGCTGCAGGGAGATGGCTTTTTAAAAGTGAAGGCACATGGATCAGCACAGGGAGCCATTTATTTATTTATTTTTAGTTGCTGATGGATCTTTATTTACATGTGGTGCTGAGAACTGAACCTCACACATGCCAGGCAAGCACTCTATCACTGAGCCACAGCCACAGCCCAGGGGGCCCATTTTATAGAATTATTCCCTTAACCCTGTGTGTATTCCCACCACTCTCATCTGTCCATTCCCTACTGACATCACCATTTCACTCCAGCTGTTTTTATAATTTACATGTCTGGGGCATAGCTTTTCCGACCCTCTCTACCTATTTACTGGGGTGCTTAGGACTGAACTGGTGCATGCTGAGCACATATGTGGCCCTGAGCTGCATTCCCAGCCTTTACCCCCCTTTCCTTCTTAATCTATTAGTATCTGTGTATTTAAGGTAGGCTTATTTTAGATAGAATGGATAAAAAATAGCATTTATGAACCATGAAACAAGATATCATTTTTAAAAGAATTTGTAAGTGAATAGAAATGTGAGCTAGGTTTATTATGATTCATGGACATAAGGATTGTACAGCAGACCAGAAACAGCTGAAGAGGGAACTAATGAGCCGGAAGCTCCATCTGTAGCACAGGGAAATGAAACATAAGACAAGACAGAATACGCAGCTCATGTCTGTCCTCTAAGAAAAGAAACAGAAAGGGAAAGGACAACATTCAAAGAGAAAGTTCCAGGCTGTTTTCTTTGGGGAAAAAAAACCTCAAAACTGTGCACTGGCTGGATGTCCTGTTTGGGTTCTGGCTACTGGAAAACCATACACGAGTGTCTCACCCCGACACAACTTGCATCTCCTCCTATTGGCCGTGGGCATCACACGGGCAGCCAAACGCCTGGCAGCCCTGACTCAGGATCATCTCTGGGTGTCCTGGGAGGAGACAGGCCTCACCAGGGGGCCACAGACTCCACACTGCACGTCCTTGCCCAGCGTAAAGACATGGTGAGCTGAGCACACCTGACCCGGAACCTACCCAGACGCAGCTGTGGGTCCTGCCATCCTTGCAGTTCCTGGAGAGGCTGTGACGTGTGCCGAGTTCTCAACAATGCTCATTTGATAATGTTTTCTTTCTCTCCTGACTTCGTGGAGAGGTTTTTCAGGCTGGGAGACTTTGTTTGATTCAATTTCTGGGGCAGTCTGGGCTAGGACAGCAGGCCCCTTCCACCTGCGATCGGAATCCCTAGTTTCTGCTTCACCATCAATAAGGAGCTCAGCAGCCTGCTCCGTGTCTGGCAGAGACTTGAGGCTGGGGGTAAGGGAGCTCCACAGTGGACACGGGAAGGCGCCAGGGCTTGGGCGTGCATGGGCGGCCCTGGTAGGGTGCTGCGCACGTCTTCTGGGATTGGTGCAGACTGGGCTTTTTCTATATAGTGCAAAATTGGAAGCGGGATCAAAAAGCAAGGAAGCGGACAGTTATCAATCAAGTCCTGGACGTTTTGAGCCAATTATTATGGGCTTATTATTCGGTGGCTTTCTGAACCAGTTACTAGAAGTACCGGTTTGAATTCCTACAAATCTAAATTGTAGATATCAAGCAAGCTTCCTGGGCTGTTGCTATGGATAATGAGTTGGTGATTGAGGCTGGCTGCTGCAGGCTGTGGGACCGAGTTCTTTTTGTATTATTCTACTTATTTGCTGGGATGGGTCTATGTTGCCCAGGTTGACCTTGAACTTCTGGTCCTCCTGCCTCATCCTCCTAAGAAGCTGGGACTAGAGGCTTGTGTCCCTGCACCTGGTCTGAGTTCTATCTGTGGTGTGAACACTGTCGATTTACATATTCAGTCTCTCTGCATCAAGATTACCTCACGATCCCAATACGGGTCCCATATGGTCCCAATATGCAGATCCAGCCATTGTGACCACACTCCAGACAGGTGGATAAGGAGCACGCTTTCTGAGTCTCTTTGCAAGACTTTCTAAACGAGGCATCATCCACATGCATTTACTTATAACTCCCCAGCCCTCTCAGCCTTCAGGGAGAGAGGGAAATGCGAAGAAATGGAAGGCTTCTTTCACAAGAAAAAAGGAAGATCGAATGTGACATACACAATCTGCTACCTCCTCCACCCCTTCAGATGGAAAAAGTAGAATGTATCATGAAAAACACATTGTAAAAATACAGCCTTTTGGCTGGGGGAGGGGGTAAGTTGCCAGGGTTTGAACCCAGGGCCTCACACAAGCTCAGTGCAGGCTCTACCAGCAGGCTACATCTGCACCTGAACATAACCTGAATAGGAAACACTTGTCTCATGACCACTACTTTAATAAATAACCTGTTGGCTGAATTCCACAGTCAAGGTTATTTGCTTACAGCGTCCTCTCCTCCTGCCTTCCCAAATCCCTGGCATTACTCCCACCCCCGTTCTCAGGGTACTGAGACAGACATAAAATGACAGTCTGAATCTGCTGATATAAACACAAATTGAAAACTGCCCAACTAAAACACAAGTTCTAGGAAACAATAAAAAATTGGGGAATTGGTCATTTGGTAAATCGGATCTTCATAGAACTAGCATTTAGCAACTGGCCCAGAGGAAAGAGTGAGTTAGAACTGAAGTCCGGGTAAAAAGGGAGGGAAGTCATACTTCCAGTTCCTGGGGGGCTTTCCTTGAGTGGGAGGCTCGGGAGGCTCGGGAGGCTGAGGGGAGGACTGCCCAGCTCCGCACCCTGCAGAATGGTGGAACAAGCTGACCACCCCTGGACTAGAGGATGTAGGGGACATAGGAGGTGCAGGGGATGCGAGAGACACAGGGGGTGCAGGGAATGTGGGGGACACAGGGAATGCAGAAGATGCAGGGGGTGCAGAGGACTTGGGGAATGCAGGGGTACTGGGGTGCAGGGGATGTGGGGGATGCAAGGGAGGCAGGGGGATGGGTCCTTTGCATATTCACAATGCCTCAAGGTGAAGCAGGGGCTGGGTTGCGGCTCAGTGGCAGAGCGTTTGCCTAGCATGTGAGAGGCACTAGGTTTGATTCTCAGCACATGTAAATAAATGAATAAAATAAAGGTCCAGCAACATCTAAAAAATAATTTAAAAAATGGTGAAGCAGTGGTAGTATTGGAGGAAATGCTTTGATAGAGGGAAAGGGCCAGAACACAGGCCTTGAAAGCCACACATGGGTGGTGGCATCTAATCCAGTGCTTCAAAAGGAATTGGGAACCGAGACACTCCAGTTTGCATATTTCCTTCCCGGGGAAGAGTCCAGCACTCCCCTCCGTCCCTCTGCATCCTGGGTTTTGTCTTCTCTGCTACTGGGACGGGTCAGGCGACCTCTAAGGATTTGCTCCACTCTCACCACGGCCTGGAGGATGTGTACTGCCCTCCCTAAACCAGGCGGTGATCGATCGCACAACACTGCGAACGCCCTGAATGCCAGAGGGTCCCCCTCCAAATGGGCTCATGTGGACAGCAAAGCCCCATTCTTGGCTCTAGGCTTGCTTTAGTTTATGTGGCTGCAAAAACCAAGGGGAGGCTGAGGCTGGGGCTGGGGCTCAGTGGTAGAGTGCTCATCAGGCACGTGTGAGGCACTGGGTTTGATCCTCAGCACCACAGAAAAATACAATAAAGGTTTGTATCGAGACCACCTACAATTAATAAATATATTTTTTTAAAAACGAGGTGGAGGAACAATCTTCCAGCCCATCTTGAGCACCAGACTCAGGGGGCAACACACCCTCACCCACTTCTTCCCGCGGTGGCTAAGCTGCCTGCCACTTCCCTCGGGCCAGGCAAGCTTCCTTAGGGGCTTTCTGAAGGGGAACTTGAGCATCTGGGAAACGTGTCCTTGCCATTCTGTCAGCCTGTCCCAAACCCCACAAGGCAAGCCATCTAGCCGGGAGCCCCAACTCTGCTTGAGGCTACAGGGGCTCCGACCCAGTGACCAAAGGAGTGGCGAGAATCCAGTGAGACAATGTGCAGGAAGGGCCGGTCCACAGGAAGCAGCCTACACCCAGCCAGAGGATCCCAATTCAGTGGGACACAGAGGCCAGCAGCAGGACGCAGGCCTAAAGCACCTCCCTCTCCCAGGCACAGCGTGGAAGATCTCATCCTCCATCAAGCACTGCCCCAGCTGCTGCTTACAGGCTCACACCAAGGGGGCTGCATTCCCAGCAGCAGGGTCTGAGCGTCCCTCGGGCCCATCACTCAGCACCCTGTCTTCCGACAACCCTCAGGTCGACTCCTTCAACTGAGTGAAGGTGAGCCTCATGCTCCCTGAGCTCCGTCAGAACTGCACTTCCCGGAGTTACTTGCTGACTTGACAAAGATGCTTCTGACATCCTCACATGGTTCTCCAAAGAGAATTTTGGCCAAAGTTTTTTTTAAAAAATAAAAAATCCCAGAACAGTCACTATCCTATTATTTTCTATCCAAAAGCAAAGCTCTGGCCTCAGAAGCTGAACAGAGGATCCACCGCTCGGCCCAGCCCACAAGGGGGCGATGAAGCTTGGAGGCCTCAAACAGGAGAGGGACAAGGGACACAGGCCCTCTGGGGGCCCAAGACGCTCCATAACAAAGAGACTAAACAGGCAAGACAACTAGACACAATGCACAGAGCCGGACCAGACCCCAGACCTAATTTTTCCCCTAAAGGACGTTATCCGTGGGTTCAGGGCATTATTGGACTATTGAGAAAACATGAAAAGGTCTACAGGCTGGACCACAGTGCTGCACCAATGCTCTCTGCTTATGACAAGAACTTCCCCATTCTTAGGAAATGACCCAAGTACTTAATGGTAGAGTCACTACATCTGTACTTATGCTCAAAATGCCCATGAAAATATGCCCACATGTAGACAGAAGATATAAGGCAAGTTTGATGATGATGTTGACAATTGGGGGATCTGGGTGAAACACATGGAATTCACTGTATTCTAACTTCAAGCCTAAATCATTTCAAAAATCTAAAAACTGAAATGTTTTCATTCTGTCTGTACTGGGTCTTGTGTGTGTGTGTGTGTGTGTGTGTGTGTGTGTGTGTGTGTGTGTGTGTGTGTGTGTAGTACTAGGAATCAAGCCCAGAGGAGCTTAACCACTGAGCCACATCCCCAGCCTTTTGTATTTGAAACAGGGTCTCACCAAGTTGCTGAGGGCCTCACTAAATTGCTAACACTGGCCTGGAACTTGTAACCCTCCTGCCTCAGCCTCCTGAGTCACTGGCATTACAGGCATGTGCCCCCCTACCTGGATGCCATTATTCTAATTATTTTTTTACCTTAATCTCAATCTTGTCTCACATAAGTCACACCAATTTTTCTTTGACTAGTATTGGCCTAGTATGTTCCCCTTCTATCCTTTAACCTTCAGCTGTGTTTTCTATCACAACGTTCACGGTGTTTTTAAAATTTGCCTAGACCCACTCTTCCCAACCATACTCTTTATCTTGCCTTCAGAGTTTAGTCCATTTACATTTAATATATCACTTTATCTTGTGTTTTCTTTTCCTCTTGATTTCTCTAAGCTTTTCTTCTTGTTTCCTGGATTAAGTTATTATTACTTTTTCTCGTTATGGTGTGGGAGTTATATATTCACATTCTTTTTAGCAGTGTTCCTTTTTTAAACTAATTAACAAAGTTCAAAGCTACTGTCTGGGGCTGAGAGTGCAGCTCAGTGGTAAAGCCCTTGCCCAGCAGGCAGGCAGCCTGGCTCAGTTGGTGGCACTACAAGGCACTCTACACCTATCCCACACGCACACACCTCAGGCCGTTCTCTGACTGCTCCCTTCTGGGTGCTGCTGTTGCTAAATGTTCTAGTCTACCTTGGTGTGTGGTCTATCATATATATATATATATATATATATTTTCTCTTTCAGTAGTTGATGGACCTTTACTTATTTATTTATATGTGATAATGCTGAGAACGGAACCCAGGGCCTCACACTTGCTATGGAAGTGCTCCACCCCTGAGCCCCACGCTCAGTCCCACCCCATCAGACCTCTCCAGTGCTACTTTGCACATCCACTCTCCAGCTCCCCCTGCACCTCTGCTTCTGCATCTTGGACGCCTGACTGAGCTTGCTCTTCTTGGTCCTGCTGTGCAGCTCCCCTCATGGTGAACTTCTGTCTTTATTCCACCCACCATGGTCTGGGTTCAGTTTGAGTGGGGCCCCCAAGCTCAGTCCCCAAAGCAGCTATATGAAGGACCTTTAAGATGTGGAGCCTCTGCCTTGGAAGGAGCTAAGCCTGGTCTTGTAGAATGCAGGCACTCTCATGAAAGCAGCTGTTACAAACACATGCTTGGCCCCTTTTGCACAAGGCCAGTTCCCTTTCCATTTCTCCATCATGTTCTGACACACCCAGGGGCCCTCACCAAAAGTCAAACAGATGAGGCTGATATTGCACTTTCAGCCTCCAAACTGTTAGCTAAATAAACCTCTTTCCTTTATAAAGTACCCAGTTTCCAGCAATTTATTATAGCAACAAAAAATGGACAATACACCATCTTAGACTAGGAAAGGTAAGTTAGCCATGTTGGTGGTTCTAGTTTGCCAGTTATTTTTTTTTTTCTTTGTATTCTGATTATTCTGTGACCTTATAGTTGCTTCACTGCCACTAAGACATCAGCTATTAGTCCTAACTGCCATTTAGCTTCTCTTTCTCTATTTCTCTCTAAGGGATTATTTAAATCCAGGGCCTTGCACACACACTAGGCAAGTCCTCCACTAATAAACTACATCCCCAACCCTCGGCTTTTCTCTTTGCTTGCTTTTAGGATTTTATTTTTGTGTCCCCACTAGTAAGTGTGAGACGTGTGAAGCCACACACAGGGGACGGAGAGAGGCAAGCAAGAGAAGACCTGAGAGGAACTTATGTTCACAGCTGAAGATGCCCCGCAGCACAAAAGAAAAGCCCAGAGGTGGTGGGGGAGCCGGGGAGGTGGCGAGCAGCTTCCCTGCCACGCTCCTCACTGTAGCCAGTGAGCCGTGTGCAGGGGCAGACGGGAGACCTCACCGGCTCATGTGGAGTGAGGACAAAGAAGTTAATATTTCCCAAACACTTCACAAGGCCCAGCACCGCGCTTACCGAGGACTGCCTTCCAGCTCTGTCTTGGAGCTGAGCCCTGTGGAGCATGGTGGCTGCTGGTGTGCTGGCCAGCATGGCTACAGGACAGGGAGGAGGACTGGACATCTCCCTCGCCTCTGGCCCAGCAGTCTGTGCCCAGCTGGCACTCGGGACTCCTCCCCTGGGGAGGTCGGTCGGTCTTCCTGCGTGCCGAGTACCATTTCCCCTCAACAATACCCCTGTTCATTTTGCTATGACCTTGACCCCAGGCCATTTGTCCTTTCCAAGGAGACTGTGCCAATTATCAGGTCTACTGTCCCGTGGCCACATGCTCTCCAGGATGCCCCCAGGCGGCAGTCCCATGGGGCTGATGTTAGGGCAGCAGAGCAACACGTGCGGTCCTTGAGTATGCACAGGTGGCAGGGCAGGTGGGGCGCTCGATGCTGAGCCCGGCCACCTGGCCATCTCACCCACAGACTTCAGGGCTCCTGTCTGAGAGCAGCATGGCTGGCATCACGGGGGCTACTCGTCACCTGGCAGTGGCAGTCACTCCATTGGGGCTGTGCTTCTGTGACGAATGTCCTGTCCATCAGAGAAACAGAATACACAGCCTGCAAAATGGGGAGGCAGGGAAGGAGGAGGACCCAGCAGTAAGAGATGGATGCAGTGAAGACACAAGCTGGCGGAGCTGAGGCCAGACGCCCCAGTAATCCGGTTTCACGTCCACACAGAGGCTTGTCAACTCAGACAGATTTCTTAGCGCAGAAGAAAAACAAGTCCCAGCCATCTGCTGTTTACAGGAGACAACCTCAAATGCCTGCACAACAAAGCCAGAGCACTACTGGAAGGGCTGGGAAATGGCCAAAACATGGCCACCTCTGACATCGGAGGAGGGTGACTGTAGGCCAGCGAATATGCAGGACACGTGCTCTGCAGGGGGGGGGGGACACTCCCAAGGAAAGGCAGTGAGCCACCAAGGGGCACTTAGAGCACGTAGGTCCAGGGAGAGCAAATGCGAGCGTTTTCCACTCGCTGCCTTCCTCCTGCCCTCCCGCCTCGGCCCCCGTGATTCAGTTTCAGTCTAGAAGCCGCCAGCCCGAGTAGAGGCTGGAACCCGGAGGTGTGGGGCACACGCAGAGGTCGGCAGCATCACAGTGACGAGCTGACAGTGTCCACCAGGACTCAGTCGTTGGAGCTGCAACCCCCTTGTGGGCGCATCTTTAGACAGGGTTTTTAGGAGGCCACTAAGTGAGGTGTAGGGCTGGGTCACTGAGGGACTGGAATGGCCACCTAACACAGTGAGACGGCTGCCATCTACCAGCCAGGGAGAGAGCCCTGACCAGGAACCCACATGATGGCACCTGGGTCTCAATGCCTTCACCCTGGACAGGACAGTAAGCGCCTGGTGCTGAGGCCACGAGGTCTGTGGCCCTCCGTTTGTATGCAGTTAATCAACCTTTCATTATCTCTGGATTTTGTGTCATAAAGACTTTTGTAAAGTGAGAAACTCCCATTTCCTTCCAGTCTTTATGTAGGTTTTGCACTTCCTATTGCCGTGGATCTCATCTTGCGCATGGGAAGAGATACAGAGCTCATCTTCTCCACAGGCCACCCAGTGGTCCCTGCACTAGTCTGTAAAAGACCTACCTACCTTGCCTACTAGCAATTTGAGGTGCCACCTTTGTTGCATGCTAAGGTCCCACATACACTGGGGCTATTCACGGTTCTCCTCTAGGCTGCTGGCCTACCTCAGTTTCAATCAAGGCGGCCTCATGGTGCGTGTCGATGCTATCAGGGTTTTATGTTCCTCCTTTGGCAGGAGCTGCCTTGGATGAACACACCTTCAAGTCCTGATGCCCCTGGCTCTGACCAATTACTCCATTTCATAGTGACTTGGGCGTTGTCCCAGCGTGGACAGCAAGGGTGGCTCCAGGAGTAGGCGTCACCCACGGGGGTTGAGCTACACTCACCTGTTCCTCTGTAATCCTACTCCTTTGCCCTTTTTGGGATGGCACGTTCACAGAACCTCCCCTTGTGCATTCCCTATATAAGAATAAAGCTTCTGGTGGCTTTCTTTTTCCACAGACCCTTAAGGTTGCAGAGCTGTCTCAGATTACTGAAAAGGTGTTTCTGTGTGGTTGTACGTTTTCTTTGTCGTTTTCTTGAGTTACTGCAAGGGTCAGATTTTGTGAACCCAGCATTAGGTCACCAGCTAGGATAGATGGCGACACTCCTTGTGGTTGTCCCTGGCTAGGTGCATGTGTGAGTTTCCCCTGTTGTTTCTGAGACAGGGTCTGGCGGTGTTGCCAGGTTAGCCTTGAACTCCTGGGATCAATGACCTCCCTCTTCAGCTTCCCAGGTGTCCGACTCTGGCAGCACCACAGTGCCTGGCTTCCTGGCTATTTTTGTATGTCCGTTTTTCCACGTGAATTTCAGCATCCACTGGCCTCACTCTGTAAGATACCTCGCAAATATTTTTGAGACAGCTCTAAATTTATGAAGTGGCAGGCTTGTGTTTGCTCTCCAAGAGTAAAGCACATCTTTCCATTGGTTCAACTCAATGCTCAAGACTGTTTAAAGTCCCCCTGTTGAGGTCTGCACCTTTCTCATTAGGTTTATTCCCAAGCAATCTATTCTGCTGCTCGGGCAAGTGGCTTCCCCTCTACCACAGCTTTTGTCCCGTTTTGCATCCAGCGACTTCACGGAAGTTGGTCTGGCCACCGATTCTCCCGGGTGGTTCAGAGATGCTGTGTCACCTGCAAGCAGATGCAGCCCTCCTTCCTCTCCAAGTGTTGCCTACGCCCCTGGCTCCTCATCTAACTGCACTGGCTACACCCCCAGTACAGTGGCAAGCGGCTGGTGAGCATTCTTGCTTGTCCATGGTCCTAAAGGAAATGGCACTGGTCTTTAAGAAGGAAGAACTGACTTTGGGGTATACGCAGTCTACTGCATGGAGAACGCAGCCAGCAAGTGCCTAATAGCAAGAGAGTCTCTCATTCACTCTCTTATGTGATAATGGCTTTTCAAGATATTTTGAAGTCTTTAAATCTTATTAAGGTTGGAAGGAAATGACATCCTCGGGGACAAGGTGGCTGCACAGGGGCCTTGACCATACAGTGCCACAGAGCTGGCTGGAGTGGAGTCAAGCTGGTGGCAGGCTAGTGCGTGGCCACCTGCCATCTCCCCTCCTGGAGCCAGATTTGGTCTTAAGACAAAGCAAAGCCAGCCGGGTCTGTCATGGTACAACCCACTGTGACAACAGCACAAGACCTCGACAAGACAGCTGTAAACCCACTCTGTCGTCTTTTACTAGAGCGTTTCCTAAAAGGAGGCGGAGTCCTGAGCTGGGCTGCTGATGGCAGAGGTGCAGCTCCACCTGATCTGTCTGAGTGATGGTCTGGATGACTAGGCTGAGCTCACGTGCACTCTCAGCGGCTCAGTGGCCCTCCTGGCTCTCAGGACCCATCCCATCGCCGGGGAACACGCCCCTGAGGGACCCACAGCTCCGCTGCCAGCTCTTCTACCTCCCAACAATCCCTGTCCCCGTGTCAAGCCAGCAAAGAACAGCTCAGAGGAACCATGAAGACACCTTCATTATTTCAGTTCTTTCCTTTCTTTGCTATGAACTTGGAACCAGCAAAACTCAACACCAAACGTAGAGCTTGCAATTTTCTGTTTCAAAAACTGGCAAAGCTTACTGTGAATCCTCGATAGCCACTCTGCTTCCACAGCACAGGAAAGAAGTCGGGCTTCAGAGAGACTGGGGGGCGGGGGAACCTCACCAGCTTCTGAGGTGGACTCGGTCTTCGCACTCCTCTTCCTGTCAGCCCGTCGCCCCATCAGGATCTTGTTCTGCCCTCAGCCTCACATTCCCACCTCCTTCCAAACATGCCGCTCTAAAGGCAGCTAAGAAAGCCCTTCTAAACACTCTGTGGAGAGATCATGAGGAGAAGTGCTGGCATGCGTGGCTGCAAGAAAGTCTGTATTAAAAAGAAAGTACTGTGGGAGTGCAGCTCAAGAGCGCTTGCCCAGCATGTGCAAGGCCCAGGCTCAAGCCCCAGCATCACCAAGAAACAAATAAATAAGTGAGAATATTTACAAAGCCAAAAGTCAAACTGGGAAAAAAACTGCCAAGTCACAGAAAGGTCACCTTCAAATCAGTCCCCGTGTCCCATAGGCTGTGCCAACTGGACAAAGATGTTCACGGATCCTTGAGAGAAACACGCTGCAGGATGGGTAGACAGCCACACTGTCTCAGGCACCTGGATCACCCTGCACAACCAACTGGACAACGGGCAGCACAGGCCTGTGGTCCCTGAAGACAGGGAGCCACCTGCTCCCAATCTGGTGCCCGGCAGCAGGGAGGGCCCGAAATGCACCATCCATCAGAGACAGAGATGGACTCTCCCAGCCAAGGCGGCCGGGGCTGGGCAGAGCACCTGAACAGAGGGAGCACAGCGGTACAGGAGACGTGCTTTTTAGGGGTCTGCAGACCTTGGTCTGAATGCAACCTGCACACAAGGAACCTCCCTCCCAGGCCAGAAAGAGCAACTTTAAAAAAAGAACAATTCCCAGGAGCTTAACGGTCAACTCCCAGAACTATACAGGCCAGGCAGACATCCCTGAGCATGAGGGACATTCAGTGGGGAGCAGCACGGCCACCCTTGAGAAGGGGACTGACTGTCCCCTGGGAAAGTCTACTCCAGTCCCACCCCAATGAGCTTACACACAAACCCTGCGACAGACCAACCATCAGGCAGCTCACTGCCTGCCGGGGGA